>NW_023604972.1:48669899-49269899 GCF_014898055.3 Talpa occidentalis
TTTTTGTTTTATTTTTTATTTTTTTTTTTTAATATTTAATTTTATTTTATATTCCCCCATACAATTGCAAAACGCCCCATTCTGACCCCACATCCTCCCCTCCGCCCCCCCACCCCCCAAAAAAAGTGTCTCTGGTTCATAGTTTTTTGTTGATTTTGATTTTCACTTTACTTTCTTATATCATTTTCCTGGTCCCTTATTTAAGTTTTTCAGAATTCCTGCTATGAGTGAGACCATCCAGGTATTTTTCTTTTTCTTTTTGGCTTATTTCGCTGAGCATGATCCCTTCCAGTGCCATCCATGTTGCTGCAAATTGAATGTGTTTATTTTTTTTGAATGCTGAGTAATTATCTCCATGGTAAATGTACCACATCTTCTTGATCCAGTCATTCTATTTGGGCATTGGGTTGTTTCAAAGCTTAGCTATTGTAAACAGTGCTGCTATAAACATAGGAGTGCAGGTGCTCTTTGGAATTGATGTTTCTGTGTCCTTTGGGTAAAACCTAGGAGTGGGAATTGCTGGATCATATGGAAGCTCTATGTTTAGTAGGTCCAGAAATCTCCACACAGCTCTCCATAGTGGTTGGACCAGTTGCACTCCCACCAACAGTGCACAAGAGTTCCTTTTTCTCCACATCCTCGCCCAACATTTGTTGTTGCTAGTTTTTTTAATATGTGCCATTCTCACTGGTGTGAGATGGTATCTCATGGTAGTTTTGATTTGCATTTCCCTGATTACAAGTGATGTTGAACATTTTTTCATATGTCTGTTGGCCATTTGCATTTCCTCTTCAGAGAAGTTTCTTTTTAGCTCTTCTGCCCATTTTTTGACTGGATTATTTTCTTTGTTGTTGCTGAGTCTCATCAGCTCTTTGCAGATTTTTGTGATCAGTCCTTTATCATTAGTGTTGTGTGCAAAAATGTTCTCCCAGTTGGTGGGTTTCTCTTGTTTGTTATTGTCTCTTTTGCTGTCAGAAGCTCTTTAATTTGATGTAGTCCAGCTGTTTATCCTTCTCTTCACTATCACTGCTTTGGGTGATGTGTCTGTAAAGATGTCTTTTGATGTGCAAATCCCGTAGTGTTCGCCTATATTTCCTTCTATGTATTTTATGGTTCAGGTCTTATGTCTAGTCCTTTAATCCATTTTGAGTTGATTTTTGTGTATGGTGTGAGGTAGTGGTCAAGCTTCATTCTTTTGCATGTAGCGACCCAGTTTTCCCAGCACCATTTATTGAAACAAACTTCTTTGCTCCAATGCATAGTCTTTGCTCCTTTGTCAAAGATTAGTTGACCATAAATCTGTGGGTTTATTTCTGGATTTTCTATTCGATTCCATTGGTCTGTATGTCTGTTCTTGTTCCCAATACCATGCAGTTTTGATGATTATGGCTTTGTAGTATAGTTTGAAGTCTGGGAGTGTGATGCCTCCATTTCCCTTTTTTTTCAGTAGAGCTTTGGCTATTCGGGGTTTTTGGTGGATTCCATATGAATTTCATCAATAATTGTTCTATTTCTTTGAAGAATGCCATTGAGATTTTGATTGGAATAGCATTGAATCTGTATATTGCTTTGGTAGGATGGCCATTTTAATAATGTTTATTCTTCCAATCCATGCAGGGATGTCTTTCCATTTCTTTGTGTCTTCTTCTATTTCTTTTAACAGTGTTTTATAGTTTTCTTTGTATAGGTCCTTTACCTCTTTTGTTAGATTTATTCCCAAATATTTGATTTTTTTTGTTTCGATAATAAAAGGGGTGGTTTTTTTGATTTCTTCTTCTTCAGATTTATTGTTTGTGTATAGGAAGGCTACTGACTTTTGCGTGTTGATTTTGTATCCTGCCACTTTACTGAATTGATTGATGATTGAATTAGTTTTTCTGTGGAGATTTTGGGTTCTCTATGTATATTATCATATCATCTGCAAATAGTGATAGTTTGACTTCTTCTTTTTCCTATTTGGATTCCTTGGATGTCTTTCTCTTGTCTTATTGCTCTGGCTAGGACTTCCAGTATTATATTGAAAAGCAGTGGTGAGAGTGGACATCCTTGTCTTGTTCCAGATCTTAATGGAATTGCGTTCAGCTTTTCACCATTGAGAATGATACTGGCTGTTGGCTTGTCATAGATGGCCTTTATGATGTTGAGGTATGTTCCTTGTATCCCAAGAATTTCAAGGGCTTTTATCATGAATGGGAGTTGCACTTTGTCGAAAGCTTTCTCAGCATCTATTGATATTATCATATGGTTTTTATATTTCTTTTTGTTGATGTGTTGGATAACGTTGATTGTTTCGGATGTTAAACCATCCTTGTGCCCCTGGAATGAATCCAACTTGGTCGTGGTGAATTATCTTATGGATACATTGTTGGATTCTGATAGCTAAATTTTATTGAGGATTTTTGCATCAGTGTTCATTAGGGAGATTGGCCTATAGTTTTCCTTTTTTGTGTTGTCCTTATTCGGTTTTGGTATTAGTGTAATATTGGCTTCATAGAACGTGTTTGGTATTGTCCCTTCCTTCTCAATTTTTTGGAAGAGTTTGTGAAGGATAGGCACTAATTCGTCTCTGAATGTTTGGTAGAATTCATTTGTAAATCCATCAGGTCCTGGGCTTTTGTTTTTGGGGAGGTTTTTAATTACCATTTCAATTTCGCTGCTTGTAATTGGTCTGTTTAGGTGTTCTATTTCTTCTTTATCTAGCTTTGGGTGATTGTAGAGTTGTAGGAATTTGTCCATCTCCTCTAGATTGTTGAACTTGTTTCCATATAACTGTTCATAGTAGTTACTCAGTATTCTTTTGATTTCTGCTGTGTCCGTTGTGATTTCTCCTCTTTCATTTATGATTCTGTGTATTTGTGCTTTCTCCCTTTTTTCCTTTGTGAGCCTGGCTAGGGGTTTGTCTATTTTATTTATTTTTTCAAAGAACCAGCTCTTGGTTTCATTGATCTTTTGATTGTTTTTTAGTTTCAATTTCATTTATTTCTGCTTTGGTTTTTTATTATTCTTTTCTTCTACTGGTTCTGGGTTTTTTGTTGTTCTTTTCTAGATCTTTGAGCTTCGAGATTAGGTTGTTTCTTTGAGTTCTTTCTGTTTTTTGATGTGAGCTTCTATTGCTATATATTTTCCTCTTATTACTGCTTTTGCTGCATCCCATACATTTAGGATATTGGTGTCCTCCTTGTCATTCAATTCAAAGAATTTTTTAATTTCTTCTTTGATCTCCTCGTTAGTCCAGTGGTCTTCCAGTAGTGTGGCTTTTAATCTCCATGAGGTAGATAGTTCCTTGCCTTCTTTATGGTTTTTTTCTAGTTTGATGCCTTCATGGTCAGAAAAGATGGTTGGTATGATTTCAATCTTGGTGTATCTGTTGATGTTTGTCTTGTGCCCCAGTATGTGATCGATCCTGGAGAATGATCCGTGTGCGCTTGAGAAAAATGTGTACTCCGTTTTTTTGGGTTTAGTGTTCTATAGATGTCTGTTAAGCCCAAATGCTCTAGGTCCTTATTTAGAGCTTTAGTTTCTTTACTTCTTTTTTGTCTTGTTGATCTATCCATTGTTGATAGTGGTGTGTTGAAGTCTCCCACTACATATGTGTTTTCTCTGATGTCTGTTTTCAGAGAGGACAACAGTTGTCTGATATATTTTGGTGCTCTTTCGTTTGGTGAGTATATGTTAATGAGTGTTATTTCTTCTTGAAGTATTGTCCCCTTAATCATAATGTAGTGACCATTGGGGTCTCTTTTTATTTTTTTGAGTTTGAAGTCTGTTTTATCTGATATAAGTATAGCTGTTCCTGCTTTCTTTTTTGGCCCGTTTGCTTGTAGGATTGTTTTCCATCCTTTGACTTTGAGCCTATTTTTATCTTTTGTAGCTAAATGTGTTTCCTGGAGACAGCAAAAAGTTGGGTTTTGTTTCTTAATCCAGGCTGCAACTCTGTGTCTTTTTATTGAAGAGTTTAGTCCATTTACATTTAGAGTTAATATTGATATGTTAGCATCTGTATTTGCCATTATGTTTGTCTTTCCTTTGATTTTATTTATTTATTCTTTTAATAACTTTTTTTTTTTTTTGGTCTTCTTTCGTTGTTATTCGTCCCTCTGAGGTTCTGGCTTTAGGATTCCTTGTAGTATTTTTTGGAGTGGGGGTTTAGTCGCAATGAAATTCCGGAGTTTCTCTTTGTCTGGGAAGGTCCATATTCTTTCTTCATGGAGGAAAGAGAGCTTTGCGGGATAGAGTATTCTTGGTTGGCATCTGTTTTCTTGGAGTCTGTTGACTATGTCCCTCCACTCTCTCCTTGCCCGTAGTGTTTCTTCAGAGAAGTCTGATGTCAGCCTGATTGGTTTTCCTTGAATGTATCTGTTTCTTCCCTCTTGTCAGCTTCATTATTTTTTCCTTGTCCTGGATTCTTGGGAGCTTTACTATTATGTGTCTTGCTGTGTTTTTCCTTTCGTCGTGGAAGTTTGGTGTTCTTCTTGCTTCTTGTATATCAATTTTCAGCTCCTTCTTCTCATTTGGGAAGTTCTCTTCAATTATATCCATGAATATTTTCTCTGTTCCTACATCTCTCTCCTCTCCTTCTGGAATTCCTATAACTTTATATTTCCTTTCCTCATGGAGTCAGATAGTTCCTGAAGTCTTTCTTCATTCTTTCCTTCGTACTTCTCTTTCCTTTTCTGTTTTGGTTCTTTTTATTTCTGTGTCTTCAAGATTACTTATTCGTTCTTCCATTTCATCTATTCTGCTTTCATTGCTTTTCCCAGAGTTCTTTAGTTCCTCCATTAATTCTTTGATCTCCTGCATTTCTCTTACTTCCCTCTTTAGGGACTCAATTTCCTTCTTCTGATCTATCACTTTTTTAATCATGGCAATTTTAAATTCTCTTTCTGGAAGGCTCAGAAGTTCTTCCAAGTTGCTGTCGTTGCAATCTGGGGAGTGGTTTTCTTTTTGTGGTGTGCTTCTTTCCTGAGGAGTTTTTAGGTTGCGTGTGGTTCTTCTACTCCCTACTGTCTGTTTTCTAATTTGTCGTATGCGTTGGGACACTGTTTGCTCGGACTGACTGACATCTTGGGTGAACTTCTCAGCTCCCCTCTGGCTCTTCCAGGAGCCATCTCTGTCTTCTGGGGGAGCTTTCTGCTGGTTTTAGGCAGTTTTTACTGAAGAAATGTCCCTGTTCTCAAATGGCGAAGCGGGATGCAGTCCCTGCGCCTCCGGTTTCAGGCACACTCTTCTGCGCACCCGGTCTGCCCCGGACGTGGGTGCCTGCTCCCTCTGTGGGCTCAGACTGCTGGTCGGAAGGGGCCTGGCGGTGGAATAACTTCCCGGCTGGCCACTGGGTCCTCCAGAAACCTTCTGCCCTTTTCAAGCAGTCTTAAGAAATGTCCTGTTTTATAGGGTGTTAGTGACTTTTTTTTTCCTGGTCGCTAGGTGGCGCCAGAGATCTCTCCTATTGTCCTTGGGGGGCTGTTTTTCGCCTCCCCCCACCCCGTGGTACAGAGAACAGAGCGGGAATGGTAGGGTACACCTCAACAGCTTTGGGGTGCTGTGTCTGCCTTGTGCCCCACCGTCGTGGAGAAACCACGCCCCGAATTTTCGTGCCCCGGGTCTCAGTTCAAAGCCCTCAGTTCCAGGACGCGGGCTGTAGCCCAGTTCAGTGGCGCGGGAATGGCGCCTTTTGCACAGCTCCCGTGCCTGGGCGCCTGGTTCCTGCTCACTCAGGGAGGGACCTTCACGTCAGTGAGGACCTCCGCGCGTCTCCCCGCAAGCCTAGGTTGTCTCCCCGCAAGCCTAGGTTGCAGGCGCGGGGACCTGGGCAGCTGCGATCCCGGTCTGCACTTGCTTTTCAAGCGCGCCGAGCGCGCCGCGTTTCCGCGCAGGCTTACCGGCAGCCCGGGCTGTGTGCGCGTCTCCCGCGGTCTTTGTTCTTCTCTAATGGCGCCCGGAGCCGTTCGCTCACCGCCGAGGCGGATCCTGCAGGGTTCGCCTCAGCTCCCGTTCACGGGGTGTGGTGGTGTTATAGGACAGGGGACCACCCTGTTACAGTGGCTGCAATAGTTCCTTTCCACTCACAGTCCCGCTTGCTGCGTCGTTTGTTCTTGTGGGCCGTTTTGGTTTGTTGTTTCCTCTCTCTGCTGGTCGGAGAGTGCCGCCTCTGTGGGCGGGGGAGGGGAGCAGGGTTCTGCGCTTCCCTCCCCTCTAGTCCTCTTTTATGGCCAGTTTCTTCTTCGGGCAGTTCGCTGGCGTCACCCGTTTATCTTCCGTGTCCCGGTTCTCACTGGGACCTGCCGCTTTTCCTCCCTATTCACTTTTTTTAATGGGAGATCTTACTCGCAGCGTCTCCTCGCCGCCATGTTGCTACTTTTTGTTTTATGCTAAATGCCATTCTCAAATAATCCCAAACATTCTAGAAAAGAGCAAATGTATTTCCTAAATCTGAGCAAGAATGGGAATGAAAAGGAAATATAGAAAATGGAAAACACAAGCTTCTTTCAAAGAAGTCTTGGTAGCCGAAGGAGCTAATTATGCATAGCATGGAAGGTAACAAGCACATTTAAGAAGAAAAAAACAACAATCCTACTGGTTTAGATTCATACCATAATGACTGTAACATATCTTAAAAGCATAGTGTTTGGGGGTGGTTTGCTTCTGTGGCTTATAAAGTGCCTCAACACTATTAGTTACTTGCAGAGCTTGCTCTTACTTTGTATTAGGTTTAGCTCATCAGTCACCTCAGGGGTACATATAGAAAAAAGATAGAAGGAGAAAGAGAGAGAGAGAAGAGAGAAGTCAAAAGGTTAATAGAGCTCACTTTCTAAAGAAGCTGTATTCCACAAGCTGATGGGGAGAGAGTACTAGCAGAAGACACAGAAGCCCAAGGATCCTTCGCATCCAGGGCACTGAAAATTTCTGTCAAGTTGCTGAAGTTATATGCAAGCAGATTTTCATTGTAGTCCAAGTGGAAAGAAAAATGACCATGGCCCAATTAAGCTGCTCTCTCAGAAAATGAAATAACAAGTTAGTGACAAGCACTGTTCTTTCTTAGAATAAAATACCAAAATGCGATACCATTTTTAATCAAAAACAAAAGCAGAAAGTGAATTAACAGCATGGCCTCAATTTTACAGCTGCATTAACAATTCAAGAAGGAAATTTTTCTATGAGAAGGAGATTCTATCACTGGCCAATTCAATTACATGTTGAACAGAGGCCAAGTCAACTTTAAAAAAAAAAAAAAAAGCATAGCAAGGAGTTTGAATTTTCACACAGAACTTTTAAGAAGACTTACTTTGATTTTGATGTGCTACATTCACACATTCCAGTTACACCCTCATAAGTTCAATGAGCTGCATGAGGTCAATCCAATTAAGTGGCAGCATAAAACCTTCTTTCACTCCCTGGTCCACTCTGCATAACTCCTATCGTCATATTTCTAGAATGGGAAGCTTAGTATACAGCTGAAGTTTACAGTTCTTACTATTTCTGTGCTATATTAAATAGAGGAAGAAGTAGTTATAATGGTTTCATTTCAAATCCATTCTAGGTATATGTAATATGATGTAGATCAGAGTTATAATACCATATTTAGTCATATTTTGTCACTTATCGTAATCCATTCTCATCTTCTCTATAGAAAAAGATAGGGAGAGAAGAGAAAGAGAGAGAGACAGAGGAGAGAGAATGAAGATATGCTAAATTGCCTTGGAGGAGTCTACTCATATTATTAATTTTTATTTTTAAAGATTTATTTATTTGTGCATACAAGAACTGGGGTACAGGCCAAAGGTGCAAGGTATGAGAGGATTCACCAGAGACAGAGTGGGGAGCAGAACAGGCAGACTGACAGAAATACGCTGCTGAGGGGAGGAGTGGACAAGACAGGAGAGGTCTGCTGCACCATGTAGGTAGCTCCCTGGCCAGGGATCAAACTTGTGCTTCAGTAGCTGTGTATTGCTTCATAGACTGCATCTTAACCCCTTGTGCCACCAGGAAGGCCCCTCTACTCATATTTATAGGATATATTCAGTCATTAAACGGTGGAAGCAATCCTCTAAATATTTTAACAAGTTGTCAGTCCAGTTGTACAGATTGATGAACATGAAACATGAAGCAAGAAGACTAATCCCTTTGGGATGCCAGCAGTGAGCATGTGACTTCAAAGCTTGAGAATGGTACCAACCTTAGAAGTCACTTATCACTTGAATGTTCCCACGGGCATGCCCTGAACCTGATGAGCAGGAAATGGCTAGCCAGGGGTTTGAGGAGTAAAGTGCCCTTTGTCTTGGAATAGCTTTATGGGACTGACCTCATTTAGGGAACAGATGACCACCAATCACTCCGGAAGCCTTCATAATTGTGAGCTAAGTAAAGCAGTCACAAGTAGGATGGGGCAAGAGGCCTATTTTAAGGATTCCCTGAAGTATAACTTGAAAGGATAAGGGCAGCTTTTCTGCATTGATCTGATGGGGAAGTACTTTTAAAGACCTTACACTAACTCAAGAAACTCAGAGCAGGAAAAGACTTATATTCTCCTAATAGCAGCTGCAATCACAATTCTAAGAACAATGAGTCCTTTCAGCCATACTGATTCAAACTATCATCTCAGTCACTGTCACTTGGAATTGAAAAGTCTACGTCTGCAAGTGATGTAACCTGGAGAGAGAAACAAATTTAGAACAATTTTCCCCAACATCACAAGTTGCAGGCAATGAGTCAATATAGAGAGAATTGGTACAGATTTAAAAATTGTTCCCATTATTTTAACTGGAAATTTCTAACTGGATGAATATAAATGGCAATTTTTAAAAGACAACTTAGTCACCATAAACACATGAAAGAAAAAGTTCAACCTAGATAGTGAACAAAGACACAAAAAGATAACATTTCATAAAACTAGAGTTAGGCAGATAGCAGCAAAACAGAGTCTCAAATAAACTTATTTAAGCACCAAGTATTTATTGAGCACATAATACATGCTATGTACTACTCCACATGCCAGAAATATAATGATCAACCTAAGCAAAATCTTTGCCCTTATAGAGCTTAGATTCTGTAAGAGAAGAAAAGTTATAAATTGTTAAACTAATTTCAGACAGTGGTAATCCTGCACAATGTAAAACAGGATAATTTGATAAACAGTGACAGGAGAGGGGTCTATTTTACACAGGTTGGGGAAGACTTCCAGAGGAGGGAACTTTTGAGTCTTAATGGTAGTTTGAGAGCAATTCTACCCCTAAAAATAGATGTTACATAAACAACATGAAAATATTTCATTGGGTAGATAGTAATCACAGTCTATTTTATCATTGGAGAAAACTGGAAACAATAAAAAAGACACTGCAGTTTCTGCTTGTTCTTTGTCTCTCAGCTGCCATAGAAGTGTCATCTTTTGGAAAGGCTGGGGAAGCAAGGAACCCAGACCTCTAGTCAACAGTCATGTGAATAGAGTTGGAAAGGATTTTGTAGCCCCTATCGGCCTTCAGATGACTGCAGCCTTGGCCAAAATGTGACTGCAAATTTATGAGACACCCTGAGTCAGGTAAGCTATCTTACCTGTTCCCATGTTCTCAAGCAAGAGAAACTGTGAGTTAATAAAAGCTTATTTGGGGATGCTGATTTCTTTAGAATGATTACTACAAAGGAAAGCCAACTAGTCTACCTGGCCAGACAATGCTTTTAAAAAAATGAATTTAAATGTTTTTTATGTTGAGAAAATATCTCCTATCTGCCTTGGACTTTCATCCAGTTTGTAAAGACATTTGAGCTGAAAACATCTGTAAGACTCACCAGATATTGAATGGAAGCTGTATACTTTAAAGAATTGCCTCAAGTCATATGATTTCCTAGTTCAAACCAAGAAAGAGGTTTTTTTATTGAAAAAAAATTCTGAAAGGTATACAGTAAGTAATTTCCAATTAAAGCCTCATATTGCATATTAAAGGTTAGAGGAAGTCATTCAGAAAAGAACTGTTTATCTTGCTTTAGTGTAGTATGTCCCAAATTTAGCTTTCTTTCTTCTTTGCTTTAAATAAACAATATATCATATCATCATGCTATGCTTATGACTACGGAGCAGATTCCTCAGGGAAAGATAGAGAAAGTGAACTTTTATTCAGGCTTGTGAGGAAGTTCCAGCCCAAGAACACATAGGTAAAGCCCTGCCTTCCAAACACCAGGTTTCTCAGAGCTATGAGAAGACTCTGACCACTTAATTGTTAGACTCAGCAGCAAGAGAAGGCATCTCCAGCTTCCAATATGTCTTTGAAAATTTCCTGAGCATTACCTCCCAACTACCGCCAATTAAAATTACATGCCAGGTAATTTTCAGGAAATACTGAACATGTATTTCAGTGTACACGTGTCCTGTGTACACATGACAGAACACAGCAGTAGAAGTGGCAGCGGTATGAGTTAACCTGTTCTCACAACCACACAAACACTGGTGGATCCTTCCTCATGCCCCACTGTCTCTCAAGGCAGCAGAAACTGGCACCTAGAATAGGTCACCACATAGTTGTAAGACCAGAGGCTGCAACGTATGTTGCCACCTAGTTGGTAGAGGCCTGAAGTGCACATACCTCAGCTAGAGAAGACACAGAAAAAAGCAAGAAGTTGAATGACACTAAGCAACCTCCGTACTATTACTTCATAGGGAGAGACATAGTAGGCTACACTATGGCTCATAAGAATTGTGATAGTGTCAGTTTTCTCCCATCTATATCAACAGGGGCCCTTGTAGAGTGGGAGAAGGAAATCTATAAACATTATGATTTTCTGTCTTCTTATATAAAGCATCTCATCTCCGTATATTTTGCTGGGCTGAATTGTCTTTGAGTTACTCTGACATTGAGACAAGATTCACATGCAAATAATTCAATTCAGAAGTGATACTGGGGGGGCCTCCCCAGTGGCGCAGCGGTTGAGTGCTGGGTTGCGAAGCTGCTCGCGGCCTCTGCGGCGCCGGTTTGATCCCCGGCTGCTCCCAGGCCACTGGAGGAGGGTTCCACATGGCGCGCAGACCTCTCCTGCCGCCTGCTGCTCCCCTCAGCAGTGTACTTCGGTCCTTCTGCCTGCTCTGCTCCCCAATCTGGCTCTGGTGAATTCTCTCACCCTCCCGTGCTTCTGACTGTACCCAGTGCATGTATAAACAAAAACAAACAAACAAATAAATAAATAAAACATGCTTCTATAAAAAATAAATAAATAAAATAAAATAAAATAAATAAAAAAATAAAAAGAAGTGATACTGGGAAACCTAGCAGGATGTACAGAGACAAGGGAACAAAGGAAGTCAATGAAGAAGGCACAATCAAGTCAGTTATTTGTAGGTCATTGGAGCTTATTCCCACCTGAAGCTCTAGGAATCACCATGATGCCTTCATGGAACTGGGCATTTTTTCCCACCAACTCTCATCAGTGATTGGTTGAGAGAAACAATTCCCTCATAAGTCCCACTTTTCCCAGTAGTCAACCTCTTCAGACAAAGAATCAGTGGTGCTAAGAGATGAGCGAGAGAAGTCACTCTCCCTCTGTGCAGAAAGAGGGGAACTTGTCTATGATGAAAGTCGTTTATATTCCTTGAGGTCACTGCTCTTTAACCCTCATTTATGTATAGATCATTCCCCTACTCCCCAGAGTCCATCTGAGTACTGAGTATCCCTTTATAGAATAATCTAAGCAGCACCTGTCTACCTGATCTTCCAGTATCTACACTACTACTTAGGTCTGGTCAGATCCCTCAACAGTCCTTTCCTACTTGCAAGGTAGGAAAATACTAGTTTTCTTTCTTTTTTTAAAATATTTATTTATTTATGCATACAAGAACTGGGGTACAGGCCAGAGGTGCAGGGGGTGAGAGGATTCACCAGAGACGGAGTGGGAAACAGAACAGGCAGATTGACTAAAATATTGAGGGGAGCAGTGGGCGAGACAGGAGAGCTCTGCTTCACCATGTGGGTTAGCTCCCTGGCTTGGGATTGAACTAATGCTGCAGTGGCTGGCAATAGCTTGATAGTGCTGAGACTTAATTCCTGTAACACCAGGGAGGCCCTCACTTTCTTACTATTAAACATTAATTAGGCTTTTCTAAGTCTGATATGTGAAACCTCTTAACACCCATATCTTCATGCTTAAGTAAAAATTGAAACTGGTACTTCAAATCATAGTGGTTTTTTTTAAATTTTTTGCTGGTGAGATGAATGATTTTATGCTTCTTATCACTTTAGAAACATGAAATTGTTTTTGGTCGATATTTAAAGTACATATGTCCATGTAACCCTCCCTCCCTCCCTCCAGACTTCTTCTAAGGAAATCTTAACCTTGGGAAACAAAATATATCCTTCAAGAAAAAGAAACAATTTATATCTTTTTCTGCTAGCCTAATGGCAAAAAGCTATCTATTGCTTTACTATGAAATCTTAAAAATGCAGGAGGTAAAAGCAAATGAAACTAGCATCTTTGAAGGAGATAGGAGTTCCCAGTTTAATGGTGCAGCCTCTGTGGCCTAAACACAAACATTATTGGAGGTATTTATCTAGAAATTGTTGAGAGGGTTTTGGGGTTGTTTTTATTGTATCTTTTAAAATACTCTGTAGAAAAATTTTGAAAGGAAATCAGTCCACAATGTCAAATTTATATCTTGAAGAGAAAGTATTTTAATACAGTTGTCTACAAAGCATATTTGTTTTATTTAATTTCATTGTGTTTCACTATAATAAATTGATACTTGAAAGTATCTAGTAGCCCAGGGAACAGTTTGCACATTCAGAAATCCCTATGGACTTGAAAAGGAATATTATTCTCAGCTGATGGGGAGAAAACATATAAAGTAAAAAATAAGTGCTATCTTTTTCCTGACCTAAATGTCAGGAAGTGAGACGTCTACAAAACAATGTTAACTCATCTATTTGTTGTTCTGTAATTTCATTGGGAAAATGATTGAATCTTCATCTTCATTAAAGAAAAGTTGGAGTCTGAGAATTGCTATGACAATGAGATCCATTGAGCTCATATTTCTTAGGGCCTTTATATTCTGAAGTTCCAAGCTTGATATTTTATCTCTGTAGTATTTTCTATGCTATTTTTTTTTTCTTTTATAGACTTGAAGGCTAGAAAATACACTGACCTTGGGAAAGCAAAAGACAAACCTTCCTTTTCCACATTGTACCCCAAATTCTCCCATCAGCCATATTTAAGCCTAGGCCTACTCTCTGAGTTATGTCACTGGCATATATACTGGCATTGTAATGATCCCAGCTGATCAAGATGTTATATGTATTGATATTATAATGACCCTAACTGATGGAAAAGTGTGAGCAACTGAGATAGAGTGACTTAAGTTATCAATTAAAAAGCAGCCACTTATTGAGGAAGACAGTGATTAACAGACATGCAAAAGGCTAGGATAGATAAAAATCTGACTCTGCAGAAAAGCCCCTTCTAAATCAAAATTAACTGGTGATTGTGGATAATATGCCTCTGAAAAGAGAGATAAATATCAGTTCTGAATTTGAATCAATTTGAGATATGTATGGATCTTAAACCCATAGTACTGTCTTCTCCAAGGTTTGGTGAGCACCTCCTGGAAATCTTACCCAGAGAAGAGGCAGCAACACTCCCTGCAGATGGATGTCTATCAGAACGTCCCAGATCTGGTCCCATCCACAACACGTGCAAGTCTCCAGAACTTTGCCAAGAGAATAGTAACTTCCCCGCTTTTTTTGCTGCCAATTGAATCATATGCTTATATTATTGTATTATGGATTGCCCCCAATAAATTCATATTTGGTTATATGCACTTGACTTGAGTTGTGAATGGAAGCTTCTTACACTATAGAAGTTAGTACTCTAACAGTCACTCACATGTTTCTGAGTATTATACATAAATTGACTCACTTAGTCCTCTCTTCATGATAATCCCAATGTCTGTACTATCATTTTCTCCATTTTATAGGCAATGAAACAAGGGCACAGAGAGGTTAAGTAATTTTCCCAGATCACATAGCTAGAAAACAAACAGGGAATTGAACCCATGCAACCTAGTTCTAGAGTTCAAGATTCTTAGGAGTTGTATTTATTTAGGTACATAAAGAATCTTTGAAAATAATTGTGAAGGAAGCAAAATTGATTTTGTTTTGTTTTGTTCAGAGGGTTTATGTATTGATTTGTCTCAGTGCCTCATTGTCTTTTCAGGGCTTCCTTAACTAAAATCTAGTCTCCTGATCTCTTGACCATTTTTTAAGCAATGCTATATAATATATTTGTTCTCACAAATGTTGGCGAGGTTGTGGAGAAAAACGAACTCTCCTGTATTGCTGATGGGAGTGCAAACTGGTCCAACCACTATGGAGAGCTGTGTGGAGATTTCTTGACCTACTAAACATAGAGCTTCCATATGATCCAGCAATTCCACTCCTAGGTATTCACCCAAATGACACAGAAACATTAATTCCAAAGAGCACCTGCACCCCTATGTTTATAGCAGCACTATTTACAACAGCTAAGCTTTGGAAACAACCCAAATACCCAAAAATAGATGACTGGATCAAGAAGATGTGGTACAAATACACAATGGAATATTACTTAGCATTCAAAAAAGATAAACACATTCAGTTTGCAGCAACATGGATGGCGCTGGAAGGGATCATGTTCAGCGAAATAAGTCAGAAAGAAAAAGAAAAATACCGGATGGTCTCACTCATAGCATGAATTTAGACAACCTAAATAAGGGACCAGGAAAAAGACTAATTAACACAAAGTAAAAATCAAAATCAACAAGCAATTATAAACCAGAGACATACTATGGGGGGTGGGGAAAAGGAAGGGGAGAGGAAGCACTAGGGTCAAAATAAGGGGGGGTGCAATTGTATGGGGAATATAACCAAAATGAAAATGCATACATTGTGCAAAAATGAAAAATGATGTAAGAATTATATAAAATAAAATATTAATTAAAAAAAGAAAAATTATATATATATTTGTTCTTTACTTTACCAGTACATTCTTAGTTGTTGTCGTAGTTCCCACAGAATCTAGTACCCTAATTTGTGAGAAGAATACTTTATTTTATACTTATATATGGGCTTGTATTATATTTATAGCAATATAATGCATACGTATATGGTATTTACCACATCTTAATTCAATTCAATAACACAAAGATCTGACCTGGCCCATTCTGCATGAGAAAACCAAGTTTGTTTTTTATGTGCAAGTTTGACCACACAGTCACATAAATATGATAGCATTCTCAACATACCACACATCAGAACACATTCAGATTCTCCAAAAGTCCCCTGCAATTCATCAAACCCAATCTAAAACTGAAAGTCATTTACATGCATGTGTTTTTCAATATATATCTGCCCCAATTTTGAAACTTTTCAAATGTTTCCTATCACATGCCACTTAGAAATGGAAATGATAGCAATATTAAAAAAAAATGTTGTGCAACTATATTCTTGTAATTGTACAGCTTTCAAAAACTATTGGTGACAATTCAAACTATTGGTGACAATTTTCTCACCTACGCTAATCTAGTTAGGTTCTTTAGGTCTCGTGAGAGGAATGGATGTTCCACAAATTCAAGAATGGAATGTCAAGCAAAATAGTTCAGGTGGAGTAGTGCAATCAGTAAATAAAAAGTTAAGATATTCTTTCAGGGCCTCCCCGGTGGCGCAGCGGTTGAGCACTGGGTTGCGAAGCTGCCCGCGGCCTCTGCGGCGCCGGTTCGATCCCCGGCTGCTCCCCGGCCACCGGAGGAGGGTTCCACATGACGCGCAGACCTCTCCTGCCGCCCGCTGCTCCCCTCAGCAGTGTACTTCGGTCCTTCTGCCTGCTCTGCTCCCCGCTCTGGCTCTGGTGAATTCTCTCACCCTCCCGCGCCTCTGACTGTACCCAGTGCATGTATAAACAAAAACAAACAAATAAAGAAAGAAAGAAAGAAAACATGCCTCTCTCTCTCTCTCTCTCTATATATATATATAAAAAGATATTCTTTCAGAAAAACTCTTCAAACATAAAAAATTATAACTTTTTATAAACCATGAAAGTTTATAAGAAAAAAAATCTTAGTATAGTAATTTACAAACATCATACCCATGTGGTTTTTAGATCAAGGAAAGGGTACTTCTCATAATCTTTTAAAAATATTTTTTGGTTTATAATTGTCTGTTTTTGTTTTGTTTTTTATTTTGTATTATTATTTTTTATTATTGATTTGTTTCATATTATTATTTTTCCCCCCTGATGTCTTATTTTGTTCCCCTATATTACTGCAGGAGAGAAGGAGGGAGAAGGGAGAAGAGAGGGAGGGAGGCGCACAGGGGACTGAGGTGATGGTGCACAGGTGCATTAGTGAAGGAAATTCTATGGAGACTACACCTGAAGGGGTAGGGGGAAGCAAATATTGTTTAAAAATGAACAATGATGTAAAATACATATAGGGCCGCCCCGGTGGCGCAGCAGTTGAGCGCCACTCTGCGAAGCTGTCCGCAGCCTCTGCAGCACCAGTTCTATTCCCCGCCAGCCAGGGAGAACCCCACATAGTGCAGCAGTCCCCTTCTGCATCGCCCACTGCTCCCCTCAGCAGTGTCTTTGGTCCGTCTGCCTGTTCTGCTCCCCTCTCTGTCTCTGGTGACTCCTCCCACCCTCCCACGCCTCTGACCTGTACCCCAGTTCTTGTATAAAATAAATAAATAAATCTTAAAATATATATATAAATTAAAAAATTAAATTAAAAAATATTGCGTGGATTTCAAGCCCTTTTCATCAAGAAATGTTTCAGGTATTATTGGTTTAGAAGAATTTCATTAGGTAGAGAAAGAACATGGAGATATGTTTTGCAAATAATCCAAATATAGTATGGGATGATAGTAATGAGAAGTTTGAATAATTGATAAATGCGGCTCCTAATTAAAATCAGGTCCAGGTTCGGTTGGGGTGGACCATTTCTTACCTTCCTACTTTTCCTCTCCTTTAATCATCTCAATCACCAAATAGCCTTTAACTAAAGGATTTCTAAAGATCCTCCTCTTTCAGGATTGACCAAAAGGATCTGGATTTTAGCAGCACATATTTCAAATGAAGCACATATTTCAAATGTGCCTTTAAAATTCATAATTTGTATGTTTGACACAAGTAAAATAATAAAAAGTACATCACAATTATTTTATCATAAAACCTAGTTTTATGACTCTTATTTTCTCTCTCATTGTATTGCTCAGCTATTTCCCTAAACAGATTAAAATCAATCTGCCTTTAGAAAATCATGTCGCCATAGACTCAGGAAGGTAATTTGCAAGGTGAAGATGGCTTTTGTAATTAGTTTCTAGACAGGAGTCAGAAATACTCCTATTTTCCTCCTAACAATGTTGGCTTAGTGACATGATTTAATTTTAACTAAATTATAAAGCAACAATTGTGGTAGATTTTAATAATATAGGCATTAAAAGTTTTTTCTTCGAATATTATTATTATGTAATCTGTGCTCAATGAAGGAAATTAGTATACTTGCAAAGATTATCTGCATCCAAGAGCTGAGAGTAGAATAGATTTGTCTCATAATTTTAGGGATCTTTTAAATTGTTAATGAGATATTCTGATAACAGTAATAACAGCAGCTAGGCCCCTGAGGCTGACTTAAACATCTGTTTTCACTGTTGAAGTTATTGTTCATTTCATCTAAAATAGGAATAATATAGCAGTCAGCTGTTCTAGAAATAGATCTATCACTCTTAAATAATAACTAGTGAGAGCACTAGAAGAAAATTTATATTGAACAATTCAATAAATAGACATGTCCTAGTTTTAAAATAAATCACAAAGATAGACTCTCCTGTAGACTGAATTATGTTCCCCAAAATTCATAATTTGAAGCCTCATATCCCAAATGGAGTTAGGGAGAGGTATTTAAGGTTAAATGGGGTCATAAGGGTAGGGCCCTGATTGCATAGGATTTATGCACATATAAAAAGAAGAAGAAAAACCATATGTTTCTCTCTCACACTGCTCAGTAAAGAAACAATGAGAAGGCAGCCATAAGCAAACCAGAAAGAGTTCTCACCAGGAGCAGTCAGCTGATACTTGATCGTGGACTTCTGACCTCCAGATCAGTGAGAAATTTCTATAGTTTAAGCTGCCTGGTATATAATAATTTATCATGGTAGCCTGAGCTGACTAATACAGACTCTATGATGACAGAAGAAAAGCAATGTTCTTAAGATAGGGTAAGGGAAGAATACTTGATTAAGTAACAGATGAATGTGATTTTTAGTGTCGTCCTACAGTTATCGCTCACTTACTTATTTGTTTTTCAGAAGTAGGGATCTCCAAGATGGTCTGAGAATAGATTATTCAATGGGGGTCAAGAAACTAGTGTGTAGCTAACATAATACTTTAGAAAGTCTTCTGTCTTCTTCAGGGACCCAAACTGAGCTTCCGAACCCTGGATTCATAACAGATAGGCTTATGCCTCTTTACATGAGCCAGTGATACTTTTCAAGTTCCCTTGACCTGGCTTGAATTCTACCCACCTCTTTCTGATTCCCCAGCAGGACCTGTTGTGGAGCTAAACATACAATTAGTATCTAGATCTCATGAGATTGGTAAAGATAGGAAAAGTAAGTCCATGTGAACACTGCTGTTGTTTGAGCCCTGATGTCAGATTCATTTTTATCTACCCAAGTGGGAGTACAATAAAAAATGTTCTAGAAAAAAAAGAAGAAAGCAGTGTTTGTTTCTTCACATAAGAACCATAGCAGACAAAATAGCTGGGCGAGAGCTGAGAGTCACTGCAGAATCGCAAAGCTAGAAATAGATTAAGTAACAAACATATGCTGTGAATAACATTTCTGTAGCATACACTATGCAATGTGTACTCTGGGGAGCACATAGAAGTAGAATCTGACCTGCATGTGGTGTAAGATGATGTCATGAAACAACACAGCAGAAAATCAATCAACTCATATTTACTCAACCCAAAGTACATTTAAGGCATCGTGCTTAGGGCTGTGGCATATATTCAACTTTTTGATATACAAAGAACTTGTAAGTCAGTTGGACAGACTTTGTACATCCCTACTGAGCAAAAGAAATAGAATAGAAACAATAGAAATAGAAAATAGCAGTAAATTCACTTACAAATTTGTTAAACTTACTTAGAGACAATAATTTCCAACTTTTGGAGAATAGGGGTTGAGAGTATGAAATGGGAGTTGAGGAGAATATGAAAGCTAAGTACTTAAGAATTCTATATAAACTTAGGTTTGAGCCCATGCTCTGCTGCTTCTGGGTTCACCTTGGTAGGTAATTTACCTTCTACTAAACCTTAATAGCCTCATCTGTAAGGAGATAGCAATAGTTGTTTTGCAATATTGTTGAGAGGATTAAATAAAATAATCTGTTTAAAAGTGCTTAACACAATGCCTGGTGTTCAGCCATCATTAAATGTTAGTTAATTCATTATATGCATCTAAACCAGCCTGATTTGTATAGTTGCTAAGCAAATGTTATTTTTAATTCTTTCTCCCTAAGTGTGAAAGGAAGAGGATCACTAGCAAAACAAAACATACAAGCAAGTATGTAGTTAAAAATAAGCAAGGAGAGATCAAAGGAATGATGCATTAGTCTTAATCGAATCTGAATTTGGAGAGATATACCAAAGTCAGAAAGCATTTTAAGAGGGTTCCCAAAGGATACCAGAAATCCTGCAAGGTCTGATGTCAGGAAATTCTGTTTGCTGTAACTTGAGAATAGATGCCAACACCACACTGTCACTGCTACCACAAATTCCGGCTACATCCTCTTTTATTTATTGTTAACTTTATTTATTCAATCATTCATTCATTTTAATTGAGGCAATACTTGGATACCCCCATCAGTTACCACCCCCATAGTGTACCCACCACCAAAATCACCCCTCCTTCATTGTGCTTTCTTCCGTATTTGTTTTCACCTCTCCTCCATCTTCTCCCCTCTCTGTGTGCTTCAGTTCTATACTCAGCTTTTAAGGGTTAGTTTTTAAGCTTGTCTTTATCTGACTATTATTTTAGTTACTCTAAATTCCACGTATTAGTGACACCATCAGTTTTATCTTTCTCCTTCTGAGTTGTTTAGCATTATCCCTTCTAACTCCATACATATTGCCACAAATAGCATGAGTTTATCTTTTCTGACTGCTGAGTAGTCTTCCATTGTGTATCTGTACCACATTTTCTTGATCCGCTCAACTGTTTTGGGGTGCTTAGGTTAACTATAGTAAATAGCACTGCAATAAGCATGGGAATGCATTAGAATTAGTGGGTTTTGAATTTTTGGGGTAGTTGCCCAGTAGTCAAATTACTGGGTCATGTGGCAGATCCATGTTTAATGTTTTAAGACCCCACCATACTGCTTTCCATAAGGGCTAGCCCACTCTGCATTCCACCAGCGCTGTTGGAAGGTTCCCTTTTCTCCAAATTCTCACCAACACTTGTTTCTGGTCTTGATTTGCATTTCCCTGGGGATAAGTGATGATGACCATTTTATTTATGTGCCAGGCCACATCCTCTGGTCCTGGATTACTGAAGTAGCCTCCCAACCGGTTTCTCAGCCTTTCCCCTGCCCCTTTTAACCTATTGTAATCCATGTGTCCAGAGTGACTCATCAATTTATATTACTCCTCTGATTAAAACCATCAAGTGACTCCCAGTTTCATTCATAGTAACCGATCAAATCTTTGTAAGGTTTTAGGAAGCGCTCATGTTAAGCCCCATACCTTGCACCCTTTATTTGCTAGTTCCTGGCTCTACCTCCTTTCAGTTTCACCAGCACCCTCTGCACTGTGTACACACCCTCCCTACTATTTGTTAAACATGCCAGTACTCTTTGCCACAGCATTGCCTTTGCATTGGCTGTTTCTTGTACCGACTCTGTCATACTCCCCCCAAAAAACCTTATTCTACAAGTCTTTGCTCAAAGTGCACCTTCTCGGTGATGCTCACCTTATATAAAATCATTACCTATCCCCCATTTCTGCAGCACTACTAAATTCCCTCAGCATGCTCCACTTTTTTTTTTTTTAAGATTTATTTATTTATTTATACAAGTACTGGGTACAGTCAGAAGCTCCGGAGGGTGAGAGAATTCACCAGAGCCAGAGTGGGGAGCAGAACGGGCAGAAGGACCCAAGAGCACTGCTAAAGGGAGCAGCGGGCGCGGCAGGAGAGGTCTGTGCGCCACCTGGGACCCTTGTCGGTGGGCAGGGATCAAACAGGCGCTGCAGAGGCTGCAGGCAGCTTCGCAGCCAAGCGCTCATCCACTGCGCCACCAGGGGAGGCCCTCCACTTTTAATTTTTTGAAAGCAGTTATCAGCTATTTAGTTTACCTATCATGATTATTATTGATTTTCTTTCCACCCAACAGAATGTAACTTATTTTCCTAAGGATTTGTGTCTGTTTTGTCAAAAATTTTGCTCATAGATCTAAAGAGCATTTCCCAAATGAGTACTGAAAACTTTAAAGTGTAATAAAGTGTAATAAATAATATATTTATACATAATAAATATTAGTAACATTATTAATAATTCTATTTTACTGCTTACTTATGTTTCTAATACACTACTATAGAGTTACTTTTAAAATAAGTAATAAGAGTTACTAATAGGGCCTCCCCTGGTAGCACAGGCAGTTGAGCACCATGCTGTGAAGCTATCCACAGCTGTCGCGCTGGTTCCATCCCGGCCAGCCAGCGAGGGTCCTGTATGGCACGGTGGACCTCTCCTGTCGCGCCCGCTGCTCCCCTCAGCAGTATGTTTCATCAGTCTGCCTGTTCTGTTCCCTGCTCTGTCTCTGGTGAGTCCTCTCACCCTCCCGCACATCTGGCCTGTACCCTGGTTCTTGTATAAATAAATAAATAAATCTTTAAAAAACAAAGTTACTAATAATTATTATATACTCATAATTTTTGTAGGTTACTAATCTAATCTAGACAAGTGAAGGAATCGAGCATCCTAAATTTCACATGGAAGAGCCACTACCCTTTCGGCTTGCAGGGCTGTGTATCATTACAAGAGAGAATCAGTCTTCAGTATGTCTGGTTGGAGCTCATAGATAACTCAGCAGTCAAGGAAGTAAAGAAAGGAAATGGGATCCTACCTGCTTTCTCAATGGAGTCTACTGACGCAGCTATTTGGTGGTGAAGTAGTGATAGCCTAATTGTCAAGTTGGGGTCGTGAATCAGATTTCTAGGTAGGTGACTTAACTCAGGATCTTCTAGCAAGTCCTTAAAAAAATAAATCCATTGGGGCTTCCCTGGTGGCGCAAGGGGTTAAGACGCAACCTATGAAGCTATCCGCAGCCGCTGCAGCATGAGTTTAATCCCTGGCTAAGGAGATGACCCACATGGTGCAGCAGACCTCTCCTGACTTGCCCGCTGCTCCCCTCAGCACTGTATTTCAGTACATCTGCCTGTTCTGTTCCCTACTGTTTCTGGTGAACCCCCTCACCCCCCACCCCTCTGGCCTGTACCTCAGGTCTTGTATGCATAAATAAATAAATTTAAAAAATAAAATAAAAAAAATAAATCCATTGATCTGGCAGATTATGTGATGGATCATTAATCTTGAATATAAACTTCCAGAAATGTAGGGGCAAATGCTTAGAGAAGGACTGTATTTTTTGTGCTCATTGAAAAGCATAGTTCATAAAGTCAGCCTATCCATCACCACTATGTATGTCACAAAGTGTGTTTAGAGAGAACCCTGGGAATGCTTCTAACCCTGGGTGCCTGGCGTGGCCCTGAATCTTGAGGAATTTCTTTCTTTTGTACTTTCCTCCAGCCCATCCCCCAACCTAGTATGGCACGGACATGGATTTCCTATTGAAGCAGCAAAATCTCCACCTCTTCTCCAGACACGCTGTTTATCATGTTCACCTTCTACTTAAATGTGGAATATATGTTTTCTTCCAACAAAGCAAGATCCTAGCAATTTGTTTCAGTGGGCCACAGGGGAGTATAGGTGTTTTTTTCACATAATCCAGATGTGAAATATGGATTCTTTCTTTCGAAAATTTACTGAGTGACATTTTTTTCCCCCACTTTTTTCTATGTTTTGTCTACTTTCAAATCTCTTTTGGTGACCCAAAATCTTGTGAACAAAATGAGATGAGATGTCTAGACCTTGGCAATGGGATTTCCATATAGGCCAGCTCTTTCTAAATGTGGTTTATGATGTTCTATAGCTAGACAACTTTACCTACTTCACATTTGATTGCCTTGTATGAGTCTACACACCTGTGTTTAGACCTGAAATGGAAGAAAAGAAAATCAACTCTCTTGTCTCATTCTTATTTCTCCCCAAATTCTGGAAAATAGTGACAAGTGGCCCCAGTATTAACAACCATAACTAAAACTTCTTTTGCATTATAAATAGTGCTGCCAGAGGACTGGAACCAAGAGGATCTTTCCAAGAATTTATTCTCATTTTTTTTTAAATTTAAATTTTATTTTTATATTCCCCATACAATTACAACCCCCTTATTTTGATCCCAAGCCCTGCTTTCCCTGCCCCCACCCCCCATAGAGTGTCTCTTGTTCATAGTTATTTGTTGATTTTGATATTTTCTTTCTTATAGTTATTCTTTTTCCTGGCCCCATATTTAAGTTTTCTAGATTCCTGCTATGAGTGAGGTCCTCCGGTATTTTTCTTTTTTTTTCTGGCTTATTTTGCTGAGCATGATCCCTTCCAGCGCCATCCATGTTGCTGCAAATTGCATGTGTTTATCTTTTTTGAATGCTGAGTAATATTCCATGGTGTATATGTACCACATCTTCTTGATCCAGTCATCTATTTTTGGGCATTTGGGTTGTTTCCAAAGCTTAGCTATTGTAAATAGTGCTGCTATAAACATAGGGGTGCAGGTGCTCTTTGGAATTGATGTTTCTGTGTCCTTTGGGTAAATACTTAGGAGTGGAATTGCTGGATCATATGGAAGCTCTATGTTTAGTAGGTCAAGAAATCTCCACACAGGTCTCCATAGTGGTTGGACCAGTTATTCTCATTTTTTTGTGCTTAAATCTTGTTTTCTTTAAAAAAGAGCACATAAAGGAGACTTCAGGGAAAGGAGTGAAATCGAATGATTTTTTTGCCCCATCCCTCTAAAAATACTCTTTAACTTGGATCATCCTAATATTTAACCCAATACCTACCCCCAGACACTATATCACTTCGTTATAATGAGGACCTGGTCCAGAAGGAAATTTCTAGTATGTGCTTTATTTCCAGTAATAAACAATATCTCTGGAAGGATTGTGTTGCAGACTGTAGTAAGCAATGCCCAGATAGGGCTACATTACATCCAAAATCATTACTGATTTAGCAAATAAATTCTTTCTGATCTGATGTAGCTTACTTTCATTACTTGGACAGAATTATTAAAATTACCCCATTCATAGAATTAAACAGATAAACAAAATCTTGACTTTATTTAAAGAAAAAAAGATCCTTAATCAGGTATAGGAAGGGACATATCAGGCTCCTGTGATACTCAGAGTTAAGCACAGTTTAAGAAAAACTACCATTGCATTGTGGAACTACAAGTCCTAGATCTGTTGCAATGCCAAATTCAAGTCTATAAAATTCACACTGCTCTCCACCTACTTCAGTCCATCTTTCTTTACCTTTAAGTAATGCCCAAAAGCCTACTAAGGAGTGATTTTAACGCTGTTCACACCATGAGCCTGCTCTAGCTGACTGGGCTTGCATTCCTATAACTCTTTTTACCTATGTGATTCCTCTGGCACAGAACCTTGCAGTGCTGCCTTGCTTGTCATTCCATTGTGTCCTGTTCACACATTCTTCAGTGAGTCTGAGAACTTGTCCAGTGTGGGGTCAGACTTGACCTATGTTGATACTTCCCCCAATTCTCCTTCAACCCTCTACAGTGTATTATCAGATATATAGAGAGAGAACGAATATATTGCTTTGAAATAAATTACTTTATTTAATAGGACTGTATTCATTTCTAGGGAAAGCTGCTTTAAGACAAACTGGTTCTGTGATACTAGAAGTTTGTTTTCTAGTCCTATGGGCAAATTTTTCCCAAAAAGGGGTCTACTATAATAAATGTTTCCCCAAGAAGCAACTAAAAACCACATCTGAAGGAACAATAGGTCTTACCAATGGGCTATGGAAAATAGTCACTTTTCTGAAACTATTTGACTTGGGAAAGATACTACTGTTTCAGAATTATATCATTAAGTTTATATCCCTCCTATTGAAAAGGATTAGTGAAATTTTCAATAAATGAAGACTAATTTTGAAAGATCTTTGCTGGCTCAATTCAATGCAAAAATAGCACTTAAGGAAAAAGAAGTACATTTTATGAAAGACTCACTGAGCCTGTCCTTTGCATAGGAAAACTATTTGTAAATTTCATACTACACACCCTCTCTTCTTATCTAATGCATGGTACCTAACAGTGATCTGCAGCATGGAAAGGCAAGCGTAACAGCTGGAAAGCCCAAGCGATACCTAGGTCCTGTTGATCTAGAAGGTGAGAGTTTCATTTTAATGCCCCAGAAACAAGTGTGTGTTCTACCCCAAGAACAATTCTATTTTATGAATGATGAGGAGAAAGAGAGCATGTCTACCTTATGTTCTCTGGAAGTTCTGGCTAGAGCTTGCATTTGCAAGGATTCAAGTAATCTTCAGAGTTGCTGTCTTGCATACTCTGGCAGACAAATAAAGGATCTAATGCCAGTAAGCCTGCTACTGTCAGAGACAGGGCCCCAAGGTGGTAACAGTTTCCAGACTTAAAAATAGTTATCACACAGCAATTACATTCTCAAGGTCAACATTGTGGTCATGCTCTAGTTCTTCACATTTTATAAGTCTTTCAACCCAGAGTCTATACAAATGTAAGACTTGTCACATATGCACCAGCCTCCCCTGCTACTTACCCATACACACTGAACAGCCTTTTCTTTTTTCATGGGAACCAGCAAATTCAAGCATACAGAGTTTTGGGTTTGTCTTTTGAAGATGATCTTCACTTCATGAAATACATTATTAAAATGCATAGATGTTACTCAAAAGATAGAATATAAGGATGAGGAGGATATCAAGAAAAAGGAGTCCTTATTTACTGCTGGTAGGAATGTAAATTGATATGGCCATTATGGAAAATAATATGGATATTCCTCAGAGGTCTGAATATTTGATTGGTATGATGGTATGATTATATCCAGCAAATGCATCACTCCCAGTAAGTGTAAAATTTCTATGAAATTGTTGATAATGAACTGTCATTTCCCATAAGAGTTCTTATATAGGCATTGAAATATTCACCAATGAATAATATGCATTGAACTTTGACTGAAATTGTCATATCATGCTAAATGAATTTGCATTAATTGGGTTTTTTATATACGCTAGCTGCCATGTCAGTTGCTTTGGGATATTATTTTATTTAATCCTCCCAACAGTCCTGAGATTTATGTGTTACTCTGATTTTTGTCAATGAAAAATGGAGGCTCAGAATGGCTGCTCAAGTTAATTACTGGTTATGTGAATCCAAATTCAGGCCTTCTGAACTTAACTGCAGAGCTTTCTTTGCTATATCAAAATGCCTCTCCCTTATTTATTCAGTATCCCAGACTCTATGTACAGAGGATAAGAGTAAATATTTTTCCAAAGAAATCATGCAGATGGCCAATAGACATACTAATCATCAGGGAAATGTAAATCAAAACCACAATAACCTATCACCTCACCCCTGTTAGAAGGGCTATTCAAAAAGATAAGAAACAAGTATTGGCAAGATGTGGAGAAAAAGGAACCCTGTGCACTGATGATAGGAATATAGACTGGTTCAACCCTTATGGAAAACAGTATGGAGGTTTCTCAAAATATTGAAACTGTATCTGCCATATGATCCAGCAAGTTTGCTCCTCAGTATCTATCCAAGGAATTCAAACACACTAATTCAAAGGGACATATGAATTCCAATGTTCATTGCAACACTATTTGTATAAGCCACATAATAGAAACAATTAAAGAGTCCAATGATAAATGAGTGCATGAAGAAAATGTGATCGATATGCACAGTGGAATACTATTCAACTATAAAAAGGATGAAATCTTGCCGTTTGTGACAACAAGACTATAAATGAAAGGGATTATGTTAAGTGAAATAAGTCAGGGGAAAAAAGATAGATACAAGATGATTTCACTCACATGTCAAATATAAGAAAACAAAACAAAGGAAGAGAAAAAACTGAATCAAAATGAGCTCAAGAAATCTGACTGCAGGATTGAGGCTACCAAAATGCAAGGGTGGGAGGGTGGTAAGCAAAGGGGGAAAGGAGCCCAGTGGATTATGGTGGAGAACTATGGGTGCTTTGGTGGTGGCTGTGTGACAGTGTACCTCTAAATCATATACAGCGTTGGAAACATTACCTCAGTAAAAAATTAATATATTATAAAAAATAAAAATGTAAAATTTAAGCCTTAATTTTTTTAAAGACAAGAAATAATATATTTTAACAATGATATGGACAAATCATTGGGATGGCAATATAAATTGGTGTAGTTACTATGGAAAACAGTATGAATACACCTCAAAAAAATTAGAAATGAAATGACCATATGACACTGCAATTCCACTTCGGGATATTTATTCTAAGGAAATAAACACTAATCCAATAAGATATTTGCATTCCTATGTTCATTACGAAGTCCATTACAGTCACCAAGATATGGAAACAACCTAAGTGTTCACAGATGAATGAATGGACAATGGAGATATATCTCATTCATATGTATGTGTATGTGTGTATATACATGTATGGACATATATATATACATACACGTACATATATATGCAGAGTGGAAAACTACTCCATCCCCAAAATAGAAAATTCTTTTAACAATAAAATATTGTTAAAATATGAATGGACCCTGAGGGCATTATGCTAAGTAAATTAAGACAGAGAAAGATAAATACCATGTGATCTCACTTATATGTGGAATCTAAAAAAGCAAATAGCAAACAAAACAATTCATAAATATAGAGAACAGGCTGGTGGTTACAGAGGGCAGGAGAGTGGGTAAAAAAGTGGAGGAGTTCAAGAGGTGCTGACGGCCCATTGTAAACTAAATAAGCAATGGGAATATAATATATGGCATGGAGACTATAGTTAAGAATACTGTATTGGACCTCTCTGGTGGCGCAAGGTGTTAAGATGAAACCTATGAAGCTATCCACAGTCATTGCAGCATGAGTTCCATCCCCAGCCAGGGAGCTGATCCACATGGTGCAGCAGACCTCTCCTGCCTCGCCTGCTGCTCCCCTCAGCAGTGTATTTCAGTAGATCTGCCTGTTCTGTTCCCCACTCTGTCTCCAGTAAATCCTTTCACCTCCCCACACCTCTGGCCTATACCAGAGTTCTTGTATATATAAATAAGTAAATCTTTAAAACAATATCGTATTATTTGAAAGTAATGAAGTGAATCTCTAAAGTTCTCATAACAAGAAAAGAATGTTTGTGTACCTTTGTGTGGTGATGACAATAACCAGACTTATTGTGATCATCTCCCAATGTATTTAAAGAAATATTCTGTCTTTATGTTGAACACTTGAGACTAATATAATGTTGTATGTCAATTGTGTCTCAAAAATAAATAATTGATTTTTTAAAATATCCACTCAAAATTATAGCCATTTAATAATGGGTAAATAATTCTTTGCAGAAAACAGAATATATTTCCTTCATCCGTTTAATTCCTAGTATGCCTTCTTTGCTTGGACACCAAGTTAAATTCAAGTTTATGCTAAAATATAAAAATAATGTTGGTATTCAGTAATTTTTCAGAAGTTTAACTAATAACCCACTCTCACTATAAAACTACAGGACAATATATCCTATTCAGTTCCTGACCTCATTTCTATCCTGTTTCCCATGACTCAGATGAGGTCAGGAGAAAGCATTTTCTTACGCTCTGCACAAACAGCCAACTCATGTGAGGGCTCTAGGAGCCTCCAAGAGAATCTGACCTTGCTCAGGGAAGTCAGAAGGAAAGAATTGTACTTCCATTGCATTTCCCTACAGCAAGCCCTGACCCACTCTCCCCAAAGAGCAGGGGTTACTTATTAAATTGTTTGCTTTGTATCTCAGTTTTTAATCTTTCTGTAATAAGAACAATGGGCAAAGTTCATCAAGATTTATTGCCCTGCCCAAATGTTTAGTGAACAGGTCATCCAGAATAATCTGTTTTCATGATAAAGATAATAAAAATTTATGACCATGCATGTTTTTAGCAAAAGGAAATTGAATTGCATCTTCAAGTCCAAACAATAGCACTGCTATGTAATTGAATAAAGTAACATGACAGTTAATTATTTTGCTATGATAACCCATTACTGTCTAAAGATCTTTTTCTCCAGGTTATTTTATCAAAACCCATCAGTGTGTCTTTGAGTCTGAGATTTCTGGCATTCAGGCCTTCACCATTTCTTCTGATAGCCAGCTTACAGGTATCAGCATGAGAGCCATAGAAAATGGCATGGGCATGCTAAGAGGTCTTCAGTATTTGTTCAAAGGAAAAGTGAATGGAGAAGACAGCCTCCATGAACAACATAATGGAACCGATGAAATTTTGGAGAAGAGTGTTTATACTTGTTCTTTCTTTGAGACAAAGCAACACATGAATTTTATATATATCAAAGTTTCTCAAATTTGGGAATGTATCCTGAGCCCTTAGGAGCTAGTTCATAAGTCATGCACCTGCTTCTCACACCCTTGGAAATTCTGAATAATAGGTTTGGGTAGTCTATTGTCTCACTCTCTGTTTCGAATGCTCCTTATTGCCTTCCCTGATTTACTGTTATTCACAGCATTTATCACTTTTGAAGGTACTTTGTAAGTAAACTATCTAATGTGTATTTTGTCTCCGTCAGTCTCTTCCCATCTGTTTTGTTCTCCAAATAGTTTCTAGCTCAGAATGGTGTTGGAACGGAAGAGAGGCAGGCAGGCAGGCAAGGTGATCTATGTGATCTATGTGATCTTTCCAAAGCCATTTTTAAAATCTTACTATTTTTCAAATTGTGTTTTTTTTTTTTTAATTTAGGTAGCGTTGGTTTAAACTATTGTACATGGTTTATAGGTGTAGGTTCACACTTCTTAGGATGATTGACCCCAAAACCACTTAAGTGTAGTGTAAGACTCAGATGAGCATCCTAGGCTGAAATGTCTACTTACATCCTTAATAAACTGTATGGCAAGACTGACACAGGCTAGTGCTAATTCTTTTGAGGATTGGCACATACCTTACCTACTCACCTCCCTCTTACTTCCTGGCCAACTTCCCTGCCTCTCTTTATTATTCCATCAGACTACTTCAAATGTTAGGAGAATCAAGAAAGGTTAATGGAAATATTGGTAAAGACTAAGATGGGAAAATTCATCCCTCCTTATCTAAGCAAAGATGAAGAAAGGAAATATGAAAGAAGGAAATGAATGATAAGCAACTAAGTAATTTCTCTAGTTAGAACCTAAAGATAATTGAGTGGAAGTTTACCCAGTTACTGCCTAGTTACAAGTGCTGATCAACCTTCACACAAAGCCTTAATATTTTCTACAGAGCACATCATTTTTGATCCACCAAAAGCCAAAACAGGATCATATTAGCTCCTTCCTAAAGAGTTTGATAAGTAAACAGGCACTACTTTTTTTTTTTAAAGATTCATTCATTTATTTATACAAGAACTGGGGCACAGGATGCGCGGGAGGGTGAGAGGATTCACCAGAGACAGAGAGGAGAACAGAACAGGCAGACTGATGAAATACAGAGCTGAGGGGAGCAGTGGGCGGGACAGGAGAGGTCTGCTGAGCCATGTGGGACCCTCGCCGGCAGCTGGGGATCGAACAGGCGCTGCGGAGGCTGCGAGCAGCTTCAAAGCGCTGTGCTCAACTGCCTGTGCCACCAGGGGAGGCCCAACAGGCACTATATTTAAGGAGAAAATTGTGAGAACTTGGAAATAGTGAGAACTTTGATGAGCTAGAAATTTGGCTCAGGCTCACATGAGAATTTCATGAATCAAATTCACTCCAGGAGTTTAACTAAAGTGAGCCAGAAAAAAATGAAATGGGATTAAGTTGGGTAAGTCTTAAGTTATACTCAAAGCTGTATCATTTAACCATTTAAATGTCTCTCTTATTTAAAAGACATCTAATGATACAGTAAGACTGAAAACCACATAAAGGATATTTTCTCTATTGTTATATTCTCAGAGAAAATAATAGTATAATAGTGAGATTGATACCTCCTTTCAAAAAATATTCCACCAAAGAATGACTGTAATTCTGTTTCTCCTATCCTGAGATCATGGTATTACAGACTAGGAAGCAGATTTTTCTGGTGTATTTCCACTACATGTTACAAAAATAAAAATGTATATGGAGCAATACAATATTTTTCAAAAAAATTGTTCTGGCTACTTACTCAGTCACCAAATATTTTTTTATAATGCTGTAGGGTAAATGGTTTTTCAGGCTTTTCTGCCCTCCCACCATTAGGATTGCCCTGCCTGATGGGGCACCCACAGTTGGTATATTGTTGCAAACTGTGTTATTTAGTTCTGTGAGCCATGGGAGGAGTATTGAGATATAGTCGCCAGGAGAAGCAGAAGCCTGAGAGAAGAAGCAGCAGGAGAGAGAAGGGGCAAAAGAAGCCCTCAGAGAAGCCTAGAGTGAAGGCTAGCCTGGGGACAGGAGGCCTGCAGGCCTCCTGGGCCCCCCTGGCAGCCCTGCCTGCTGTGTACCTGTTTGCCATAGTACATGTAAAGCTCAATAAAAGCCTGAGAAAGCCACCAAGAGCTCCAGGACTCTCCTTTACCCATCTGCTGGATCATAGATAACCTGCACAGTGCCTATCCTGCCCTTACAATTGGCGTAAGTCGACAGGATGATACATGCAGACGGGTATGGAGCCCTCTGAAGACGTCAGGAGGGACTGAGGAGTAGCAGACTGTGTTTGCCTGTGACAACGCTGGACATGCCATGGCAGTATAGGTAGTGACCAAAGTCCAGGAGCTGTGGAAATAGTTGAAGATGCTGCAGGAGCACAGGAGGTGGACGAGGTCTGGGAGGTACAGGACAGACCTCGCCTGGAGGAGATGGCCCGAGAGGATCAGCCCACAACTCCTGAGGCAGCAGAATCATCATGGAAGAAGGCCCACGATTTGGAGCTCGCCAGTGCTGATGCAGGAAAAGACTGATGGACTTGGACTGACAATCCCACCAAATGGTGGAGGAACTTTGGCAGGGTAATGTTCTGTTTTGGGGACCCTGGGGGAGGATGGTATGGTTTGTATACCCCAGGAGATGGGAATCTGGGGGTGGCCAGTGAGCCTTGATGACCAAAAGCAGCCTGTGTACTGCCCAGCAGCTAGGCAGAGGAGAAAAGCCAGCTTAGAAAGGCAAAAGCTGGTACTGAGATTGGGAAGCCTGAGCGGCTGTTAAGCACTAAGTATGCAAAAGAAGGCCAGCGAGTCTCTTAAAATCACCTGTGGGTGATGCCCTGCTCATTGCTGAATGAGGATGAAGAGCTGAGGAACCCGTCCTTGGGGGACAGGTGGGGAACGTGGCTTGTGGTGGAGCCCACAGCCAAAGAGGGGACCCAAGAGAGGCCACATGTGGAGCTTATATCCACAGATCCCATGTGCTTGTGTAGTGGGTTGGCCTGAGTGCAGGGGTCTGCGTTTCACATTGGTGGCTATGAAGGCCGAGTGTTGGAGTGACTGAAGACAGAAAACCCTGAGGGCTGGCGATTACCCGCAACAGTATAGAATCGACAATCCCAGAGTGAGTGCATCCTGGGGGTGGATGCTGTGTGTGGCTTGTGGTGGACACCACAACCAGAGAAGGCCAAGAAGTCTGACGGCTGCTGATCGCAGATGCCTGAGTTGTTCCCCCCACCTTGTATGAGCAATGTCTTTGGCAGCAGACGTAGTGGATGATCTGCTGGTGCCAATAATTGTCTTTTGCCACTAGGTTGGTGCCCTTCCTGGACTCATTTGTGTTGTGTCCTATTTGTGTTCTGTTGTATTTTCATTTGTGGGCCATGCTTCTGTGTTTGTGTTTGTTAAAGGAAACTTGTATATACATTGTATGGCAGAAAACCCTGAGGGTGTAGATTATAGGGTAAATGGTTTTTCAGGCTTTACTGCCCTCCCACCATTAGGATTGCACTGCCTGATGGGGTACCTGTAGTTGTGACATTGTTGCAAACTGTGTTGTTTATTTCTGTGGACCATGGGAGGAGTATTGAGAAGCAGCAGCAGGAGAGAGAGGGGGTGAGAGAAGCCCAGAGTGAAGGCTTGCCTGGGACCTGCAAGCCTGCAGGCCTCCTGCCCCTCTTCCCCCCGCACCTCTGCCTGCTGTGTACCTGTTTGCCACAGTACATGTAAAGCTCAATAAAAGCCTGACAAAGCCTCCGAGGGCTCCAGAACTCTCCTTTACCCGTCTGCCGGATCATAGATAACCTGCACAGTGCCCAACCTGCCTTTACAAATGCTTAATAACATCAAGTACTAGAAGGAATTAAATTATCTCACAGTCTCTATATAACAATTATCTGACAGGCTCTATATACACAGTGGAGGAGCAAATAAGCATTATCAAATACATTATACAAACTCAGCATTATTTTGGTGTTATAGGCCTGGTGGGGAAGGTATGTAGAAATAAAAGATGATTTAGTCCTGCAGTTATAAAATTAAAGTTCAACTCCGTGTAGCTTGAAGAATCCCATCATGTGCCCAGCAAAAAGAATGTAAAGCACAGATTATAACACAAAAAGGGGCCTCCCTGGTGGCTTAGGGGCTAAGCCTGAGTTGGAGCGCAACCAGGGAGCTGACCCATATATATGGCACAGCAGACCTCTCCTGTCTCGTCTGCTGCTCCCCTCAGCAGTGCATTTCAGTAAATTTGCCTGTTCTCCCAACCCTGTCTCTAGTGAATCCTCTCACTCCCACACCTCTGGTCCACACCCCAGTTCTGCTACAGAATAAATAAATAAATAAATATTTTTAGAAAAACTAAATAAGGGACCAGGAAAAAGACTAATTATAATAAAGTAAAAATCAAAATCAACAAGCAACTATAAACCACAGACACACTACAGGGAGAGGGAAGGAGAGAGTAGGATCAAAACAAGGGGGGGTGGGAATTGTATGGGGAAAAAAAAACAAAGCCAAAATTAAAAAAAAAATTACTAAAATAAATAAAAGGTAAAGTTAAGATTGATATATCCCTCTCAAACAAATGGCATGGAAGTTACCCATTATAACAAAAAGAATTTCAGACTGGATATAAGTAAACTTCAATGAGATGTTACATAGGATATGTTTAAAATAAAGTGATTTGGAAATACATTCAAACTTAAAAATGTGTTTCTTGATTTTAAAAAATAATAGAAAACATGGTTAGAAGGTAAAGTAAAGGAACTCCCTTGTAGCAAAACTGAAGTAAAATGAGAGGGTTTAGTAAATGCCCAGCCCATTAAATGGAAAACAAACACACAGAAATTGTTATTTTGAAATTTGAGAACATCAGGAATGAAGAAGAGAGCCAAGAAGCTTCCAGAAAGGAAAATAACATCAAATGCAAAGGTACAAGACATCATCCCAACAGGAACATGAACCAGTAGAAGACAAAAAAGCGCCTTCAAACTGATAAAAGCAAAAGATATGCTAAAACCTTTAATGTAATTAAAGGCACTTGGAGAACACCAGCAACTGCAATAATGGTTAATATTTATGGAACTAAGTTTTATAAGTGCAATGAGAATATACAACTTAAAAAAACTATACAAGGAATCAATTATTAAATTTATGAGGAAATGCAATACAAAAAAGGGAGGAAATCAGAGTATGTTAGCTGTATCTAGAGTTACCAAGTTTTATGTAGCAATAACAAAATAAGCATTAATCATAAGATTGACTAAAAATAGTAGTCACTGACTTAGATGGAAAATGGTGTGGAGATACATGGAGTTTAAAAGGGCAAAATTTTCATCTATTGTAATGGAAATTTAATAAATAATGCTGAAATTGGTAATTCAAGTAAAAGCAGTAGAAGAGCATGTTTCTTATAATGCATGTTGGTCAAAGGGTGCTAACTTGCAGCTGGAAGATGAATATTTCTAGAGATGTGTTCAACATGGTCATTAGACTCAACAAGACTGCTGTGTACCTCGAAGTTGCTTAGAGATTGGATCTAAAATGTTCTCGCTACAAAAAAGAAATGTTAATTATGTGATATAATGAAGGTTGTAGTTAACACTATTGTGGTAATACTATTGCAATATGTAAATAACTAATATGTAATAGTGTATAACATTTTAATATATATATGAATCACACTGTATACCTTAAACATATACAATGACACGTGTCAATTATATATCAATTTAAAAAGTAATTTATTTCTATTCTTTATGTTTAGAAAAAAAACCATGTTGTTTCCAAATGCAAAAATAACTGCTAGGAAAAAAAGCTGGGAGTTAGAAGTGGTTGCCGCAAGAGTACAGCAGTGTGTTGGACTTGGTGTTTTTTTTTTTTTCTTATTTCTTTTTTTTAATTTAATTTTATGTATTTTTTTTTTTTTAATTCAATCTCCTTTATTTTATTTTTTTGTTTGTTTTTATACATGCACTGGGTACAGTCAGAAGCGCGGGAGGGTGAGAGAATTCACCAGAGCCAGAGCGGGGAACAGAGCAGGCAGAAGGACCGAAGTACACTGCTGAGGGGAGCAGCGGGCGGCAGGAGAGGTCTGCGCGCCATGTGGGACCCTCCTCCTGTGGCCGGGGAGCAGCCGGGGATCGAACTGGGACCGCAGAGGCCGCGGGCAGCTTCGCAACCCAGCGCTCAACCGCTGCGCCACCGGGGAGGCCCATTAATTTTATGTATTTTTTACATCATTTTTCATTTTTGCACAATATATCCATTTTCATCTTGGTTATAGTTCCCATACAATTCCCACCAGCCTTGTTTTGATCCTGCTCTCTTCTCCCTCCCCCCCCCCCGCCCCCTGTGTAGTGTGTCTGTGGTTTATAGTTGCTTGTTGATTTTGATTTTTACTTTATTATATTATAATTAGTCTTTTTCCTGGTCCCTTACTTAGGTTTTCTAAATTTCTGCTATGAGTGAGACATCGGTATTTTTCTTTTTGTTTCTGGCTTATTTCACTGAGCATGATCTTTTCCAGCTCCATCCATGTTGCTGCAAATTGCATGAGTTTATCTTTTTTGATTGCTGAGTAATATTCCATTATAGATAGATCCAGTCATCTATTTTGGGGCATTTGGGTTGTTTTTGTAGCTTACCTATTGTAAATAGTGCTGCAATAAACATAGGGGTGCAGGTGCCCTTTTGAATTAATGTTTCTATGTCCTTTGGGTAAATACCTAGGAGTGGAATTGCTGGATCATATGGAAGCTCCATCTTTAGTAGACTGAGGAATCTCCACACAGTTCTCCATAGTGGTTGGACCAGTTTGCTCTCCTACCAGCAGTTCAGGAGAGTTCCTTTTTCTCCACACCCTCGCCAACATTTGTTGTTGCTAGTTTTCTTAATATGTGTGATTCTCACTGGGGTAAGATGGTATCTCATTGTGGTTTGGATTTGCATTTCCCTGATTACAAGTGATGTTGAACATTTTTTTATATGCCTGTTGGCCATTTGCATTTCCTCTTTAGAAAATTTCTTTTCAGCTCTTCTACCCATTTTTTGACTGGGTTATTTATTTTGTTTTTGTTGAGTCTCATCAGCTCTTTGTAGATTTTTGTGATCATGGACTTGGTGTTTTTTTTAACATTTTTTCATTATGGTCTCACTGAATGACTCATTATTTTTAAACTATCAAGTTTTTTTAGTTTATTTACAATGTTCATTAGAATAAAAGCTATTCATTACAAGATAAATCAGGAATAAACAAACCAACACTTTCAGAGTTCATACTGACCCCAGTTCTTTTTATCCTACAACGTATATCAAAGTGCATTCGCCTATTCCCAAAGTATTAATGTTCCCACTCTGGTTGATTTCAAACTACCAGAATGACATCACTGAATGTGCAGGTGGGAAGATATGCAAAGTAACACACCATTATGTAATATTTCCACTACACAGATACCATAAATTTAAAATAGTTAAAAAAAAAAACAGACAATACTGACATGTATTAAAATAGGAGGTGATAAGTTTTGAGTATTTGTTGACTTTATTTTTAATTCATTTAATTTAAAAGGTCATATTTAAAGCATGCAGCGTTCTTATACACAAGCTGTATAAGCCAGCATAATCACATTGAAAACTGACATTATCCAGCCTATCACACTCCTATAGAGATGGATGGATGGATGGATGGATGGATGGATGGATGGATGGATGGATGGATGGATTGAAATATAATTAACAGAAAACACTAACCATTTAAGAGGCAGTTCTTAGGGAGGGGTTTCCTTATTTGCTATTAACACTTTGAAATGTGATGGTAATATACCCAAAATGATAGTCATTCTGTGTGGTGGCTATATATGTGATTATATACAATCAGAGTTGACTGTTCTTTTATTAAAAACATCTTTGGTTATTTTCTGGCAGTTTTAGCCACATTCACTTAAAACAATAGAGTGTTTCATCAAGTAGTACCATCTTGAAATCTAAAGAAAGTGTCCTGTAATACTGTATTTTCTGCTATATTATTATGGCCCTCTGCTATAGACAAGTCTATAGTATGTTATATAGCATGTTGTCATAACACATGATTGGCCTAAGAGGTAACCTAGGACTTGAAAACAAAAAAAGTTATAGTCCCAGTTGCCAATCCCATGGCTTTTCACAAAATTGAACTTTATAATGACCACCATGGTTTTGTAATTTTCCTTCTATATGTAACCTGTAGTTCATTCATCTAAACCAAAATTGAATATTTAAGGAACTATTATATTTTTATCTTTTTTTGCCTTAGGTTTGCCTTGAAGATCTGGTATGCTAATTGAAAGCATAGATTAGTGTTCTAATTCTCTCTGCGGATCTTCATGCCAACCACAGACATTAACGAGCTGTATGTTCAGCAATCAAAAAAGATAAACTCATGCCGTTTGCAGCAATGTAGATGGAACTAGAAGGAGTTATGCTCAATGAAATAAGTCAGAAGGAAAAAGAAAAATATGGGATGGTTTCACTTATAGCAGGAATATAGGGAAATCAAATAAGCTATCAGTGAAAAAAATAATACAAAATACAGCAAAACAAAACCAGACAATTATAAATCAGAGACATACTGCAGGGGAGGAGGAGGGAGAGGGATTAGAGGGAGGGAGGGAGGGAGGAGCACAGGGGACTGAGATGATGGTGCACGGGTGCATTGGTGAAGGAAACTCTATGGGGACTACACCTGAGGGGGTGGGGGGAAGCAAATATTGTTTAAAAATGAACAATGATGTAAAAAATAAAAATAAAATAAATTATAATAAAAAATAAAATAAATAAAAATGAACAATGATGTAAAAAATTAAAAAAATTAAAAACAAAGCAAAATAAATTGTATGACAAGAAAATTGATCCTTGAAGTCGTGAAGTTCAGACTTAGAAGTACAGGATGGTGCCCACCCCCAAAGCCCTTTCTAGTGTACAACTTTTCCTCTCTTTGTATAATAACTCACTTCATTTTTCTTACCTTAATTTATATCTCGAGATATGTGGTCCAGGGAAGTCAATTATGTGTATTCACTCCTGATGCTTAATTGCCGAAAGGAAATCAAATACTGAGGCAGTTTTAAAAATAGCTGAAAATTCTGAATTTATCAGTTGAAAAGTGAGATCTTTGTGCCTTTTTTTTGAAATCAGGGTGAGTTGACTGCTTGACTCAACAGAGCATGACAGAGGTGACACAAAGAATCTTTGAACCTAAGTCATAAGAGGCCTTGCCTCTCCCCTGGTGTATGCTGGGGCGCTCAGGTCGCAGAGGAACCTGTGAGACCTGACCTGCCTTGGCGAGTCTTGTTATGGGGGAGCCTGAGCCATATGCCATATGCCATATGTGGAGGCCAGAAGCAGATTTTCTGGCCAACAGTTCCAGGTGAAGCCAAATGTGAGTCACTGCAGCTCGGAATCAGACATGTGAGTGGAGAAGCTTCCAGAGGATTTCAACCCTCAATCATTTAAGTCATCACTAGTTGTTCCACTCTTCCCAACTGAAGTCCCAGATTTGTAGAAGAGAGAAAGGAACCTTTGTTGTGCTCTGTCAAAATTCCTGGCCCGCAGAACCTGTCAGCATAATAAAATGGTTGTTCTATACCACTAAATTAAGGGTGGTTTGTTATGCAGCAATAGTAACTGGAACATTTGACATGAACCAAAAGGGAAGCCATCGAGGTGGAAATTCACAGCAAAAAAAGAAACATACTATTTGAGGAATATGCAAGGAAGAACATTGTTGCCAGGAAACTAGATTCAGAGCTTATTATACAGTATATAGCATCTCCTATCTTTTTCTTTTTAGTATCAGTGAATGCTGTCGTCTTCCTCCTAATCCTCTGTTTATATCTTGTCTGATCTCTGAAGCTACATCATACAGCCCCAAAATATATACCCCAAGGCAATGTCCATATTAACTGTATGTAAGATGTTTCTACATTTAGGAAGAAATTTTTCAAATATCAGAGAAGGGGAAATCTCCTGGCATAAAGAAGGAAAAAAACATAAACATAAGTTTGGAAAAGCTCTCTTTTCAAAGGGTTACTCTTTAACATTATTATTTTGAATAAATGATAGAGGTGTGAAAGAATAATAAAAAACAAACGCTTTTTTTAAAATCCTGGCAGAAAAGAAAATAGCTTTAATAATTTTGCCTGCCAAATCATGCACAAAATCTTGTGATGTCTACAAAGTCTGGGGTATTTAACAGTGCCTGCTATTGTCTCTTTGACCTGATATGTCTTCACAGTATAAGCAATGTGACAAAATATTTAAGACTTTGCTTACATGCTATGTTTCTTATTTATGTGGCTCAAGCTAAAAATCAAAACACCATCAATTATAAATCTAAACGCCAGTATAATATTCATGACTGCAAAATGAGTGTGATTCATCCATACAAAAGTAGAAAAATAATTAATATGTTTTAATAAAAAGCAATGGGATAATTTTAAAAGGTTTCTATAACTCCCTAAAGTTCTTTAGAGGCATTATTTGACATAGATCTTGTAATGAATCACAGTTACTTGTCAATAATGATGATTACCTATTTAATGCTTCCAACAATCCTATGCGTTAGGTACACTTTCTCCCATCTTACAGGTAAATAAAGAAATAAATTCAAGGTCACATCACTAATAAAGTAGAGCCAGAATAAAACAGAGGGCAGACTATTCTCAATGTCTGTATGCTAGGCTGGTTGTAGAAACAGCACTGTGTAATTTAAAACATATTTTCACAGGCCTCATTTAGCTTCATTGCTTCAGGAAGACAACACTCTGAGCCAACCTGTTCTTTGTCTTTTATAAAGAATCTTCAGCTCAGGGAGGTGGAACAAATTTCCCCAGGTCAAACAAACAAAGCTAAAAAACATCTCTGTATATCACAACTTCTCAAGAAATACTGCTTGAAACGTATTCTGTGAGAATGATAAAGAACATATCATTTGGAAATATTATTCCCAGTGAAGAGAGAGACTTGGGTTTGCGAGGGGATATTTTCAGGGAAAAAAATACACTACAAATACAACCTTAAGTATCAAAGTGAGTATTTAGAATGAGAAAATAAATCATCATTACAACTATAAATTTAATAAGCTAAAAAATCTCAGACATTGCAAAAATAAACAAACAGCAAAAAATATTTTTATGAAATAACTGCTAATAGCTCTGCATTAGCTTTCCCTACATTTTTGGGTACATGCTCCCTTCCCACATCTTTATATGATCATGATTTTTAATAGAGAGAATAAAAAGATAACTCATTCTTTCTTCCAACATGAATAAAGTATGAGAACTAAAGCATATAACCTCATTCCCAGGTCTCCTCGGTGCTTGTGAAACAACAGCAGGCTCACGGTCTGCAGAGGAAGTCTGACAAATTCTATTTCAGCAGCTCTCATCACTGTGGCTGACAGTTGTTTATTCTGTATAATCAGGTATATTCCCTACATAAGAGAACTTCTATTTTGACTAGGAATTGACTACAATTGTAAATTCCAATCATTGAAATAATTTCCCACAAATTTGCTTTAAATCTATATATCTTGAGCTTTATTTCTCCTTTTGACCCAGCTGCTTCCAGTGCTGAGCACTGACGTAGCATAATACGCCTCCTGTTCTACTCTTTGTCTCTCACCAACCCCTGACAACCACTATCACATAAGGAAAAAACAAAATAGTGAACTGACTGTAAACACCAGAGATACATGCCAAATTAAGTCCACTCTCACCTCCAGATCCCCCAAATGCTCACACCTCTCTAAGGCTGCTTAACAGAATAAACAAAACGTGAGAGGAAGTGTAAGAGGAAAGTGATAGGTGTGAACACATTGCAAATTTCACTGTTACTCATGTCCAAATGAAAACATTGTTTAGGTCCCTACAGGACCTTGCAAGGAGCCTGTCCCAGTGAGTAGCATTGAAGTTTAAGCATCCTCAGTGACATAGCAAAACACCTCTGTCTTCATGGAAAGGGTGGTAGGGAAAAGCCCCGCAGAGATTGAACAATTATAAGGATCATGAAAACTTCCATTCCTTCCTTGACTGATTTCTTTGACCAGTCAGGACAGAATCAAAATTTTATTTGTCTGAGAATCTGACCATCGTGTCTTTTCTTTGCCAATAAACTTCATCTCGGCTGAGCCACAGTAAAAGAAGGCACTTAGAGTGTCCAATTACTTTAAGCTGCAAAGCCACTTCATCTAAATCAATTTTAAAATGTTCTTGGCTCACATCATTTGCATGTTTATATTAATTCTCCACTTCGCTTAGATTGTGTGATCAAAAAGTCTTCATTTAATTATAGCACAACCCTTCATTTATCAAACACAACTGATGCTAACAGTAAATAAGAGTTATCCATCTTTTCAATAGAGAGAGTACATCATCATCCACAACAGCAGCAATCTTCAAGCTGAAAAGGTTTGAACAAATATGATGCAAAGGAATGGAAACTCAGGATAGGAGGAAAGTGAGCTCTAAGTGGCTTTAAATACACACAAGTCTCCAGACAGAGATGAATTCCTTCCCAAAGTACTGAGAGAATTTGCAAATGAGAACACTGGTTTATTTCTGAAACTTTTGCATAATTACAGAAAACAGAAATGTTGGTAATCTAGAAGTGGAAAAGTTGCCCATTCCAAAAAAGAGGAGCCAGACGTATTTTGAAAACGCAAGACCAAGGATCTTGGTGTCAATTTATAGCAAAATGTCAAAATAGATTATTGCTGTATCAAGTAGAAATTCTATAATTACTAATTCGGTAATCAAATTGGATTTCTAGCAATCATCCAGAATTCTACCTGATTAAGAAAACAATCTACTGTTTTGTAAATTTAATCCAACGCAGTCATTTTCTTAACCATTCAGGTTTATAATTCAAGAATGGGCTTAAGACTCTTGCTCAGGGTTTTTTATCTCTCTTTCCTTTTTGAGGTTGATTCTTAGTCCTAGGGAGCAATGTAGACACTTCCATATTATTTCCCTCCCTAGCAGGGAGGGAGCTGATTATATTTTGACTTTGCTGTATGTGCTCACTTGCTGGGTGAGCCGCTACCACATATTTGTGATCCCAAAAGATCGTCATGGACAGACTATGGACAAGGCTCTTCAACAGCAACCTAGTTATCCACCTGGAGGGGGTAGGTTGCTGTGAAATCTAGAAAATTCTCTGTCAATCCTCTATCTCTTCAGTCTGAGATAAAGATCTCTTCCCATAGAGATCACTGGAGTTGCTAGCGCAATTATTTCAGGATACCACATTCTATTCCAATGCGTATTTGTAAGAAGTCTCAGAGCACATTTATAATGCTCTATGAATTCTGAATGATTCTTCACTTGCAGAGGTGAAACAGGTCACAAACTTGAATGTGTTGAGATGAGGGGAAATGCCTTGAATTGTCTGAGAAATTGCAGAATTTAGTGGAGTTGTCTTTGATTTTGTAAGATTACATTTTCTTGTAGAGAACAGGATGGGAGTTCACAATGAAATGAAGCTTAGTTTTAGAAAAATAATGTTCTGGTTTTGCACCACTAAGCTATAGTGTATAAATTCATATCTGATAAACATATCACTGTCTTTTAAGCACTTAGAAAGGAAGCATTTGTCACTAAGAACCCACATGATTTTATAAATAACTTCCATTAAACTAATCATCAAATTTTTAAGTTAAAAAAATCTGAGAAATTAGAAAAAAACTATAAACTTGTCCCATGATACAGAAAATTAACACTTTCTTTTTTCATACTCTCAGAGTCAGAAATGGCAAGGGAAAAGAATTACTTTTAATACTAATGTTCCAAATGAGAAAAATGGGGCTTAGAAAGGTTAGGTGACAAACTGGAGGTCAAACTCTCCAATAGTAACAGGGACTGAACTTGTAATCTGTACTCTTACACTCAGACAATTCACAAGCTTCCTATTTGTCAGATAACTATATTAGAAACTGAGGACATAAATGAACAGATGTAGCTTTAAGAAGCTCCAAGCTGAGTTAGGGAGTTTGCTCCAATCTCTAGCCCAGAGGAGCTCCTGGCATTTTTCTTCACAGGGTGTGCTGGACTGGCTCTAAACTAGCTTCCATTAGCCACTGTGTACATCTCTTCTCCAGTTCAGTGGAATTAGGTCAGTGTACTGAAACTAGCCACAGTGGGAAATTTACACCAGGGGAACCAGTATACACTACAAATCAGTTTTTCCTTACCCCCACAGTCATTTGTGAAATATTTTCTAGTACACCACTACCTCAGACAGACTCTTATTTTTCACTCTTGCTGGTGCCATGTCTTCTCTAAGCCCTAGTCTCCACTGTCCACAGAAAAGATTTTGGGGTAAAAGGAAGATATTCTAAATTTTTGTGGCTCCTAAAAATCCTATAATTTTAGGAAATTACAGAGGTAACAAGAAATCAGTAAGCAGATGAGGGCATTACAAAGATTCTTATAGTTTTCATCATTCTCATTTCCTGGTTTCTAGGCTTTTTCCTAGTTCCTTGATGAGTTCATGAATAAATAAGATAATATACATAAAACTTCTAGTACAGATCTTGGCACAAAGAACAGTACCCAGGGAAGTTAGTTACAATTATATATTATACATGATTGCACTAATCCATGGGGATGCCACTGGGATTCTGTCCTTAGTCTTTATTGCGCTGCGGTTAGAATATGGACAATCCCCATGACCAACACTCCCCCCACCCCAGGAAGGTCCTCTTTGTGGAAAAGGAGGCTGAAGATGAAATTTATGTGGGTTAGTAAGTACCCTGTTTTTCTGATGGCTAATTTGTTTACATCTCTAACTCTGTGCTTGGATTGGGACCTACTCTTTCACTGGTAGCCCAACCTCCATGTAGATGACTTTCCATACCCAATTTTGGAGAATTTCATCCTCTAAAAAAAATAGTTGAGAATAATGTGGACAATGCTATAGTAAAACAGAATGGCTGTATGTAAAAGTGGTTTAGCTCGAAGGAGGGAAAGGGAAGAATGTGAGAAGGTCTCTTAGGTTCTTTTAATGCAAGATGTATTTGGTAAACAGATGGGTAAAAATTTTATAGCCGGGGTGGGAAACATGTCCAGATTGTGATGAAAAGGGTCAAAGTCAATCCAGAGTGCCAGACCGGTGGTTTTCTACTGGGCCCTAGGATGCTCAGCCATCTGATAGAAGGAAGACATGGGAGATTGGTTTGTCACATTTTTGAATGTCACAAAGTTTGGAGTGACAAATAATACCCATAAAAGAAAGAACAGGGAACCTCATTAGGCTGATAAGATGAGTCCTTTGAAAAAAGTTCACCTGTGGTATAGGCAAACTCTGAGCTTGGATATGACCTTAAGTAATAAGAACAGGGAGCATTCTGTTCATCATATATTATGTGGTTAACAGTGGCCAGTGTCAGGGAGCTATGAGCCTGCCTTTCTCATACATTGTCTTTTCTAGATCCTGGGTTTTTATTTGTGAGATTGTTGGCTTTGTGCACACTGCCTGTGAGGTAAAGTACTAAATGCTTCTTTCTGATGCTTATCTGGCCCTTGGAATGACTGAGCCTAGTGTTTGACATTAAACAAACCATATTCTAAATGAGATAAGTAGAGTTTAATATTTCAATTGGGATTGAAATTTATATTGAATTACTGGACAATTTCTTAATTCTTATTTAATATTACTGGAGGAGTAGCAGATAGGTCTTTTCATAACTTTGAGAGTTGATGAACATTGCAATAGTTCAAGACAGGCTCCAAATACATCATGTGAGAGATGAATTCTGGAAGTAAAATGGTTCTTAATTATATCTGTATATAGAGGTGACTTCATGACCAGTTCTAGGAAATGTTTAAGCAAATGAACTTCATTATATATCAAGTATCATCTTCTGATGAATGCATAACTTTACTTTAAATAGCCTAATAATACATTCTGTTGTGAATGTAAAAGATTTCTAAATTTAAATCCAAATGACCTTGTCTGTTTCCCTCACAGATATAAATAAGGTTTACTATCTTGTTAATGGGCTCTTGTCCATTAAGGTATATTATTACACTATAGGATAAAAGTGGGTACTGGTTGTAAATAACACTGAGCCTTTTTCTGAAAGGCATCTAAATTAGATAACACTAACAATTGCCCTATAGGAAGAAGATACTACAAATAGGAAGAAGATACTACAAATCCCATCAGGTTTTTTTACATAATCTCTATCCAAAAATATTAAATGGTTTAAAATTATATTAAGGAAATGCATACAGTCAATAGAATAGAGAAAGCATTTAGTTTTTAAGTATATGTAAACTATTTTGATAAATCAAAGAAAATAAAATAAATGCATGCATAGTATAAGGTCTCATCCATTCAGCTCTGAATTTTCAAGACAAAATGAATGCAGTTGAATATTATATCATAGTGTCCATAGGAAAAAAAAATTCCCAGCTGAGGAAAAATATAATTCTTACTATAGTCAAATGTCTAAGGGATATTCTTCACATGGATACTGAGTTCATCAACAGCAGATCTGAAGTTTAATCCATTTAACAGGCTTCAATAGTCACCATAAGGGCATTATTTCATCTCTCCTTGGGCCCTGGTACCATTTCTTCTGTGGTCAATGATACTGTGACAGAATCTGTGACAAAGAGCAGAAGTGGTACTGGGTACATCTTGTGATATTTATCCTCTAGTAATGGAGAATTGCTGTTAGAGGTTATATATGAGATTATAATATTACATATATTTAATCTCATATATATCAGGTTGCATCTATTGCTGACTTTATATCTATATTGAAGAGAGTGAGGAAGAGTGTGAGCACACACACATGTATATACACACAACTCCCCGGACTTGACTTTCTTACTGTTCATCCACTGGTCTGGGGAAAAGGGAAAATGCAAACTTACCAAAATATTCTGAAAAGCAAAACTGATTTATAAAGAAAAGGCAAGATTTATTTGTACATTAAGTCTAAAGATGTTGGGGCAAGTAGGGAGGAAGACTAAACTAGTTATTTGAGCACGTGAGAGAAACTGGTGGAACAAGTTGCTTTAACTATTATTTACTGACAGCAGAGATCATCAAAGATTCTACATTGTTCAAAGGATTTCGGTGTTGATGACCTTCATTCTACACAGATTCTTAAGAAATGGCAAGAGCTTAGCTCCAACACAGGGGTAACTGAAGTCACGAATCATGGTGTAGCTCAGTCCCAAGATTGTGCTTCATGTACTGCCCTTGTGGTATGAACTGGAAGCAGCTTTCACATGGGGTACTAAGCAGAGGACACCAATGAGTTCTGGACAGTCACCTCTCACCAACCATCTGACCCCACACTGCAGCAATAGAAGCTATGGCTATTGTGGATAGATACACTTTTGATTTTCTTTGTACTTGGCATTTGGAAGCAGGGCTCATCCTAGCCCTCTTCTCAAATTAATAGGTCCTTGGAGTCGAACGCTTTAGCGGGGTGAAGAAAATATTTAGAAAGTCACCCTGGACCAATTATTAATTTAAAAAGTGGTCTTCTCAAGCAATTTTTTTTTAAAAAATGCAAGAGGTACAACATAGTTATTCCTCAAAGTTGTGAAGCAAGTAATAACAACTACATGTGCCTCAGGTATTACATTATGATCAAACAGGTGGGACTACTCAGGCACCCAGTCCTAAAGTTGCTAGTTCCCGTCTGCTGAGCGATGTGCAAATTAAGGGAGAGGAGCCAGGATGCACTTATCCAGTGTCTATGTGAGGCAAAAAACAAAAACAAACACCTCCCCCCCCCAAAAAAAAAAACAGTGTCTAAGGGATATGAATCTTGGCACCCTGTTTTAATGCCTACATTGAATGTTTCTTGAATGTTTGAATGTTTGGCAAAGTATCTTGGAGAAGTCATTTGCTTTAATAGAATCTGTGGCTTATGTCCAACCAAAATGCTTAATTAAAGATTATTAAAACCACAAACACATGGTGCACTTGTCATTTCCCTCTTGTGCATCTTGTAAAACTGCCACCAAATCCAATGCCCAGTAAAATAGTCAACATTTCTAGGTGAGAAAATTTCTACTAGCTATAATGCCAAAGAGAAAAGTCATAAATAAAAGAAAGCATATTTTCCTTGATATTCTGGTTTTCATTTGTTATTCCATTATTCATTTAAAATACTAGCTACATGACCGCCCCTTGTTATATATTAGGGATATAAAGCTGTATAGAACAGGGTCCCTGACCTCTGGAGATTGCCCAGCTCTAGTGGAGGAAGAATATGGGCACATAACATGTCAAGGGTGTTCAGGAAGTCATGGGTGCAGAGTGAGGAAATGTTTCACCTAGAAGAGGTTCAGAAAAGCTTGTAGAGAAGGTAACATATGAGCTAAGTCTTGAAGAGTGAGACAGAATCAGGCAATGAGATAAAACCCTGGTTTCAGCTCGGTGAGCTCATGAATCATGGTGCCAGTAACCGAGATAGGAAATGAACAAAGGAGGACTGACTCACGTCTGGGAGAAGATAAAGAGTTCACTTTTAAAATTTCACCTTAATACTGCAGCCTTGTTTTTTGATTTTTTTTTTTTTTGGAAGATTTATTTATTTATTTATACAAGCACTGGGTACAGTCAGAAGCGCGGGAGGGTGAGAGAATTCACCAGAGCCAGAGGGGAGAGCAGAACAGGCAGACTGACGAAGTACACTGCTGAGGGGAGCAGCGGGCGCTTCAGGAGAGGTCTGTCGCACCATGTGGGTTCCTCACTGGTGGCCGGGGATGGAACCAGCACTGCAGAGGCTACAGGCTGCTTCGCAGCCCAGCGCTCAACCGCTGCGCCACCAGGGAGGCCCTGCAGCCTTGGTTTTGATCACACTGTGGCATAGTTGATAGTCACTGGTTTTCCCTTCAGTTGAGCCAACTTCATGGCCTGAATGTACCACGTGCTAATGATACTACTTTAGGCAAATCTTTTAAACTCTCTGAGCTGTAAAATAGAACTAATGATATATACTTCTTAAATTGTAAAGATCAAAATGGGCAATTGTGATTAGGTTTATAATCCTTTAATCTTTCCCCAAGAACCCTCTGAGCCCAAGACAAACCCAGACTGAGTCTATTTTGCTTCTGCTTGGTCTTGGTCTTTGCCAATGAGTGGAGCACTTCTTTCTACAATCTCACCCTTCATGCTATGCTGGCTGGTTTCTTATTGCCCCGCCTCCACTTTCTAAAACTGAATTCTCTTATTCCCAGCAGCAGTCAGTGTAAGAAAACTACCCTATCTCACCTTTGTCTTTAAACCTTGGGAAGGAGATGAATAAAAATAAGGAGGCATGCTATCTCCCTTGCTCAAATATGTGTCACCCATCGAGACCACACCTTGCTGATGCATTGGGTGTTAACAACTATGAATTTTGTCCTAATTTCCTTCCTTTATTCTTCAATCCTCTATCCTCCAAGGGAAGCAATGTCCTCCCACAGTTTTGGAGCAAAGCCAGGGTACACAATAATGTCGTTCTGCTGGACTGCTCACGTGCACTGGAGGGTGACAGCTGGATCCCAGACAGCTGTGTATGGCAAATTGAAGTGGGATAATCATGAGCTGGGAGAGAAAGGAAATGCTTTACAGATTCACTGAAGCACAACTTCAAAAAGCACAGAAGAACTGGAGACAATTAGGAAACTCAGGCTGACAAGCAGCTATCAGGAACACAACTTTCCTTTTTAAACAAAAGCATCAGGCTAACCAGGAAAGAGTCACAAACAGCAAAATATCTCTCAGATAGCTGTAGCCGGTGGTAATTAAAGCACATTTCCTGTGCGCTCAGTTTAGCAAGGACTGCTGGACCATTGAGGGTATTTTTGGCTATATGCTCTTCCAGATTTCAATGCCACCTCTCTGAGGAGAGATGATTACATGCCTCTCTCATTCTGTCTATTTTGCAGGGAATATAGAAGGACAGGCTTCCAGTCACCCTTCAGTCAGAAAAAAGGACTTCAGCAAACACAAGAAAAAGCCACCTGAGATTAGTGAGCTGGGCTGTTGGTTCAAAGAGTAGACAACCTGACAGGTTAACTCTGAGAACTGCAAAATGTTATAGCAAAAGGAATCAGCCACAAGTTCAAATTCCATTTCCACAATGATAATTTGTTTCTGGATCTATAAAATAGATACAATGCCCATCTCAAGGTTTCATAAAGATTAAATAATACATAAGATGCTCAAAGCAGAAGCTTAAAAAAATTGTTCCCTACACTCTTTAATGTACTGAGAAAATAGTTGGTTTCAGAAATGGGACTTCAGCTGTGCCTTTTACCATGGCATCTGTGATACCCACCAATGCTCAGGATTTGCTCTGCAGTCAAAGAGATAAACATATTATCATAACCTAATTTTGTCATTCCATTTATGAGTTCACTAGTAAATAATGCAGTTACTTTAGCATTTATTTCCTTTCCCCTGTGAGGAAGTAAATTTGTGGAATGCTTACAGTTGTGGTATAGATTTTTTACAACAAAGTCCTCATCACATTTCCTAGTTTGATGTCAGGAAGGAAGATGAACAGCAAATAGGCAAGACCCTGATAGCTTCCCCAACCGGAACAACCTTTGAAATATTTCACACATTGACTTTTCCATAAGGTCTTTCTATACACAAATAATCTTATGACTCAGAAACTAAGTTGGAAAACCACTCTTTTGTAATGTCACATGCATGAGAACACAGATAAAAAAGACAACAGTGTTTTTTTTACCCTGGGTCAATTAATGTGACTACTCATTACAAGCCTTAAAAATGATATATAATGTAGGAACAGTTCCTCTCCTCACTGAAGTATGTGTGTGTGAAGTGAACTAGCTACTAAATGATTCTGGAAAGAGGAATCATTTAATGGACACTGGGTTGGGGTTTCCAAGAATATCTTCAGGTTGAATGAGTCCCTCCCTGGGAGGACTCAGAGATCAGCATGTAGGCTACTTCGGGGTTAAAATTATTACAACTTAAAGAGAAAAGGTAAAATCAACAGAGGACAAAGAAACAGGGGGCAGAGTCTAGAGAAAACCAGGAGCGGAACTTTCAAGAGTCCTCTCCCAATAGAGTCACACAGCAACAAGCTGTGTCTGCACCTGTGAAATTCTGTCTGCCAGGAAAGCTCACTAAGGACTCAGTGTCCAGGATGTTTAGGAGAGGGATGGTAACGAAGGTATCCTTTGTGTAGCACCTACCAAAACTCTAAGTTTCTAGAAGGAAAGCAGGAATTCAGAATAAATCAAATTGGACTAACAGCTTAAATGCAGTGAGTCACTCTTACCACTTAGGGTGGTATGAAAATGCAAGTTGCCAGATACCAGCCATTCATAAGTCATAGACTCATTCTTAAGTTTGTAGCCTTCTATGCTATTTTTTTTTTGCATGGATATCTACTAAAAAGTTTGAAGTTAGTAAATATTAGCATAATTAAAACATCAGGATATGAATGGCTTTAAGCCATATGTTATCTTTTAAATTCATCAGCAATAATATAAACCATTATGGACATTATTCCCAGAGGAAAGAGGCCAGAGAGATGGGGAATAGAATACATAGCCATCATGATGAAATGACTGTTTTTAAAGACTTTCACAGTTTAATCCTTTTATTTTTCTTTTTTTTTATAATAAATTTTATTTTTATATTCCCCCAAACAATTGCAAACGCCCATTCTGACCCCAATCCTCCCCTCCCGCCCCCCCCACCCCCCCCAAAAGTGTCTCTGGTTCATAGTTTTTTGTTGATTTTGATTTTCACTTTCTTATATTCATTTTCCTGGTCCCTTATTTAAGTTTTCTAGATTCCTGCTATGAGTGAGACCATCCGGTATTTTTCTTTTTCTTTTTGGCTTATTTCGCTGAGCATGATCCCTTCCAGGGCCATCCATGTTGCTGCAAATTGTATGTGTTTATCTTTTTTGAATGCTGAGTAATATTCCATGGTATATATGTACCACATCTTCTTGATCCAGTCATCTATTTTTGGGCATTTGGGTTGTTTCCAAAGCTTAGCTATTGTAAACAGTGCTGCTATAAACATAGGGGTGCAGGTGCTCTTTGGAATTGATGTTTCTGTGTCCTTTGGGTAAATACCTAGGAGTGGAATTGCTGGATCATATGGAAGCTCTATGTTTAGTAGGTCCAGAAATCTCCACACAGCTCTCCACAGTGGTTGGACCAGTTTGCACTCCCACCACAGTGCAGGAGAGTTCCTTTTCTCCACACCCTCGCCAACATTTGTTGTTGCTAGTTTTTTTAATATGTGCCATTCTCACTGGTGTAAGATGGTATCTCATGGTAGTTTTGATTTGCATTTCCTGATGACAAGTGATGTTGAACATTTTTTCATATGCCTGTTGGCCATTTGCATTTCCTCTTCAGAGAAGTTTCTTTTTAGCTCTTCTGCCCATTTTTGGACTGGATTATTTTCTTTGTTGTTGTTGAGTCTCATCAGCTCTTTGCAGATTTTTGTGATCAGTCCTTTATCATTAGTGTTGGGTGCAAAAATGTTCTCCCAGTTGGTGGGGTTTCTCTTTGTTTTTGTTATTGTCTCTTTTGCTGTGCAGAAGCTCTTTAATTTGATGTAGTCCCAGCTGTTTATCTTTCTCTTCACTATCACTGCTTTGGGTGATGTGTCTGTAAAGATGTCTTTGATGTGCAAATCCCGTAGTGTTTCGCCTATATTTCCTTCTATGTATTTTATGGTTTCAGGTCTTATGTCTAGTTCTTTAATCCATTTTGAGTTGATTTTTGTGTATGGTGTGAGGTAGTGGTCAAGCTTCATTCTTTTGCATGTAGCGACCCAGTTTTCCCAGCACCATTTATTGAACAAACTTTCTTTGCTCCAATGCATAGTCTTTGCTCCTTTGTCAAAGATTAGTTGACCATAAATCTGTGGGTTTATTTCTGGATTTTCTATTCGATTCCATTGGTCTGTATGTCTGTTCTTGTTCCAATACATGCAGTTTTGATGATTATGGCTTTGTAGTAGAGTTTGAAGTCTGGGAGTGTGATGCCTCCATTTCCTTCTTTTTTTTTCAGTAGAGCTTTGGCTATTCGGGGTTTTTGGTGATTCCATATGAATTTCATCAATAATTGTTCTATTTCTTTGAAGAATGACATTGAAATTTTGACTGGAATAGCATTGAATCTGTATATTGCTTTTGGTAGGATGGCCATTTTAATAATGTTTATTCTTCCAATCCATGAGCAGGGGATGTCTTTCCATTTCTTTGTGTCTTCTTCTATTTCTTATAACAGTGTTTTATAGTTTTTTTGTATAGGTCCTTTACCTCTTTTGTTAGATTTATTCCCAAGTATTTGATTTTTTTTGTTTTGATAATAAAAGGGATTTTTTTTTTATTTCTTCTTCTTCAGATTTATTGTTTGTGTATAGGAAGGCTACTGACTTTTGCGTGTTGATTTTGTATCCTTCCACTTTACTGAACTGATTGATGAGTTGAATTAGTTTTTCTGTGGAGTTTTTGGGGTTCTCTATGTATAATATCATATCGTCTGCAAATAGTGATAGTTTGACTTCTTCTTTTCCTATTTGGATTCCTTGGATGTCTTTCTCTTGTCTTATTGCCCTGGCTAGGACTTCCAGTATTATATTGAAAAGCAGTGGTGAGAGTGGACATCCTTGTCTTGTTCCAGATCTTAATGGAATTGCGTTCAGCTTTTCACCATTGAGAATGATACTGGCTGTTGGCTTGTCATAGATGGCCTTTATGATGTTGAGGTATGTTCCTTGTATCCCAAGAATTTCAAGGGCTTTTATCATGAATGGGAGTTGCACTTTGTCGAAAGCTTTCTCAGCATCTATTGATATTATCATATGGTTTTTATATTTCTTTTTGTTGATGTGTTGGATAACGTTGATTGATTTTCGGATGTTAAACCATCCTTGTGCCCCTGGAATGAATCCAACTTGGTCGTGGTGAATTATCTTATGGATACATTGTTGGATTCTGATAGCTAAAAATTTATTGAGGATTTTTGCATCAGTGTTCATTAGGGAGATTGGCCTGTAGTTTTCCTTTTTGTGTTGTCCTTATTCGGTTTTGGTATTAGTATAATATTGGCTTCATAGAACGTGTTTGGTATTGTCCCTTCCTTCTCAATTTTTTGGAAGAGTTTGTGAAGGATAGGCACTAATTCGTCTCTGAATGTTTGGTAGAATTCATTTGTAAATCCATCAGGCCCTGGGCTTTTGTTTTTGGGGAGGTTTTTGATTACCATTTCAATTTCGCTAATTGTAATTGGTCTGTTTAGGTGTTCTATTTCTTCTTTATCTAGCTTTGGGTGATTGTAGAGTTGTAGGAATTTGTCCATCTCCTCTAGATTGTTGAACTTGTTTCCATATAACTGTTCATAGTAGTTACTGATTATTCTTTTGATTTCTGCTGTGTCCGTTGTGATTTCTCCTCTTTCATTTATGATCCTGTGTATTTGTGCTTTCTCCCTTTTTTCCTTTGTGAGCCTGGCTAGGGGTTTATCTATTTTATTTATTTTTTCAAAGAACCAGCTCTTGGTTTCATTGATCTTTTGGATTGTTTTTTTAGTTTCAATTTCATTTATTTCTGCTTTGGTTTTTATTATTTCTTTTCTTCTACTGGTTTTGGGGTTTTTTTGTTGTTCTTTTTCTAGATCTTTGAGCTTCGAGATTAGGTTGTTTCTTTGAGTTCTTTCTGTTTCTTGATGTGAGCTTCTATTGCTATATATTTTCCTCTTATTACTGCTTTTGCTGCATCCCATACATTTAGGATATTGGTGTCCTCCTTGTCATTCAATTCAAAGAATTTTTTAATTTCTTCTTTGATCTCCTCGTTAGTCCAGTGGTCTTCCAGTAGTGTGGTTTTTAATCTCCATGAGGTAGGATAGTTCCTTGCCTTCTTTTTATGATTTATTTCTAGTTTGATGCCTTCGTGGTCAGAAAAGATGGTTGGTATGATTTCAATCTTGGTGTATCTGTTGATGTTTGTCTTGTGCCCCAGTATGTGATCGATCCTGGAGAATGATCCATGTGCGCTTGAGAAAAATGTGTACTCCGTTTTTTTGGGGTTTAGTGTTCTATAGATGTCTGTTAAGCCCAAATGCTCTAGGTCCTTATTTAGAGCTTTAGTTTCTTTACTTATTTTTTGTCTTGTTGATCTATCCATTGTTGATAGTGGTGTGTTGAAGTCTCCCACTACGTATGTGTTTTCTCTGATGTCTGTTTTCAGAGAGGACAACAGTTGTCTGATATATTTTGGTGTTCTTTCGTTTGGTGCGTATATGTTAATGAGTGTTATTTCTTCTTGAAGTATTGTCCCCTTGATCATAATGTAGTGACCATTGGGGTCTCTTTTTATTTTTTTGAGTTTGAAGTCTGTTTTATCTGATATAAGTATAGCTGTTCCTGCTTTCTTTTTTGGCCCATTTGCTTGTAGGATTGTTTTCCATCCTTTGACTTTGAGTCTATTTTTATCTTTTGTAGCTAAATGTGTTTCCTGGAGACAGCAAAAGGTTGGGTTTTGTTTCTTAATCCAGGCTGCAACTCTGTGTCTTTTTATTGAAGAGTTTAGTCCATTTACATTTAGAGTTAATATTGATATGTTAGCATCGGTATTTGCCATTGTGTTTGTCTTTCCTTTGATTTTATTTATTTATTCTTTTAATAACTTTTTTTTTTTTGGTCTTCTTTCGTTGTTATTCGTCCCTCTGAGGTTCTGGCTTTAGGATTCCTTGTAGTATTTTTTGGAGTGGGGGTTTAGTCGTAATGAAATTCCGGAGTTTCTCTTTGTCTGGAAGGTCCATATTCTTTCTTCATGGAGGAAAGAGAGCTTTGCGGGATAGAGTATTCTTGGTTGGCATCTGTTTTCTTGGAGTCTGTTGACTATGTCCCTCCACTCTCTCCTTGCCCGTAGTGTTTCTTCAGAGAAGTCTGATGTCAGCCTGATTGGTTTTCCTTTGAATGTTATCTGTTTCTTCCCTCTTGTCAGCTTCATTATTTTTTCCTTGTCCTGGATTCTTGGGAGCTTTACTATTATGTGTCTTGCTGTGTTTTTCCTTTCGTCGTGGAAGTTTGGTGTTCTTCTTGCTTCTTGTATATCAATTTTCAGCTCGTTCTTCGCATTTGGGAAGTTCTCTTCAATTATCTCCTGGAATATTTTCTCTGTTCCTACATCTCTCTCCTCTCCTTCTGGAATTCCTATAACTCTTATATTTCCTTTCCTCATGGAGTCAGATAGTTCCCGAAGTCTTTCTTCATTCTTTTTCCTTCGTACTTCTCTTTCCTTTTCTGTTTTGGTTCTTTTTATTTCTGTGTCTTCAAGAGTACTTATTCGTTCTTCCATTTCATCTATTCTGCTTTCATTGCTTTTCCCAGAGTTCTTTAGTTCCTCCATTAATTCTTTGATCTCCTGCATTTCTTTTACTTCCCTCTTTAGGGACTCTATTTCCTTCTTCTGATCTATCACTTTTTTAATCATGGCCATTTTAAATTCTCTTTCTGGAAGGCTCAGAATTTCTTCCAAGTTGCTGTCGTTGCAATCTGGGGAGTGGTTTTCTTTTTGTGGTGTGCTTCTTTCCTGAGGAGTTGTTAGGTTGCGTGTCGTTTTTCTACTCCCTACTGTCTGTTTTCTAATTTGTCATATGCGTTGGGACACTGTGTTGCTCGAAATGACTGGCATCTTGGGTGAACTTCTCCGTTCTCCTCTGGCTCTTCCAGGAGCCATCTCTGTCTTCTGGGGGAGCTTTCTGCTGGTTTTAGGCAGTTTTTACTGAAGAAATGTTCCTGTTCTAAAATGGCAAAGCGGGATGCAGTCCCTGCGCCTCCGGTTTCAGGCACACTCTTCTGCGCACCCGGTCTGCCCCGGACGTGGGTGCCTGCTCCCTCTGTGGGCTCAGACTGCTGGTCGGAAGGGGCCTGGCGTGGGGTGGGCTAACTTCCCGGCTGGCCACTGGGTCCTCTAGAAGCCTTCTGCCCTTTTCAAGCAGTCTTAAGAAATTTCCTGTTCTATGGGGTGTTAGTGACTTTTTTTTCCTGGTCGCTAGGTGGCGCCAGAGATCTCTCCTATTGTCCTTGGGGGGCTGTTTTTCGCCCCCCCCACCCCATGGGACAGGGAACAGAGCGGGAATGGTAGGGTAAACCTCAACAGCTTTGGGGTGCTGTGTCTGCCCTGTGCCCCACCGTCGTGGGGAACCCACGCCCCGAAATTTCGTGCCCGGGTCTCAGTTCAAAGCCCTCAGTTCCAGGACGCGGGCTGTAGCCCAGTTCAGTGGCGCGGGAATGGCGCCTTTTGCACCTGGCTCCCGTGCCTGGGCGCCTGGTTCCTGCTCACTCAGGGAGGGACTTTCACCCCCGTGAGGGCCTCCGTGCGTCTCCCCGCAAGCCTAGGTTGCAGGCGCGGGGACCTGGGACCTGGGCAGCGGCTATCCCGGTCTGCACTTGCTTTTCAAGCGCGCCGCCAAGCGCGCCGTTTTTCCGCGCCGGCTTACCGGCAGCCCGGGCTGTGTGCGCGTCTCCCGGTGTCTTTGTTTTTCTCTAATGGCGCCCGGAGCTGTTCGCTCACCGCCGCGGCGAATCCTGCAGGGTTCGCCTCAGCTCCCGTTCACGGGGTGTGGTGGCTGCAATAGTTCCTTTCCACTCACAGTCCCGCTTGCTGCGTCGTTTGTTCTTGTTGGTCGTTTTAGTTTGTTGTTTCTCTCCTCTCTGCGGGTCGGAGAGTGCCGCCTCTGTGGGCGGGGGAGGGGAGCCATCCTTTTATTTTTCAATTAAAAAAGTAGAAACCCAGGGCCTCCCCCGTGGCGCAGCGGTTGAGCGCTGGGTTGCGAAGCTGCCCGTGGCCTCTATGGTGCCGGTTCAATCCCCGGCTGCTCCCCGGCCACCGGAGGAGGGTCCCACACGGTGCTCAGACCTCTCCTGCCACCCGCTGCTCCCCTCAGCAGTGTACTTCGTCTGTCTGCCTGCTCTGCTCCCCACTCTGGCTCCAGTGAATTCTCTCACCCTCCTGCACTTCTGACTGTACCCAGTGCATGTATAAACAAAAACAAAACGAACAAATAAATAAAATATGTCTCTATTAAAAAAAAAATAGTAGAAACCCAAAGAGATTATTTGACTAACCGGAGGTTACACAATCAATCACCTATTACAGACTGAGCAGAGCATAAAATCCAGATGCCCAATTCATAGCAGCATGTTTTTCTTCTCCACTTCATTTCATTGCTCATATTTTTAGATTTCTGGGGAAAAGCAATCTCCAAATTTTACACATTGTTTAGAAGGTGTTATGGCAGGAAAATACAATAATGCTATGGGAATATTACTTCATGTGACAAATTAATTAATCCATAAATAGCAAGTATTACAATATCCCACTAAAGGTATTGAAAAATGAGTTCCAAAAACTTTATCAAAACTGTAAAATATGAGTCTTAGTGTTAGGTGAATTTATAACAGGGTAATCTCTAAGGAAAGGGGAGATTGCAGGTTCCCTGTACCATCCAAGGAAGGTGGTTCTGAGCAGGAAGGTGAAGCTAGAGAAGACTTTGGAAAAAGAAGAGAGAAAAAGAAAGAAGAGACAGGATGAAGACCTGGGGAAGGCACGTGGAGCAGACAGACATGGGAAGAAGCCACGTTTGCTTCTTGGCCTTGGACTAGTACCAGGGACTTGGGATCATGGAAGGAGACACTTGAAAGAGACAGAGACGTGGTGAGGGACCCACGGGGAGGTTGACCATGGCAGCCTTTATATTGACTTGGATTTTGATTTTGCTCCTTTCCTTCCAAGGTTGCCTTATCCCTTCTTATGGATCACCACCAGACTTGTGGCAAATTTTTGGGCCTCAGTGGCCCCGCTTTGGGTCAATACTGTTTGGTTGGACATTTACTCAAGAGGGGATGGGTAATTTCATTGGGAAACTTTTAAACTATATTTGTTCTCTTCTCTTTATTGCACACTAATTGTATTATGAATATTTTCTATTGAAGATCTTACGCACAAAGAGTATGTTTGTCTTTATGCAGTGGATGGGAGAATGCAATTAGAGTAGGCAGGTTTGGGGTCCTAGGGTGCCCCTCACCTTGCCCAATAACAAATTTACAATATTCCAGGGTGTGTTCTCAGGGATTCTCCCCTATGTTCAAACAGGTTTTGACTTTCATGTATTTGTTATTTCTATATCTTGTAGTTTCATATGTTCTGCACTGATTTGCAAATTTCCCTCCCCAGTTGATTTTACTATTTCATACTCCATTAAACTGAGTTAAGTCATTATTGGATTTCTCTATGCACCTGTCCCCCAGGAGAGAAGTCTCTGGCACTACAGGGGCAGAGATATTATGGGGAGAGGACTGGTATCAGAATCTGAGTTGAGGGGGATGCCCTTCTATTCTGCCTGTTTTTTCCTCCATTCTCAAAAAAGGGTGAATATAAAGGGACATGCCAAAATTTAGACACTCAAGCTCCCTAGGGAATGAAGAAGGCTAGAATGGTAGCCCAAGATAGATTTAGACAGCCTTGTACAAGGTGTTAAGAGCTATGAAAAGATGGAGAAGGAACAAGAGTAAAAAAACCAAAGATTAAGTCAGTCCTAGCTCCCAACATTTCCATTCAAATTAACTTATTAAACTAGCTCTCAAATCCTGACCTCCCCATGGCAGTCTCTGTTGGCATCACTGTTCCCTGAAGCTTTGGGTACAACTGTGAGCATGAGTCTGGCTTCCCTCTGTCCTAGGCCCTAGGTCATGCTGGTATTATCAGGGTAACCATAGGAGTGGGCCAAGTTGGCTCCTAGCTATGTGTCTAGACAAGACAGGCTACTAAATGAAAGTATCGATTCCTTGATACTTTATAGTTTCAAGATAGGGCCTCCCTGGTGGCGCAAGAAGTTAAGCACTGCACTATGAAGCAACCTGCAGCCTCTGCAGCACAAGTTCGATCCCCAGCCGGCCAGGGAGGAACCCACATGGAGCAGTAGACCTCTCCTGTTGCACCCACTGCTCCCCTCAGCAGTGTATTTCAGTCAGTCTGCCTGTTCTGTTCCCCACTCTGTCTCTGGTGAATACTCTTACCCTCTACATCTCTGGCCTGTACCCCAGGTCTTGTATGCATAAATAAATAAATCTTAAAAAAAAAAAAGTTTCAAGATAGTGGCAGCAGCATATCAGAATATTTAAAGGGCAGTCCTTCAGAGTGCATGATCTATGCACCATCCCCAAGAAGTCAGCTCTAATCAAGGATCAAGCCCAGGATGACATGACAGGAAGTCATTTGGAGTCAGATTTTCTATTTCAAGACAGGGGTGACAACAATTCTTTCCTTATTTTCTCCTGAGCTGATACATAAGCCTAATATTTTCCTTAATTATACTTTTTATAGACATGTGTAAGGACAGGAAAGGACACAGTGCAGGTTTTCTAGGATCCCATGCAGACAAGGTAAAGGAGTTCTGGAGCCCTCAGGGGTTTTGCAGGTCTTTTATTGGGGTTCACCAGGCATATGGCAGGCAGGGGTGCTGGCAGGCAGGGGTGCTGCCCCAGCAGGTCTTCACTCTGGGCTCTCCGGCATTCTCTCAGCTTCTGCTTCTCTAGCTTCTCTCTCAGCTTCTCTTTTGGCTTCTACTGGCATCCCTGTGACACTGCCCTTAAAAGCACAGTCTTAGCCCAGGTGAATCCCATCTACCTATGCCCACACCCTATTCCAGGTGCCCGCCATCAGGCATGCATTCAGGACCGCGAGGATCCATCATCTATCCTGATGGTGGGAGGGCAGAAAAGCCTGACATTTTTTCTTACCCTACAACATGTAATACAGCAAAAAACAAACTTTAATATTGAACACAGATATGCTTTTAAAGCATATTTACAAAGGTATACTTTATATATGAGTACATATATAATATGGTATTATATAATATTAAGGTTAAATAATGTAATACAATAAAAACACAATATGATTAAATGGCATTATATATATCATATAAGTGAAGTATTAAACAGCAAAATTTACAAATTTAAAGCTCTTTATTTGCTTTAAGTGATTCATGAATCCTATCTAGATACTGCAAGTGAGCACACAAAATGGAGTGTATTTATAGACTGAAAGAGGGTAGAAAAAGGTTATAAGCAAAAGAAAAAAGTATTTCAAGTCAGTTCCCCTCATCCCAAGGCAGGGGGTTCTTATCATGCTGATTAGAAATCTCCAGATGAATTGATTTAGGATTACACAGGGAAGGTTGAGACTGCAATAAGTATTAAGTGTTGGGGTAGGGGGGAGCACATATGAAAGAGCAGTTTGGGGCCTGTTGTTTTCTATTTTTTTTTAAGATTTATTTATTTTATATAAGAACTGGGGTACAAGCCAGATGCGTGGGAGGGTGAGAAGATTCACCAGAGACAAAGCGGGGAACAGAGCAGGCAGACTAACAAAATACACTGCTGAGGGGAGCAGCAGGCGCAACAGGAGAGGTTTGCCTTACTATGTGGGACCCTCCCCGGCCGGCTGGCCAGGATCCAACTGGCGCTGCAGAGACTGCTGACAGCTTCATAGAGTGGAGCTCAACTGCCTGCACCACCAGGGGAGGCCCTGTTTTTTTCTATTTTTATAAAGGAGACAGAGAGAAAGAAGATGGGGGAACAATTACCAAAAAACGTACAGTAATTTTCTGAGTAGCAGAAATGGTAATCTTTATTCTCTTTACATTTTTCTTCAATTTTCCAAATGTTCTACATTAACACATTGAATGTCAAGGGAGAAAATCATTATTTTTATCCATCCCTTAAGACCTAATAAGATAGTCCATGCTTATTTAAATATTTCTAGGCTTACAAAACACTATTTTGATCAATCATCACATCTTCTTACAATATGTGTTTTTTTGCTCCTTTCCCTACTAGTGAAACCAAGGCTAAATGGTTAAATTGGTCTCATATTCTAAAGTACAAGAGAAAAAAAAAACTTACCTAAATTTCTCTTTAAGGCTTGTATTTACAGGCACAGTTTCTCTGACACAGCCTGAGCAAGTAAAGCAAACACCCTCACGTTGAGCTCCAAGGCCAGCTGGAGCCTGAGAATGCAGAGTAGGGAGCTACTGAGAGGCAGGCGCACACCAGGAGAAATTCACATCTCCACATAGCAGGAAAAAAGCATCTTCACATTTCGTATATGAACTAGCCCATGACTAGCTAATGAATTTCAGCTAAGCCCACATTTATTTGCCCCAACCCAATTTTCAGTCAACAAAGTTAAATTTTTTGTTCTCAACCCTAGTCCCCCAAACCTATATAATCTTATTTCCTTTCTTAGAGTGGTAGATTTGAGCTTATCTCTTATCTCCTTTGCCCAATGATTCGCAATAAAGCTGATTTCTCAAATACCTGCTGTCATTATCTGATCTCTTCCAGTAAAATAGACTCTATTCTCTTAAGAACTTTTATTTATTTATTTTCATATTCCTAGCCACTCAACTATGTAGCACCTTTCTGAGTAAAGAGTAAAAATTCTCTACTCAGGGAATTACTATAAAATTTTTAGTAATTTCCCCCCCATCATCTTCCGCTCTGTCTCCTTTATAAAAATAGAAAAAGCAGGCCCAAATTGTGGTCTTTCATACATTGTCCCCCACTGTTGGAGGCAGCCACCCCACGTATGAGCAGAAGGGCCTTGACCCAAGTCCCTAAGGCATGTGAAAACACATGCATCTCAGAGGAAAACCTCTGGGTGACAGGACTTGGTGTTGAGAGCCTGGAAGTGACCGGTGTACATCTCCACAGTTTGAGAATAACAAAAATAATGAGCGAACTTCCCAGGCTCTGGCTAGGGGGTGATAAGATTATATGTGTGAGAACTAACCACCTGGTACCCTACTGTCTGAAGTAAATAGATAATAGTAAGAAAATAGACTAATCATTCATACATGTTCTCATTATATGGTATGCTTCGATGTTACACCTGCTGCAATTAAAATAGTATATAATGAGCACTAAGACAATAAAGATTTACTGCATGCTGGACATGACAGTCCCCCATGTCTGATTTCCCTCCCTGTCGTGTCCCAGGTTCGGACTCACTAGAAGTCCACACCCCACCAATACTTAATAATTACAGCAGTCTCAACCTCTCCCAAAGTGTAATTCTAAATCAATCCATCTGGAGATTTCTAATCAGCATGATAAGACCCCTCTGCCTTTGGCTGAGGGGAGGTGACTTTACTTAAATGCTTAATAAAGTTTTGTAGTATTAATGGATGAATTTACAAATAAGTACAATTAGGCCACTGTAGGGCAGCAACAATCTGCCACCCCAAAACATGTTCTTTTAAAAAAAAAAAAAGATTTATTTATGCATACAAGAACTGGGGTGTAAACCAGAGGTGCGGGGGCCTGAGAGGATTCACCAGAGAGAGTGGGGAGCAGAACGGGCAGATCTACTGAAATACACTGCCGAGGGGAGCAGCAGGTGAGTTAGGAGAGGTCTGCTGCGCCATGTGGGCAGCTCACTGTCTGGCCAGCAGGGATTGAACTCATGCTGTAGTGGCTGCAGATAGCTTGATAGTGCTGTCTTTAACCCTTGCACCACCAGAGAGACCCCTTCCTTATTTCATGGAAGGGCCTCTGAAGGCTGGGTGGATGCTACTTTTGATATTTATCTGTAAACTTTTCTTTGAGCCTCTCTCAGAAGGTCTTCATCTCCCTATCTCTTTTCAGTGGAGAAAGCAGAACTTAAAGCTGCCTATCTTTGTTTTCCCAACAAACTCTCTAGCTGAGTTTCCCCATTCCTCTCCCAACCTTATCTTAGCTAGGCTATTTAAAAGTGTGCCTAAACTAAATCCAAGTCAGTTAACTCAGTCAATTCATGCTGCTTCTGCCTGGGATATACAGGAGTCATTATTAAACTTCATTTTGTTTTTTTTCTTTTATTAGTCTGTCTGATGCTTGTTTGATGTTTTGCCAGCCCAGAAGAACCCAGAAGAGGCCTCCCCGGTGGTACAGCAGTTGAGCGCTGGGTTGCGAGGCTGCCCGCGGCTTCTGCAGCGCGGGTTTGATACCCAGCTGCTGGGGCGAGGGTCCCACATGGCGCGCAGACCTCTCCTGCCACCTGCTGCTTCCTCAGCAGTGCGTTTCATCAGTCTGCCTGTTCTGCTCCCCGCTCTGGCTCTGGTGAATTCTCTCACCCTCCCACGCTTCTGACTGTACCCAGTGCTTGTATAAATAAATAATAAAAAAAAAAATCTTTAAAAAAAAAAAAGATTACTTAAAAAAAAAAAAGAAGAACCCAGAAGGGTATGAGCTAACTTTCTTTGTGATCTGACACCACTTTGTAGTTCAGATATTACATAACTCTACTTTTGTTACCTTTTTCTCAAATTTTTATGATTGATTTTACATACCAATACAATACCAACTTTCAAGTGACTCAATTTTATATTCTTTCCAAAATATTTAATTTTATTTTTATGAAAACAAAACCTTTTCTCTTTGTGTAATCATTTCTTCATTGTTTTATCTAGTAGTCAATTAAATTACATGGTTGCATTAACAAATAAAACTGGCATGAACCAGCTGAAGTTTAAAAACAACAGACAATTGGGAAACATACAACTCAATAGCGGAGGAAGTGAGAAGTGAATTAGAAAGTGTTCCAAGGGCAGTATGAGGTTGTGAAGGGGACATTAGTCATTGTGTGTGGTTTTTTGGGTTTTTTTTTTTTCTTCTTCAGCAAAAACAAGCAAGTGAACTTAAGTGGAGATCCTTTAAGAGAGCTCCAACTTACTTGTATTGTTGGAGGAACAGTATGTCCTGAATGAATTCTACCCACTGGTGTTTCACAGACTCCACCCCAACTCCATGCCAAAGAGATCTCAGGCCAGGCACCAAGGACTACAACTCCCATCATGCCATGAATACATCATAACTCTTGACTGCCTGAAGGGAGTTTGCTGGGAACTAAGGGTGGAGTTAAGCAACCATGCTTGGTAGAAACGGAACACAAGTAGGCTTTTATTTGCTTGGTTTTTGTTGCTTTCAGAGTGCACTTGGGGTCTCCACTCAGAAAGCATTGCCAGTAGGATGAATTGAGCAGTTGATCTTCCTCTCTCTGTGTGTCTTCCCCCTTCTCATTTCCCTTGTAAATAAAACTTTTATTAACTCTTCTCTGTGTGCCTGTTCTTGAATTTTATCCTAAGTTTAAGCATGTGGGTGAGAACTCACACCCAGGTCATCCCATTTTCCCTTGGGGTTGCCCTATGACAGTCTGCCTTTTGAAGACATAGTTGGTGCTGTTAGTGGGCAAAGGTTCTAAAAATCTGTCACTGTTCATAACCTCTATAACTGGTTGTGGATATGGACACCCACCCTCATGAACAAACAAAGGGTTTTTGGTGCAGTACAAGGAAAATATATATTTTTTAAATAATAGAGTTTAGAGAGAGGGAGAAAGGCCAGTTACCCATTGATAGTGTGATGTGGATTGCAGCTCACAGGAAGCAGCAGGGTGTGGCAGAAGCCAGACACTGATGAGGTTGAGGGGCTTCCTCATGGTTGAGGGGGATGAAGGGGTAATGCTTGATGGGGCAGCTGCCTTCCACAATAGCTTCAACAAAAAAAGAAGAGCAAGCACACTTGCATGGCTCATTTTTAAAGGCTTACAAAAATGCTTGCAAAGCTCTTCCCCCTTCCCAGCAGCCCCCTTGCTCAAAAAGTCAGCAGCAGAATTGAGACCATGGAAATGCACATGTGTCATCCCTACTAGTTTGAACAGTGGTGGACATCAGCAGGAGAGTTCAGCCCCTCATCTGCACTGGGTTGCTCCACCAGCCCTCTTCTCCATCAGAAGTGTTTCCTCTTGCTCTTTAGGAGCAAAGCAAAATAACTGAAAGGAAATAAATAGAAGAATCTGAATCTTTCTGGGGTGTGTGTGTGTGTGTGTGTGTTTCTAGCAGTGGAAAGCATTAATTTAAAAAAAAAAATAAACAGGTATAACCAAAAATATTCTAAAATCTGGGCAACCAAACCCATTCTTAGAAAGATTTATATTTCATATTATGAAAGCAAGGACAACTTTAGAAGAATTTTCCCATAAATATTTGTGCATAAGAATATGATTTGGAATCAATTAAATGAGAAAAAAGTTAAGATAAATGAGAGAGTCATCCTCAAACTTCATTTCTAAATACAGTGTTTGCTTACTAATACAGAGATTTTTTTTCAAAATAACAATTTAGTGAAACCATTGATTAAGCATCTAGGTTTGTCTGAATTCTATGGCTATAGTAATATTCCTGGAGTTTCCATCAACACTTCAAAAATTAAATTTTGATAAAGTAAATAATCCTAAGTATCTACACACAAACCAAGACACAGAGCAATCATAAGCATCATACATACATATTTATATATATGCAAAAGCATAAATAAAATTTTCTCATTCACTTTTCCTTTCAACACTGAACTGATAAGTTTTTTCTGTACTATACCTAGAAAATTTACCTTGATGACCTATTATTAAATTATATTATTAAAGAATGCTTAGAGTACATGAAAAAGTGTTTTGAAAGGCAAATTATTCTGTAATGAAATCAGCACTATTTCTTGCAGCAGATTACTGGATATTGCAGATGTTACTCATAAACTACTTCTCAACAGACCACGAAGGAAATCTAATTGAGTATAGATAGAAGTTATATATATCTTGGTTTGTATAAAGAAAATATATTGTGTTAAATGAGAGTTTTAGAGGGAGTTTAAGACTTATGTACTAACCAAGTTTCTATTTTATTAATAATATGTACACAAAAGAAATATTGTTTAAAATAAACAATTAAATACAATACAAATATATACAGACAGCTCATTCAAATTAGACTAGTTGTGAAAGTAAAAGTACAACATGGTCATTCTTCTTTCCATCTCTAGAAACAGATCATAAAACCTCAATGTAAAATATATTATTTGATGGGTATACTTTACCAATATGTTTACTACAAAAAAAAAAAAAAGGCGGGCCTCACCTGGTGGAGCAGGCAGTTGAGTGCCACGCTGTGAGGCTGTCAGCAGCCTCTGCAGTGCCAATTCAATCCTGGCCAGCCAGCGAGGGTCCCACATGGCAGGGCAGACCTCTCCTGTCTCACCCGCTGCTCCCCTCAGCAGTGTATTTTGTCAGTCTGCCTGTTCTGTTCCCCACTCTGTCTCTGGTGAATTGTCTCACCCCCCACACCTTTGGCCTGTACCCCAGTTCTTGTATAAATAAATAAATAAATCTTTTTTAAAAAAGTTTAAAAAAAAGGCAATAAATATTGTCAACAAGTAGCTCCCTCTCTCTAATTTTAATATTGGTCTTTTCTAACACTTTTTCTATCCTTTTGCTGTTTGCTGCCTTTTTAATTTGCTGCCTAATTTTAATTCTCTCATTTTTCTCTTCATCGCAATGCAAACTTCTTGAAAGGATGCTTTTATCCTCTGAAAATTATCGTTTCTTTTGAGTTTACCTCACAGTAGCAATTAATGTCATTTGGACATCTAATCAGGTTGTTCTCTTGTTCAAAATTATTTATTTGTACAGTTAAACATGTACAACATAGGAAAAAATAGATAATTATCTAGTCTCAAATCTTTTGTGCTACAAAGGACACCATCAGGAAAGTGAAAAGTCAATTGATAAAATGAAGAACATTTTTCCAATTATATAGCTGATAATGGACTTATATCAGAATATATAAAGAATTATTACAATTCAATAATAAAAAGACAAAAATAAATTCAAAAATGGGCAAAGAATTTGAATAGACATTTCTCCAAAGATGTACATATGGACAAAAAGCATATGAAAAAATGTTCAACATCATTAGTCATCAGGGAAATGTAAACTAAAACCACAATGAGACACTACATTATACCACAGAATGGCAGTATTCAAAAAGTCAGATTATAACAAGAGTTGTTGAGAAGATGTGGAGAAAATGTAACCTTCATCATTGCTAGTAAAAATAAAAACTGGTGCAGCTATTAAAAGACAATCTGGCAGTTCTTGAAATAATTAAACCCACAAGCTATTATTTGATTGAACAATACCACACCTAGTTATATAAACAAGAGAAATGGAAATGTAGGTTCACAGAACATAGCATGCTTCCCAATAGTTGAAAGTACAAACAACACAACTGATAAATCCATCAATTGATAAATGATAATAAAAATGTGCTGCATACATATACTATCCAAACAGTGGAATATTATTTGGCAATAAAAAAGAATCAGTAGAAGTTCGCCCACACCAGGCCCCTTCTGGCCTGCAGTCCCAGCCCGAGAGGGAGCGGGAACCCACCGCCGGGGCAGACCAAGCACACAGGGAGTGCATCCCGCATCACCATTTTAGAACAGGGACATTTCTTCAGTAAAGACTGCCTGAAACCAGCAGAAGGCTCCCAAAGGAGCCAGAGGTGAGCTGGGAAGTTCACCCATGCCAGGCCCCTTCTGGCCTGCAGTCCCAGCCCAGAGGGGGAGCGGGAACCCACCGCCGGGGCAGACCAGGCGCGCAGGGGAGCATGTCCCCACATCAGCATTTTAGAACAGGGACCTTTCTTCAATAAAGACTGCTTGAAACCGACAGATGGCTCCCAGAGGAGCCAGAGGGGAGCGGGGAAGTTCACCCAAGATGCCGGCCAGTCCCAGCAACACAGTGTCCCAATGCATATGGCAAATTAGAAAACAGACAGTAGGGAGTAAAAGAACCACACACCACCTAGCAACTCCTCAGGAAAAAAGCACACCACAAAAAGAAAACCATGCCCCAGATTGCAACGACAGTAATTTGGAAGAACTTCTGAGCCTTCCAGAAAGAGAATTTAAAATTGCCATGATTAAAAAACTGACAGAAGTCATAAAGGAAAGCAATGATAAGGGAAAAATAATCAACGATCAGAAGAATGAAATTGAGTCCCTAAAGAGGGAAGTAAAAGAAATGCAGGAGATTAAAGAATTAATGGAGGAACTAAAGAACTCTGGGAAAAGCAATGAAAGCAGAATAGATGAAATGGAAGAACAAATAAGTACTCTTGAAGACACAGAAATAAAAAGAACCAAAACAGAAAAGGAAATAGAAGTACGAAGGAAAAAGAATGAAGAAAAACTTTGGGAACTATCTGACTCCATGAGGAAAGGCAATATAAGAGTTATAGGAATCCCAGAAGGAGAGGAAAGAGATGTAGGAACAGAGAAAATATTCAAGGAGATAATTGAAGAGAACTTCACAAACGTGAAGAAGGAGCTGAAAATTGATATACAAGAAGCAAGAAGAACACCAAACTTCCACGACGAAAGGAAAAATACAGCAAGACACATAATAGTAAAGCTCCCAAGAATCCAGGACAAGGAAAAAATAATGAAGCTGACAAGAGGGAAGAAACAGATAACATTCAAAAGGGAAATCAATCAGGCTGACATCAGACTTCTCTGAAGAAACACTACGGGCAAGGAGAGAGTGGAGGGACATAGTCAACAGACTCCAAGAAAACAGATGCCAACCAAGAATACTCTATCCCGCAAAGCTCTCCTTCCTCTATGAAGAAAGAATAAGGACCTTCCCAAACGAACAGAAACTCTGGAATTTCATTACGACTAAACCCCCACTCCAAAAAATACTACAAGGAGTCCTAAAGCCAGAACCTTAGAGGGACAAATAACAATGAAAGAAGGCCAAAAAAAAAAGTTATTAAAAGAATAAATAAATAAATCAAAGGAAAGACAAACACAATGGCAAATACAGATGCTAACATATCGATATTAACTCTAAATGTAAATGGACTAAACTCTTCAATAAAAAGACACAGAGTTGCAGGCTGGATTAAGAAACAAAGCCCAACCTTTTGCTGTCTCCAGGAAACACATTTAGCTACAAAAGATAAAAATAGACTCAAAGTTAAAGGATGGATAACAATCCTACAAGCAAATGGACCAAAAAAGAAACCAGGAACAGCTATACTTACATCAGATAATACAGATTTCAAACTCAAAAAGATAAAAAGAGACCCCAACGGTCACTACATTATGATCAAGGGGACAATACTTCAAGAAGAAATAACACTCATTAACATATATTCACCAAATGAAGGAGCACCAAAATATATCAGACAACTATTGTCATCTCTGAAAACAGACATCAGAGAAAACACATACGTAGTGGGAGACTTCAACACACCACTATCAACAATGAATAGATCAACAACACAAAAAATAAGTAAAGACACTAAAGCTCTAAATAAGGATCTAGAGCGCTTGGGCTTAACAGACCTCTATAGAACACTAAACCCCAAAAAAACAGAGTACACATTTTTCTCAAGCGCACACGGATCATTCTCCAGGATCGATCACATACTGGGACACAAGACAAACATCAACAGATACACCAAAATTGAAATCATACCAGCCATCTTTTCTGATCATGAAGGCATCAAACTAAAAATAAACCATAAAAAGAAGGCAAGGAACTCTCCTACCTCGTGGAGATTGAAAACCACATTTCTGGAAGACCACTGGACTAACGAGGAGATCAAAGAAGAAATTAAAAAATTCCTTGAATGGAATGACAAGGAGGACACCAATTTCCTAAATGTATGGGATGCAGCAAAAGCATTAATAAGAGGAAAATATATAGCAATAGAAGCTCACATCAAGAAACAAGAAAGAACTCAAAGAAACAACCTAATCTCGAAGCTCAAAGATCTAGAAAAAGAACAACAACAAAAAAAAAACCCAAAACCAGCAGAAGAAAAGAAATAATAAAAACCAAAGCAGAAATAAATGAAATCAAAACTAAAAAAAACAATCCAAAGGATGGACAAATTCCTACAACTCTACAATCACCCAAAGCTAGATAAAGAAGAAATAGAACACCTAAACAGACCAATTACAAGCAGCAAAATTGAAATGGTAATCAAAAACCTCCCCAAAAACAAAAGCCCAGGGCCTGATGGATTTACAAATGAATTCTACCAAACATTCAGAGATGAATAAGTGCCTATCCTTCACAAACTCTTCCCAAAAATTGAGAAGGAAGGGACAATACCAAACACATTCTATGAAGCCAACATTACACTAATACCAAAACTGAACAGGGACAACACAAAAAAGGAAAACTACAGGTCAATCTACCTAATGAACACTGATGCAAAAATTCTCAATAAAATTTTAGCTACCAGAATCCAACAATGTATCCATAAAATAATTCACCACGACCATGTAGGATTCATTCCAGGGACACAAGGATGGTTCAACATCTGAAAATCAATCAATGTTACCCAACATATCAACATAAAAACCATAATAAAAACCATATGATAATATCACATAAAAACTATATGATAATATCAATAGATGCTGAGAAAGCTTTTGACAAAGTACAACACCGATTCATGATAAAAGCCCTTGAAATTCTTGGGATACAAGGAACATACCTCAACATCATAAAGGCCATCTATGACAAGCCAACAGCCAGTATCATTCTCAATGGTGAAAAGCTGAAAGTATTTCCATTAAGATCTGGAACAAGACAAGGATGTCCACTCTACCACTGCTTTTCAATATAATACTGGAAGTCCTAGCCAGAGCAATAAGACAAGAGAAAGACATACAAGGAATCCAAATAGTAAAAGAAGAAGTCAAATTATCACTATTTGCAGATGATATGATAATATACATAGAGAACCCCAAAAACTCCACAGAAAAACTAATTCAACTCATCAATCAGTTCAGTAAAGTGGAAGGATACAAAATCAACACGCAAAAGTCAGTAGCCTTCCTATACACAAACAATAAATCTGAAGAAGAAGAAATAAAAAAAAAATCCCTTTTATTATCAAAACAAAAAAAATCAAATACTTGGGAATAAATCTAACAAAAGAGGTAAAGGACCTATACAAAGAAAACTATAAAACACTGTTATAAGAAATAGAAGAAGACACAAAGAAATGGAAAGACATCCCCTGCTCATGGATTGGAAGAATAAACATTATTAAAATGGCCATCCTGGCGCTGGAAGGGATCATGCTCAGTGAAATAAGCCAGAAAGAAAAAGAAAAATACCGGATGGTCTCACTCATAGCAGGAATCTAGAAAACTTAAATAAGGGACCAGGAAAATGAATAACTATAAGAAAGTGAAAATCAAAATCAACAAAAAACTATGAACCAGAGACACCTTTTGGGGGTGGGGGGCAGGAGGGGAGGGACTGGGGTCAGAATGGGGTCAGTATGGGGAATATAAAAATAAAATTTATTATTAAAAATAAATAAATAAATAAATAATAGAATAATGAGGGGAAAAGGGTATATATTCCCTGAGACACAACTCCACTTTGGATTCCTTGCCCCTCCCAGGCCTGGTTTCCTGGCCTGGGAGTCCCACTTTATTTCTGTTCCTTTTCTCCTCAATAAACTTTTTCAAAAAATAAAAAAATAAAATAAAATGGCCATCCTACCAAAAGCAATATACAGATTCATTGCTATTCCAATAAAAATTTCAATGTCATTCTTCAAAGAAATAGAACAATTATTGATGAGATTCATATGGAATCACCAAAAACCCTGAATAGCCAAAGCTCTCCTAAAAAAAAAAGAAGGGAATGGAGGCATCACACTCCCAGACTTCAAACTATACTACAAAGCCATAATCATCAAAACTGCATGGTATTGGAACAAGAACAGACACACAGACCAATGGAATTTAATAGATAATCCAGAAATAAACCCACAGATTTATGGTCAACTAATCTTTGACAAAGGAGCAAAGAATATGCATTGGAGCAAAGAAAGTTTGTTCAATAAATGGTGCTGGGAAAACTGGGTCGCTACATGCAAAAGAATGAAGCTTGACCACTACCTCACACCATACACAAAAATCAACTCAAAATGGATTAAAGAACTAGACATAAGACCTGAAACCATAAAATACATGGAAGGAAATATAGGCAAAATACTACATGATATGCACATCAAAGACATCTTTACAGACACATCACCCAAAGCAGTGATAGTGAAGGCAAAGATAAACAGCTGGGACTACATCAAATTAAAGAGCTTCTGCACAGCAAAAGAGACAATAACAAAAACAAAGAGAAACCCCACCAACTGGTAGAACATTTTTGCACACAACACTAATGATAAAGGACTGATCACAAAAATCTGCAAAGAGCTGATGAGACTCAACAACAAAGAAAATAAACCTGTCAAAAAATGGGCAGGAGAGCTAAAAAGAAACTTCTCTGAAGAGGAAATGCAAATGGCCAACAAGCATATGAAAAAATGTTCAACATCACTTGTCATCAGGGAAATGCAAATCAAAACTACCATGAGATACCATCTAACACCAGTAAGAATGGCACATATTAAAAAAACTAGCAACAGCAAATGTTGGCGAGGGTGTGGAGAAAAAGGAACTCTCCTGCACTGTTCGTGGGAGTGCCAACTGGTCCAACCACCATGGAGAGCTGTGTGGAGATTTCTTGACCTACTAACCATAGAGATTCCATATGATCCAGCAATTCCACTCCTAGGTATTTACCCAAAGGACACAGAAACATCAATTCCAAAGAGCACCTGCACCCCTATGTTTATAGCAGCACTATTTACAATAGCTAAGCTTTGGTAACAACCCAAATGCCCAAAAATAGATGACTGGATCAAGAAGATGTGGTTCATATACACCATGGAATATTACTCAGCATTCAAAAAAAGATAAACACATGCAATTTGCAGCAACATGGATGGCCCTGGAAGGGATCATGCTCAGCGAAATAAGCCAGAAAGTAAAAGAAAAATACCGGATGGTCTCACTCATAGCAGGAATCTAGAAAACTTAAATAAGGGACCAGGAAAATGAATAACTATAAGAAAGTGAAAATCAAAATCAGCAAACAACTATGAACCAGAGACACTCTATGGGGGGTGGGGGCGGGGAGGGGAGGGATTGGGGTCAAAATAAGGAGGTTGCAATTGTATGGGGAATATAAAAATAAAATTTATTCAAAAAAAAAAGAATCAGTAATACATGCAACAACATGGATCAACCTTGAAAATATTACGCTAAATGAAAGAAACCCAGACACAAAGGACCACGTATACATGATTCTATTTATTTTGAATGCCAAAAATTGGTTAACTGATAGATTAGTGGTTTCCTAGAGTTGGGAGTGGTAGAGAGATTGCATGGCCAAAAAAGCTTTAAGAAAAGTTCAACTCTCTCTTTATCTACTGGGGACTGCTGTAACATGATTTTGGCAAAAGACTGCAGGTTATTGTGACCTCGATCTCAATGTCTCTACATGTTTGTGTACTCACCTGTCCTTGGTATTGGAGGAGTTCTGGAATCAGAAACTTTGAGTTTTGTATCCTATTTTCCTCTGACAGTATGACCTTGAGAAATTCAGTTAACCTTTCCAAATCTGAGGCCATAATACTATTTCAGACACACTGTGAGAGTTAAAGATGACATGAGCCAGAAAGCTTTAGAAACTGCAAATTACAATAGAAATATAAGGAGTAATTTTATCAGTTTTACAGAATTAAGGCTTTGATTTTTTTAGTTTACCACAAGAGCTCAGGCCCAAAGAGACCTGATTCATACCACCCAGCTGCACAATATGCAGGGGCCAGGGTCTTAATTTACAGTGAGAAATCACACAGTCAAACAGATTAGATGGTCATGTCAATCTGTCCACTCATTTCCTTCCCAGGAGAGAAATTTATTTGGGAAACTCAATTACCATCGGATGGTTGCTTAGAGAATACAGAATCAGAAGTGATAGAGCTGGATTATCCTGGGAACATTATCATGAATGTACAGCAAACTAATGAGTTCCTTTGCTTCTATAAAAGGAGAGATTTGTCTAGTTTGAATAGCCTTCCTTCATGGGTGCAGGAAATTGCTTATAAATATGCCCATTCACTCCTCTTTTTCTAGGTAAATCTCCTTCTCTTTGGGATATTTATAACTACCTCAACTTTAACACCATTCTTCACTTCATGTGTTTTTATAGCAAACCAACACCCAATTTCAAGTTTACTTTATATTTATTTATTTTGCAAGTAAACTGCTTCCTTGTTGACCATTTATGTTACAATTCCCACTCTTGTTACAGAAACATGGATCCTAAATTGGCTCTATGATTTCCAGAGAGGGCTAATATAATCTATATAGTATAGCTTCTTTTCTGATCCAGTTCATTGTCTTGTCTCCTTCCAGAAAATTTGTTTCTGACCTAAAAGTTGGAATTCTCTACAAAGGTGACTTATAATGATCTTGCTAAGTTCTACAGATCAGTACCTTGATGACTGGTCATCATGGCATGATTAGAATCTTCTGGTAAAACAGTCCTCAGTTTCTCTGGCCTTACTTCCTGTCCAAAACACACTTAACACCATTAAAAAAAAAAATCAGCCTCGCTTTGAAAGAATTTCAATAACAGAGAAATGAAATAACATTCAAGACACTAGACCACTGATGCCCATTATTCTCCCAGGAGTTTTTTATTCTAGATTGAAAAATTAATTGTTATCTGGTCTTTTTAATAATGTAGATATCATGATGGATGCTACATGGCATCAAAGTGGAAAGAATCTAGATTTTGGAGTCAGAGAGTTGAAGATTGTGACCCAGCCTCTAACTAGTAATATATTTTGGTCCAATAATTTAAACATTCTGAAGCTCACTTCCTTCATCCATACAAAAAATTTTATTGCCAGTGTCCAGCAACAGAGAAAAATAATGCAATATAACAAGAATTGTGATTGGCATGCTATAGGTCCAAAGTAAAGGATAACTATTATTATAGAGACCTCTGCAACCTTTACAGCAGCCTCTCTCTACCACTGTGAGTTTAAACTCAGGGTTTGTCATGGCTTGCTAAGTGGCTTTCTGAAACTCTGGGTCTTTTCTCTTCATTATTTGAAAAGTGAAGGGAAAATGACATTTTTCACATTAAAAAGTAATAGCTGTAGTTAAATAAATTTTCCTCAGTACACTGAATTTTTTTAGTATACATTTCAAAAATGGCTCAATGTATTATTGAATCTAAGTTAGGTTTATAGGGCAGACTCTTAAGACTCTTAAAATGGTTTTCTAGGTAGAGAAGCACAAATACAAAGTATCTGAACAAATTTTCTCATCTGATCTCACCTACTATTTCAGGAGAGAAAGAGAGAGAAGTAGCCCACAGCATTTCAGGCCTCTTACTTCAAAGCCTTTTAGTTTTTAAACTGCTGTTTGATTTGGAATAACCATGGTCAGATGCTTAGGCTTTTAAAAAATCAAACACCATTTAAAAGTCCTGCTAACTACATTCCCAAGGTTTTATAACCTGATTCTTTTCCAGAAAGGAAAGAATGATGTGTTAAAGGACTACTATGTAATGAAACATTTTAAGTGAGTCGAATTTTTTACTTTCTGAAAGTGTTCTAATGTTCATGACATTAGTCTGACTCTTCTACTGAGTAAAACAGATGTGGAAAATGAAGAAAAATCTAAGACAGAAGGCCTGATAACAGAATACCAGGTATGAGATGGCCCAAGAGGAAACAAAGGAAATAGTTCAGAGTTCTAAAGACAATGCTCCCTGCGCTAGTCATGTAGGGCACTGGCCTTTCACGTTTCTTGAGCTTGACCTGGCCCCATTGTGTCATTTCTCGGTGTTTTATTTTTTTTATTATTTTTTAAAAGATTTATTTATTTATACAATCACTGGGTATAGTCAGAAGCACGGGAGGGTGAGAGAATTCACCAGAGCCAGAGCAGGGAACAGAACAGGCAGACTGATGAAATACACTGCTGAGGGGAGCAGCAGGCGTGGCAGGAGAGGTCTGTGCGCCATGTGGGACCCTCGCTGGCGGCCAGGAATCCAACCTGCATTGCAGAGGCTGTGGACAGCTTTGCAGCCCAGCTCTCAACCGCTGCGCCACCAGGGGAGGCCCTTCTCAGTCTTTTAAAGAAGAGTTGCCTAGAAAACTTAAATAAGGGACCAGGAAAATGAATAACTATAAGAAAGTGAAAATCAAAATCAACAAAAAACTATGAACCAGAGACACTTTTTGGGGGGTGGGGGGTGAGAGGGGAGGGATTGGGGTCAGAATGGGGAGGTTGCAATTGTATGGGGAATATAAAATAAAATTTATTATTTAAAACAAAAAAGGAATAAAAAAAAAAAAGAGTTGCCTCCCTATTTTTCACTGGTAGCTTTTTAGTCTGCTATACCAAATAATGTAGACTGACTGGCTGGCTTGAAAAACAGTAATTGATGTTCTAATACTCTGGAGTCTAGAAGTGTGTGAACAGAATATATTCCCGACTTGAAGATGGCTACCATCTTGCTGTGTATTCATCTGATCTCTTTGTACACTTGAGGGTATAAATAGATAAATGGTAGGTAGGTAGGTAGATAGATAGATAGATAGATAGATAGATAGATAGATAGATAGATAGATAGATCTCTTTGCTATCTCTTCTTAAAGGATACTAACCCCATTACGAGAGTCCTCACAACCTCATATAAACCTGATTATGTCCCAAAGTTCCCATCTCCAAATATATGACCTTAGAGGTTAAGGTCTCAACATTTAACTTTTTTGGGGTAAGGATACAGGGCTCACAATTCAACCAATAGTGCCCCATTTAACCTACTTTTACCATACCACTTCACTTAAGTTTAATGGCCTTGTGGCTGTTCTTTCTTATGTAGCGATGATTTCTCATCAGAGAAAGTGAATCGATATGCTTATAAAAGTTAAGCAAAATAGTTAAACCCCACCCCAGGTCTAAGATCTATCTGAATAAGAAAAGGTTTATTGCTCAAACATTTCAAATCACTTTACTTTGACCAATTTGCCAATAGTCAGATATTAGTCTCAATATTTCACTCTGAAATCAGATTTTTTTTTTTAGATTCAACTTTCAAAGTTCGATTTCTTTTTTTAAAAAAGATTTATTTCATTTATTTTTGCATATAAGAACTGGGGTGTAGGCCAGAGGTGCAGGGGGTGAACGCATTCATCAGAGACAGAGTGGGGAGCAGAACAGGTGGATCTACTGAAATACACTGCTGGGGGAGCAGCGGGTAAGACAGGAGAGGTCTGCTGCGCCATGTGGGTTACCTCCCTGGCTGGGGATTGAACTCTTCTGCAGTGGCTGCCGATAGCTTCACAGTGCTGAGACTTAACCCCTTGTGCTACCAGGGAGACCCAAAGTTCAATTTCTAATGAAAATGAAATTCACGTTCACTTAGCTTAAGAAATGAATGTATAAATAAGGGTGCCAATATATAACAATGAGAAAGATAAGCTGTCACACACACCAGAATACTCAAATTGCTATGGACTCTGAATACTAAGGGGTTCTTTTTGGAAAGTCAAATTGTAATGAGAAAAGAACTCGCTAACCAAGAATACAGAAACAAGAGATTATGTGTTTAATTAAAATATTTGATGGCATGAGAGAGAGAAAGTATAATACATCCTGTTCCACTGTAAAAATAGCTTTAATCAAAGGGACCATGGAAACCAGAATTGATTGACAGGACTTACTCTCACTAAAGGAGGCCCAGATTGACCCTCCCAAGTTATTCTGATTTTCTATACTTCTGTTTTCAATATCATCATGGGACCTTCCAGTTTTGTTTAACCTGGTAACCACTCTACCCCTTTGGTAGAGAGATTATGTGTGAGCTCTGAATAGGAGCTAAGGGAGTCAGAGGGCCTCATTTTGAATCTCAGTTCTGCCGCTTCTCAGCCATGTGATCTGAGGGCTTTTTTGAAAGTGCCCTAATCATTTCTCCGTTGCAATATTAAGAAAATAATCCCACTTCATTTGCAAGGATGTTGTGGGGATTATGCTTGCAATGCTTTCAGTACATTAACCTTAATGAACACTAAACAAATCTTACTTACTAAATAGTAAGTATTTGCTTACTATTTGCTTACTATAGTAGGTATTTACTTACTAAATAGTAAGTATTTAATTCATTATCTGACTTAATAGTTCAACTCCCATAGTATGAGTTCATCTCTTTTATTTCCACCCTCCAGGCAGCTGAGGTTTATCTCATGTTTGCTTCTGAAACCTCCCACTCACCATTTTGATGGTAGAAAGAGCTGATAGAACTGTCAAAACTGTGCACTGGCTTCTTTCCTACCTCACTAGATAACATAAAATTTAACAGAAAACTCCTAGATAAAGCGCTGTTTTCACTTTTCCAAGACAAGAGCCCAGGTCACCACTGGTAAGTTTGTGATAGTATTTTAAGGAGGCAGCAGGAGATGACTATTGAAAGAGAAGGCAGAGGTAAACTCCTTATATTCTCATGGGTTTGCCAAAACCTATGGTTATTCCTTTCCTTTATCTTATACTTTCTTTACTGCAAAGCATAATGCAGCTACACAAAAGCACATGTTGAATTTGTTAGTAATTAGTTCCTTACTTTCATTACCTACATATTGATCCCTTAACAGCAGTAGTTTAGCCTGCTTTTGAACTTTATCTAAATGTGATCGTATATTATTTCGTGTGAATTTTTTGTCTTAATTTTGTTTTCGACTTTCTTTCATGATGTCCAATACAGTTAATTTCATTACAATACGTTATCTCATTTTCTCTCTATATATGTATATATAAAGGCATATACATATATATGTGTATATATACAGGGAAAATGTTATACATCACCATACACAACAGCTTATCCATTCACTTTTGATAAAAATTATTTTGGTTCCTGTTTTGACCACAAGGCTTCTTTGAACTAACCTGTAATTTCCTTTTTGGTTGAATTTATTTAAAAAAATGAATGAAATGGGTATTCTAAAACTGACTTGGCTTTAGAGTGGATAGTACATAATTAAAGACAATACTCATTAGCTGAAAGTTCAATTCTAGGAAACCAAACTGAAGCACAGAAAGTAAAAAGAGCAAGGAAAACACAAAGCAAAAAAGAAAAGCTATAATATTGGGTCTTGCAATGTGACCTGGTCCCAGTCAGACCACTCATCTCCCCTGGGCCAAAAGATTAGCTCAGGTGTGATTCAGATTGGTGCACTCAGAATTAGGCTTTGAACTTGGATTTGAATCACTAGAAGGAGCTGCTCTTTTTCCCCCTGGTCTTGAACCTGGGCCTCACATGTGCACCTGGATCTTCTGGGCTGGGATCCAGTCAAGGCCAAGAGAGGAGAGCAACTGAGACATAATAATATCATTTGAGACCCTGGAGAGAGATATACCACTCTTAGCTCTGGGTTGCTGAGTTCTCTGAGTGAATATTTTTCTTTTTGCTTTAGATCAATTTGCATTGGTTTTGTTTTTATATTGTCATCTTCAAGTGACCCCTAGCTCTAAGTATTTCTTCACCTTTATTCATTTACCAACCCCCCTCATTCATGTCTTCTAAAGTAGTTTTTAATAATGGAGGACTTCAGACCAGTTCTATGGTTACCTCCCAACCTGTATTTTCTCTTCCTTCTGGACCTTTCCCAACAAAATGACATTATTATCTAGGAGAGTGGCAGCACACAGGACATCTATGATGAGCTCTTTAGATCTTCTTTCTTCTTCCTCTTTAGATCCCAGTTAACACATATTCATCGAGCAAGTGTTTGCACTCGTCTGTCCCTTATTCATTTTCTGTACCACTAAGTTTAACATAGTGTTTTAATTAACATCTAGGAGCTAAACTCTCAGAGAGCTATGATTATATCTGAGTAGGAGGGCTCATGATATTACTCTTAGAGTGGTGTCGCTGAAAATGAAGACATGATTGCGAATTTCAATTATTTCTGCATTGAGTTTGTGGGTGAGCCTAATATCCCAAATGAATCAAAATGACCATCAAAAGACCTGGTTGCTTAAATCTCTGTAAATTAACTTATCTCAGCTACATAGCTCTCATCTTTCCACTTCCTTTCCTTTCCAAATAAAATATTCTAGGCCCTGGGCTCTGAACTCAGGGCAGGACATTGTCCATTGCTTGCCTGATTATTTTTACACATGGGAAAAAAAAGTCTACATTTGAAACTAGATTGAAAATCTTTTCTTTTTTTTTTTTTTTTTTGAGTTTTATGTGGTTCCTTGTTCTCTCTTCTTTACTGGGATAACATGTTTTAAAAAGCAACTCACAGATAGGCCTTGATTCCAAAGTTTCTTTTTATTCTTTGCTCTGTTTTGCCCTTTGTGTCCCCTCCCCCCACAACACACATACACATGAAATTACCTGAGTCAAGGGGCCTCCTCAAAGGGGTTGAGCACAGTGCTGTGAAGCTGTCTGCAGCCTCTGCAGCACAAGTTCAATCCCCAGCCAGGGAGCTACCCACATGGCACAGCAGACCTCTCTTGGCTCTCCCGCTGCTCCCCTCAGGAATGCACTTTGGTCTATCTGCCTTATCTGTTCCCCGCTCTATCTCTGGTGAATCCTCTCTCCTCCGGCACCTCTGGCCTGTACTCCAGTTCTTATATGCATAAATAAATCTTTAAAAAAAAAAGAAATTAACTGAGTCAAAACACACAAACTGTCAGTGCTATAAGGCGTCCAGCAGAAACACTGTATTTGACCTTTCCGATATGTTTTAAAAATTTGTCTTTGCTGCACAAAGTTAATGTCTGGAAATTCTACATAAAAATCACACTTCAAGATATCTTCAAAGTCTCTGGCACCTGGTCCATATCCCTCAAGTAACAATTAGTTAGAACAAAGTAGCAGCTGCTTCTTTTGTCTTAAAACTTTTCTACTTCCCTCATTTTCTCTCCCAGTAGAGCCCCAGAAAGGCAGCACAATGCAGAGCAGGGAGAGCGGCAGGGTGCTCTCCAGAGCCTCCAGCTACTAAGAGGGGACAGAGTGCTCAGAGTGCTGGATGAGAAGGGACTTCTTAGAAGTCCTAGAAGTCCTCGCCGGGGATCTGTGTTGTCAGACATGGGAGCAAGAAGGTGTCAGTGGTGGAATCTTGAAGGCCAAGATCAGAAGCCTCCAGGGCCTAGCACTGGCAGGAATGAAATCAAGAAAGTCACAAATTACTTTGTGTTCTCAAAATTTTTAAGTTATTCGTGGATAGAGCTGGAAGGGATTATACTCAGTGAAATAAGTCAGAAGGAAAAAGAAAAATATCGGATATCACTTATAGGAAGAATCGAGGGAAACCAAACAGTCAAAAAAAAAGACAAAACTTGTAGGCAACTATAGATCTGAGGCAGAGAGCAGGAGGGGAGGGGAGGGGGATCAAAACAGGAGTGGGAAGAGCACCAGGGACTATGGTGATGGTTCACAGGTGATGTGGTGCTGAGAGATTTACAGGGACTACACCTGAGAGGATAAATCAAATACAGTACAAAAGTGAACAATAATGTAAGAAAATTAAAAAATTAATAAAAAATTTAAGTTATTTCTCTTATATATCTGAAAATGTGTACTGAGATCCATGCTCTCCACACTATCAATAGCGGCCTCATATTAATATATAAGAGAAGGTGGAAGGACTTGAATAAGGACAAGGTCGTTAATCCTAAAGTCATCCCAGAGATGTATCCTGTATCAGCTACATGGATGATGGGAAATTGCTGATGCTTACCTAGAGTATTGCTCTCTCTTGAGAAAATATGCTTCCTTTCCATATGTCAAGGAGAGGGAAATAGTTTCAGTAGGAGTACTCTTCTGAGAAGCAGGCCTTGAGATGCAGTCTGGATACACAGTTTAATTGCAGCGCAGAAACAAATAAGACAGAAGCAAGGCAGCAAGTAGGGGTACAAAATCAAGTCAGCTACTTTAGTGGGAAACAAGAGCTTAATGCAACTGAGCTGGCTCTGGAAAAAAGGCACAAACTGATAAACATCAGAGTTACCCTGCCAAGGGGTTGGAGAGTTGGGGCATTTAGATCCCACCCTCTTAAGTACTTTGTAAAAATGTCCTAGGAGGCCATTAATCCCCGGCTTTGCAATAGACAGTGGGTTTTAGCGACTTTGGAGCAAGTGTTGGCCCTTGAAAGTCAGGTATGTGCAAAAAAGTGATAAAGATCTAAGGAGATAGGAGTGGAACACACCCACAGCTTGTCGGAAGATCTCACATCTGTGCTCTGGCTTAATCAAAACAAACCAGACAGAGGACTTGGACATATGAGAATTCCCATTTTTTTTTTTTTTTGGCTTATTTTGTTTTACATGGAAACTTCCTTTCTTGTGGAAGAAGACTTTGCCTATTTGGGAAACCTGTGCTATTTCATCTTTTTCTGAAGAAAGTAACTTTTGTTTATCAGGGGAAAAAGAATTAACTTTCAGAGTGTTCGTGACAGTGCTTCCAGATGTGTGTTTTTTAAATAGAAATGGGCCAGATCCCGGTAGCCAATGCCTTGTTACACTAGCAGGCTTTTGGGGTACCTTTGATTCCATGAAGACCCTGGCTTTGCAGACTATTTTGATGTCATCCCTCTCAGTTTATTGTCTTGCATTTTATTTTACAAGCTGCAGGAACATCTGGGCTATTGCTTTCAGCAGGCTTTGCTCTTTTTGGTAGTTTTGTGATTGTTGTTTGGAAGGGCTATACTGGAAATTGCCAACGAGAACACATGTGCTGGCTTGGAGTTTCCTCATGCTCTCTCACTTCGCTCCCTCACATCTATAACTGGCCCCAGTGGTGCCAAGATAACCCTTCAGATTCTGGTCTCCATATTTACTCTCTTTAAAGGCAGGAGAGAGCCTCCCTGGTGGCGGAGGGGTTAAGTATAAGCATTATCACCTCCATAGCCCACTGCAGGGAGGGGCCTGAGTTCCATGCCCCAACAGAGAGCTGACCGACATGGCGCAGCAGACCTCTCCTATCTCGCCAGCTGCTCCCTTTAGCAGTATTTCAATCCGCCTTTCTGCTCCACACTCTATCTCTGGTGAGTCCTCTCACCCTCCTGCACCTCTGGCCTGTACCCCAGTTCTATGCAAAAAAAAAAAAAAAAAGCAGGGGAATTGCAAGGCAACTAATGAATTCTGATGATGCTCTGGACTAGGGCAAAACAATAATCATTATTCACTCAGGAGGTGGCCTGAAGGGAGCTCTCAATTATTTCAGTTACTTTTCTTTGATTTTTAAATCTATCCAGCTTACTAAATGCCTAACATTTTCCTATTCCACAAAGAAGTTCTATTTAAGGAAGGTAAGGTCATGATATTGAGATTTCATATTTGTGATGATTCTTTGGATATAATGACACTGAACTGCATGGGATTTTATTTCCCCTTATAGCATTTTTACATAAGAAGCATTTCATGTGCTTCTTAGTGAATATATCTATTATCTGTGTTTCCCTTGATTTGCCATAATTTGTCTTGCCCTCTTTGTTAAATTTCATCAAGTTCATGTGGACAGTTATTAAGTCAAAATAAATTAGAGTGTGTTTTCATGGAAGTAGATCGTGATATTGAATTCTAGTCCTCTAAATCAGAGGATACAAACTAGAGGCTCACTGGTCAAATTTATTTTATAGATATAGATATAGATACATAGTATGGGTATGTATAGAGGACATAAAAGTAAAAAAAAAAGTTTGTGTCTCTTTTTCAGTCAACATCCATATGTATATACATATAGATATGTTTTGAATGGCCTTGACAAAAATCTGAACTGTCTGTGAAGATATAAATAAGAAATCTGTTATTATGTAAAATATACTAATTTTACTGTATGCAATGAATTAAATTATTGTTTTGTTTGTTCCTTACAAAATTTTAAAATTATCTGCTATTTAAAAACCATGTTTTATGTAACAAATATTCCTACTCCTTTCACAAAGTTAAAGATGCAGCAACATCGGCTTTCATTTCATAGCAACCATGTGTTAGAGTGAGTAATACCTACTTCTTTAGACTGGATAAGTACTTTTCAGTTTGCCATGGACTCCACTATTCTCTGTTGTCTACGTAACACTGGCACCCAGTATAAGTCACCATTATGCTTATAGTAGCACTAGCTACATAAATGCATTTGTCTGAACTATCTAGTCCCTGATGAGATTTGAAATTCCAGTCCTATAAAGACTGGAAGTTCTATGAGGACAGAATTTATGTTTGTCTACCCTTGTTCATTCAGTACTTTCAAATAGTGTTCAATGAATATGATTTAAGTGAATAAAGGGAAAGGTGAGTCTCTAGCAAAATAAGATACATGACTATGAGAATTCTCTTTCTTCTAGAATACAAGAATTTTATACCCCAGTCATCAATAATTTTGCTAAGTTGCAGTCCCTGACTTGACTAAAGTTACCAAGACCATGCTGAGGGAAGAAGGGGTGGGGTAACCCAAGTGACTGTGGGGGCTGAGTTTATTGACAGAGACCCTGGAAATCTTGCCCCTTCCAGATCACATAATATGTTATTAATGAGGGGAAGGTGACCTATTACACCTTATAAAAGTAAAACACAACCACTTGAGATTTGAACAAGTCATCTGGTATAGCTCCAGATGTATCCCCATATCCCTATTGCAGATGTGATTACTCTGAGTACTGATCTACTAAAAAGGAATATTGCATATAATTTACTTTTTTGGAAATTAATCTGACTAGCAACAAAGTATATGGCTTTGCTTTGTTTTTACAGATGGCCTTGCTTTCTTATGCTAACTTGTGCTCAGAGCAAGATCCTAGGAACTCTTCACAAGTAGGCAAACTCATTCACCTGGGCTGTGGCTCTGCCTACATCAGAGTGTTCCAGACCCAAAACACCCAATGGGCTGAGGTCTTGCACCCCAGCCCAAAATTCAGCCTCCTTTAAGGGTAAACTAAGGAGAGAAAGGAGTAGCTTTTCCATAGGGCCCTCAGAGTAGAAACTCAAACTGCAAAACACAGACACAGACAGAATGGAAGGTAACTAACACTCCACTTTTGCTACAGAAGCAAATTCAAACTCATTATCTTGACCTTCAAAGTCTGACAAGATGAGCCAACTTCTATCATCTCCCATTACTGCTCCCTTTCATGTCACACATCCTGGTTCTACCAAGGAGAACCCTTCCCCATGTGCCAAGCACACTTTGGGACCTCAGGACTTGGCACTTACCTGAAATGCCGGGGGCCAGCATGTGTGTCTTATTCATCACTAGGCCTCAGCTTTAATGTCACTTCCTCAGAGGAGTCTTTCTGACTACCCCAGCTTATGTAGCTCAATGTGCACCTAATTTGCAACTTAACCACTATCAGATTTGTCTTACATGTTCCCTTGTTTATTATCTGTTTGCATCCTGACAGTATATTTCATTAGAGCAAAGCTCTGAACTCAACTCATCCCTGAGTTCCCAGTACGTGGCATGCAATAAGTCTTCAACAACTGTTTTTGGGATGACATTCTTAGGACTGTAAGAACAAAACAGTAGTTACTAGTAGGGAAGAAGGGAGAGGGGCAGGTAAATCAGGTAAAAGAGGTCCATCATATGATGAAGGATGAAAACTAGACTTTTAGTGGTCACACAGTATAGTGTATGCAGTTGTTAATTTCATATGCTTCCTATGAAACCTATAAATGTCATAGATGTATGTTGAATGGATGAATAAATAAATAAAAGTGATACTTGTCAGCAGAACAGAGAGTTTGATAAACTGATAAGCCAGACTAAAAGCAGCAAGAGCAGAAGGAGCTAGAAGAGTCCCAAGAGTAGAGAGAATAAAAACGGAAGGCCCGGGGCGGCAGCTCTGAGCTCAGCTCCCACTTTGTCAGCTTTCCTGTCATTCTTGCTTTGAGCTCATTGTTCTTTTATTGACATATATCAGTGTAACTTTAAGGTATAGGACATATTGACTCTACTTTTCTATGGTGATATGATTGTCATTGCAATAGGTAATGCCTCTGTCACCCCATAATTATGATCCAGTCTCTTAGGAAGGGCTTGTCTATGATGCAGTCATGTTGCTGTAATCCCTGTACTGGGGACAGAATCTCCACGACATTATCTATCTACTAATTCAAGTAGGTGCCCTGAAACAACATTTCTCCCATCCCCCACCACCCAGTTACTAGTAACAACTGCTCCACTCTGATTTTTCAAGTTCATTTTTTTTCTTCTTAAGTTTCCGCATATAAGGGATCTCTTGTGTATTTGTGTTTCTCTGTCCAAATTATCTATCGCCACTACATCAGACATAATAGTTTCCACACTGCAAAAGAAACAACACAATTACAAGGCAGCCTATGGAGTAAGAGAGAATTATTCCCAAACCTTATCTCCATGTGTTTGTAACTGTGTAAGGAGTTAATATCCAAAAATCATAAAGAGCTCATACAACTCTATAACAAAAACAAAATAAAACCAAACCAAACAAAACAAAACTATAAAAAACAAATGGACAGGGAAACTAAAAAGAAATATTTACAGCCAAACATTTTTTCACCTTTTTTTTAATTTTAATATTTATCATTTTTTACATTTTTTAGACAATATCTGCTTCCCCCCACCCCCTCAGATTGAGTCCCCATAGAATCTCCTTCCCCAAGGCACCCATGCACCATCACCACAGTCCCCTGTGCTCCCCACTCCTTTCCTCTGATCCCTCTCCCTCCTCCTTCCCTGCAGGATGTCTCTGGTTTATAATTGTCTGTTTTTGCTTTGTTGTGTTTTGTACTGTTACTATTTTTTTTACACTTATGTCTTATTCGGTTCTCCTACATTCCTGTTTATAACTGAAACCATCCGATATTTTTCTTTTTCCTTCTTATTTTACTGAGCAGAATTCCTTCTAGCTCCATCCATATATACACAATGGAATATTATTCAGCAATCAAAAAAGATAAACTCATGCCATTCGCAGCAGCCAAACAATTTAAAGGCAAAGGGATCCACGCTGGAGTCTATTGCTGGCTCCAGCCCTCTTCTGCATGGTGCCCCTGCCAGCCGGTCCCTGCAATGAACCTGGAGGACAGAACCAAACCAGCGCTGGCCCAGCGTCCTGCAGGAGCTGGCAGCTTGCTGAGGCCCCCTGGTAAGAGCCCACAAATTCCTGGTCCCTGTATCTCCCTTGGGATCCTGAGTCCAGGACTTAAAAGACTTTGGATGGGCAAGGTCTGTCTCCAACAATGAGTTGTGAGGTGGCCTTATCCACAATCACAACCTGCATTTTCAAGGGTGAACGAGCTGAGGAAAGCAAATCATCTGTATTATTCCATTTAATATCACAACCCCTCTCTGAGGTAAATGATATTATTATTATCATGATCATTATCACCATTTGCCAAGGAAAACTGAAGCTTGCAGAATTGCCCTGGCCAGCACCATAAAGCTCATGAGCTATATGTGATCCCAGGTCGATGTGGGTTCTAACTGCTTTTATGAATAAAAGTGTCACGAGTAAAATTATACTTTAAACTTTCTTCCTGGCTTTGGTACTTTGCTCTCAGTTTAACTCAGTAACTGATTCCTCTTCTTTCATTTCTGGCATCGGGAAATAAATATCTAAATCGAGTCAACTACTTTCTTCTAGTTAGGACCATGACTTTCAAAGAAATACAGCACTCTTTGCATATCTGCTTAATCTGTTTTTTCCCCCCACAAAGGTTACTGGAGGAGTTATTTTTTGGTTTGCTCTTTGAGGACTCCCTCCTTGCCTGACAGAAGCCCCAAAAATCTTCACACCCTTGAAACCAGACTAGTGTCTTCTACCAGCGCACACTTTCTGTGGCGTGCTGCCCCCTAGTGGACAAAGTAGATGCAGCTTTGGCTAAAGAAACTACATCTTGTTACAGTGCCCAAAAAAAATACAAATTTAGTGCCAAATCTACACTCAGTGAATTCCTTAAAATATTTTGCATGGATTTATTGAATGGCACATGGGCAGCCGTATACTATCTCTGTCCGGTAATGGAGGATTGGAATATAGGCTCCAAACCACCAAGAAAGATTCCAAAAGAAGCATGCTTCCTTTCATCAGCTTCAGGGGCAGAAACATTTCTTATTATTCTCCCCAATGATCAGAAACTAGTGTAAAGTTTCACAGAGAGGACAGCGATGGTAAGGATAGTGTGCTCTACAAGCAAGGCCCTTCCTTTTAGCTGTCACAGATGGAAGATAAATCAGACAGCACTGTTTTTTTCACAATGAAATATAAAGATGGAATGCAGCCCACTCTTAAGTAATTCTGGCATTTTCTTCTGAATTTGAGGAAAGAAATGTGAACTTTCCAGGCAGAAATGAGAGGCTGGGGATCATTCTCTGAAAAGCCTCATGCTGAAAGGAAGTACAGGTGAAAGTTATGAGTATATTTAAGATATTTGTTTGCTTGTTTGTTAGTTTATCACAATCCTGTTAGGGTTTGTGTATCAAAAAACAGAAACTCTGAAGTTACATCTAAGAAGGGTGACCAGACTGGCTGAGCAAACACATTGTTCAGACAAATAGGTCTAGCTGATTATTTCTTCACTGACTCCACCGGTTGTTTTGATGATTTATAGACAGAGCAAAACCAACCCGATGGATTAGGACAGACCACAAAAGCTGGTCTAACCTTGCAAGAATTCTGACCTGAACTCATTCAAGGTTGCTTTTACTTTGGTTTTATTTCCAAAGCAGCCAATAATAGTGCAGCTGTTTAGATGACATGGAGTGTAGGCACAGGCAGGTGCCACTTGCTGATGCCTCACATGTCTTCCTGAGACGCGTCCAAAGTCCAGGGGTCAATTCAGCCAGTTGGGTGCTAAGACTCCCAAGATGAGGTGATGGGGTTTTTTGGAGTTTGGAGTGCAGGGTCCTTGGGTTCACTCTGGGAAAGGTTTCACCAGAGCTCCTCTTTCAGCAGCACGCGGCGAGTTTCCCAGGCGAGTTTCTCCACAAGACAGGGACATTTGTTGTGTTTAAAAAACAGGCTTATTAGGAAAGGGAGACAGAAGAATGAAGGACACTTGCATAGACACAAGCGGGCAGGAGGAGCTGCCCTGAAAGGGACAGGCTTGCTAGGAGAGGCCTGCATGGTTGCAGGCAGGCAGCCTTAAGGAGAGCTGCCTCTGCTGAGGGAGGTCAGTGAGGAGAAGCCCCGGCAGGTTACACGTCACAGGCAGGCAGGAGGCTGCTGCCCTGCAGAGGGGTAGAGTTGGTGAAAAGCACCTGCACAGTCACAGGTGGGCAGATGGAGTACTGCCCCAGCCAGTGCAGAGACTGCACTGATAAGAGTTTTCTCTTTGGGAGGGGTCACTCCTTTGTGGAGTGGCCTGTTTGCCACTGATTTTGGATAACAATGAGACTCTGAAAGGGATGGGAGATTCCAGAATGGGCCCAATCTCTCTATCTTTACCCTCAGGCCTGTGCTCCAGGCATTCCCTACAGTGTCTGATACCTGCTTGGGCCTTATGCCTTGTGATAAGGCCCTGGTGCCTAAGGATCTTGATTTCTACAGCTGGGTTAATGGTCATGTTAATCCCCTCTACCCCCATCTCCATGTGTGAGTCAGGTTTTAGTCTCATGACACCTCCTTTAGGTTTTCTATTCTTTCCTCCATCAATGGGGCCACCTGCAGATCTGAGAGGGAGATCTGTATATCACACGGACATCCCAGACTTCAAGTAGAATGCTGTAGCGGGGGAAGAGCTTGGGGTGTTTCTCTTGGAGGGCGTGTAAATGCATTCAATATGAATTATATTTATGTGATGAAGGGTTGATGCTTGGTGGATTGTTCAAGGGGCACAAAGAATAAAATACATTTTCCTACTAAAGGATCTCTGAATCTATAGATGGCCAGGGCTTTCTTTGCAAGTCAAAGTTTTCAGTTCTCACCAATGAGAAAGAAATCCTTAGTGAGGGCATTATGAAGACAGTTCAGCTTTTAACCTCCTTTCTCACCTTTATTTACACCTGAAAAACAAAGGAGAGGCTTGGAAGTTATCAATGATCTTTTTACTATGAGCCAATAAGCCTGGAAAGAAGGCTTAATTTTTTTTTTTTTTTAAATAAATGTTTACTGAGGTTGGTTTACAGCACGGTCTATGTTTTAGGGGTATAGGCTCACAACTCTTCAAATGTATGTCATCACACCAGCCCAAACACCAAAATGACAATAATCCTTCATCATAGTCTATTGGGCAAACCCCTTTTCTGCTCCCCGCCCTCCACCCTTTCCTTTGGGTAGCCTCAATTCTGCAATCAGATTTCAATGGTTTGTTTTAGTTTGGTTCTATCTATTCCTTTGTTTTGTTTCTTTATATTCCACATATGAATAAAATCATGCAGTGTTTGTCTTTCTCCTTCTGACTAATTTCCCTTAGCACAAGTCCCTCCAGTTCTATCCATGTTGTCACAAATGACAAAAACTTTTATAGTCAAGGGGCCTCCTAGTGGTGCAAGGGATTAAGCACAGCACTGTGAAGCTATCCATAGCCTCTGCAGCACAAGTTCCATCCCTAGTTGGCCAGATAGCTACCTACATGGTGCAGCAGACCTCTCCTGTTTTGCCCACTGCTCCCCTCAGCAGTGTACTTCAGTCAGTCTGCCTGTTATGCCCCCCACTCTGTCTCTGGTGAATCTTCTCACCCCTCAAACCTGTGGCCTGTACCCCAGCTCCTGTATGCATAAATAAATTTTAAAAAACTTTTATAGTCAAGTAGTATTCCATCGTGTATATATAGCATATCTTCTTTATCCACTTATCTGTCTTTGGGGACTATGTTGTTTTCATAGCTTGGCTATTATAATAGTGCTGAAATGAACGTACAAATATATATATTCCATCGAAAAGTGTTTTTGCATTGTTTGGGTAGATACGTAGGTGTGGAATTACTGGATCATAGATAGATACATTTTTAATATTTTGGGGAATCTCCACACTGTTTTCCATTGGGGCTGGACCAAGTTACATTTCCAGCAACAATTTATGAGGGTTCCTTTTTCTCCACATCCTGGCAAGCACTTGATGTTTCTGCTCTTTTTGATATGGGACATTCTCACGGGTATAAGGTGGTATCTCATTGTGGTTTTGATTTGTATTTCCCTGACAATGAGTAATGATAAGCATTATTTCATGAGCTTTGGCCAACTGTATGTTTTCTTTGGAGAAGTATCTAAAACTAGACCACTATTTCACAGCCTGCACAAAAATTAAATCAAAATCAAAATGTATTGAAGATGTGGCTATAAGACCTGAAGTCATGAAGTATATAGAGGAAAACACTGGGAGACACTGGCCTCACTGATGTCTTTGGAGACTCAACTATAAAGGCAATAGAAAGAAAGAAAAATATAATAATACATCAAAAGAAAAAGCTTCTGGGCAGCAAAAGAAATTATTAAATTGAAAAGACAACCTACAAAATGGGAAAAAATACTTACACATCATACATCCAAGAAGAGGCTAATATTCAAGATCTACAGAGAAATCTTACAACAAGAAAACAAACAACCCAATCAAAAAGATGGACAGAAGGGCTAAATAAAGTCTTCAGTGTTAAAGATGGTGAAGTGGGTGAGTGACAGCACTGCTAGCCACCACACCTGCCTTAAACTTGCTGTCTCTTTCTGCAATTTTTTTGTGAGGCAAACTAACCCTGATTTTGAAGTCACTAGCTATATCCTTCCTGACATATTGATGGCAATGGTCTGGGCTAGGGACACGCAGGCATTACTCATGGTGAGCCCAAAAGACATTTCCCTAGCATGGCTAATGTTGTGTCTGAACTCGCCCACACAGCTGTTATGATTGCAGGACACACTTGATCTGTTACTCCCAAGTCCAGGGGGGCACAGCACACTGAGTGGCCACACAGAGAGGTGACAGGGAGAGAGAGAACCTAGAGGCCTCCTTTATTACAGTTCAAGAGTAGGGCACCTAGAGTTTGGTGGGGTCACTCATTGCTGGCTAATTTGAAGCCTAAGAGTGGGAACTAAGGCAGGGGAAGTGGGGGCAGGATCTCTCAAGCGGTCAGCTATCTAGGTCACCCAGAGTTTTCTGAAAAGAGAACTTCATGGGTGAGGGTGGCCTAGCGCTGTATCTGCTTGTTTTGCTAGTGCTGTGTCATACAACTGGCAATGTGTTTATTCCAGATGGATGTCTTTTGAAATGAACACCTAGGCAATCAAAAGCTTAATGTCAGGAACTTACACCACTCTCATAGTTTTCTGTTACTTACAGCTGAATAATACATTCCCAACAGATTGCCATGTTTGCTCAGACTGGCATATCAGATGCCACAGACTGGGTGGTTTAAAACAACAGAAATTAATTTCTCAATATTCTAGAGGTTGGAAGTTCAAGTACCAAGAGTTTCGGTGCCTGGGAAGAGCTCTTTCTGGTTTGTAGAAGGTCATCTCCCTTCTGTGTCTTCATGTGGCTTTCTCAGTGCATGCTAGAGGGGAGTGAGAAAAAATCAATAATCCTGTGAGTGTGAGATCTTCATGATATAATCTAAATGCAATCCCTCCCAATTGGGATCTAGGACTTCAACCTGTGTATTTTAAGAGAAACACACACATTCAGCCTCAGACACAGATACATCTAAAAATCAATAGACATAAGTTATAGAAGACTGCCAAAACACCCTTAAGTGCCCTGCATTTTTACTTGAAATATAAAAAAACTGTCCATAAAATCATAGTACACAAAGCAAATACATTGGTAAGGGTATTCTTGGGGCCAAGAATCCAAGTTAACATTTGACTCACTTCAAAATTTGGTAAAATTTAGCTTATTAAGTTATGCCCACTTAAAGAGATAGAAAAGTTTGATAAAAGTATTCCTATAATTATTTGATTGTTACTCCCAAGTCCAGGGAGGGCACAGCACACTGAGGAGCCACACAGAGAGGTGACAGGGAGAAAGAGAACCTAGAGGCCTCCATTATTACAGTTCAAGAGTTAAATAAAATTTAACTTGGTCTATTTGTTGGATTCAGGTTACAAATAACCAAAAACTAATTTATACTAGGCTATCAATTTTAGCCTGTTTTAAAAAGGACATGTGGACATACATACTTTTTCAGTCTTTAGTCACTAACTTCCTTTTAGTGTGTACCCTATTTCCAATTCTTGTCTTTGTCTTAGTGACACACTCTCATCTAAAGAATCATGAGGAGAAATAACCCAGGCTGTGAATAGTCATAAGATCATTGATCTACAGTGTATCATTAGCAACTGACCAAAACTGTGAGTTAATAAAATATTGTAAAAGAATGGATGGAGGGTGTATACTTAAATAAGGAAGTTTGGCAGTAAAATACATGATACTTTTGTGTTAATTCAGCAGGAAAGAATTTGGGTGTTATTGAAAGAGCAATTAGCATCATGTGGGACACATAAATGTTTGCCTAACAGTGATTCACCACTATAATTTTAGGTCATAATTATGCCTCCCATTATTATGTGTTTTTATATTTACTGTTGCATGAGTATTTCTATTTTAAAAAACCAAAGCAAAAAAAAAAAGCAAGAATATTTTAAAATATTTCTTTGCATGCCTGAATTTTTTTCATTCCTAGCAGTTAGATTCTTAAAGATAGAATACATTTTAAAATTTCCCTTTTGCATTCATAAATCACTCAGCATTATATAGGAATTCCCCAGATTTGTTAACTTTGGCTTTATATCCCACCTGAGGTTGTCTCTCCTTCCTCTCCCCCTTACTCAGTAAGGTAACACCTTTTTGCAATTCCAGCTGGGGTCCTGGCAGGGATTTGAGCACATTGTAAGGTAATGAAGTGGGAGATATGTCCAGTTTCAACATTAGATATTATGCCTAGAGAAAATGATGACTTTTTTTTAACACTAACAACACCTAGACACATTGCATTTTTTTTTTTTAAACAGAAGGAAAAATTATCATACCATATTTGGGAAGCAGTTAGGTCAAAATATACCACTTAGGTTTGCCAACTGTACCTCCTACAGCCAACAAATAATGCCAAACTTTAGACAATACCTGTGTGTTGCACAGGCAACACCACATTGATAAAGAAACGGGAGTTGTGGAGCAGGCACATAATGCAGGATGCTGCCGAAGAGCAAGATCCTGGCCTTTTTATTGATAGAAGAATTATACAGCATCAGCTGAGAGCAAGGAAGACAAAGAAAAAAGAGAGGGGTGAAACTAGAAAAGGTGCTCTGCCATCTATAGTATCAGAGGTCGTGAGTCTGCCCTCCAGGCATTTCTCATCTGCTTAATGACTTGGTATTGTAATTGAAATCAAGCTCTAGATCCCCAGCCGCAGTTGGTTTCAATCTTATCAACAAGGCTTTCCACTGATCAGCTTCTGGGGTCTCTTGTTACACATCCGTCCTCAGCACACCCCCCCCCCGCCCCCATTCCTGGTCATATCTCATGATGTATAAGTCGGGAGTACCTCGTATGCATCAGTAATCAGCACCTCCCCCACCCCGTGTTCCTGCATTCCTGGTCATACCTCGTGATGCATAGCCTTTCTGGCGTGATCCAGCTTTGTGCTCTTGATTTATTTGAAAGATGTCTTGCAGGGTTGGGCTCTTGTACCTAACTGACTGGGTCGTTCTGACCTTGCTTAGGATTTAGAACTGTAGGTAACAAAATGGTGGCGTAACAGGCCGCTTAGAATTAGCAGACCCACACCTGTAAGCCACTGGGCATTACAATCAGAGTAAGAGCCCTAGAAATCATGTTCTGCCCAACAGAGGTTTTGAAACATTGCCTTTAACGCCTTCACTTAGATATTAGAGATTATCCCAACTTCCCACTATATATCTGGAGACTATGCTAGAACTCTCGATTAAACTACATTTTCTATGATCACGTTAGAAGAATTCATAGCTCTGGGCCTCCACTGGTGGCGCAGGCGGTTGAGCAAGCACTGTGAAGCTGTCTGCAGCCTCTGCAGTGCCGGTTCGATCCCTGGCCACCAGAGGAGGGTCCCACATAGCATGACAGACCTCTCCTGTCTTGCCCACTGCTCCCCTCAGCAGTGTATTTCGTCAGTCTGCCTGTTCTGTTCCCTGCTCTGTCTCTGGTGAATCCTCTCACCCTCCCATGCATCTGGCCTGTACCCCGGTTCTTGTATAAATAAATAAATCTTTAAAAAAAAAAAAGAATTCAGAGCTCTATGTTGAAAGGAAACAAAACTTCCAAAACTCTTTAGACATAGAAATAAGAGCACCCTGAATAGATTTCATTGGTGATTGAGCCTCCTTCCTTTCCCCAGACTCCTGTACTCCCCTCCCTTACATTTCCTCAAGGGACCAGATATGGTAATATGCTGATCTTCCTGAATAAACTAGGAGGTTTCATACTGATAAACCCATTGCAAAATGAAATACTATAAGTTGAAAAAGCATTTACTATACTTAACCTGCCAAACATCATAGCTTTGCCTAACCTGCCTCTTACATACTCAGAACAATTACATTAGCCTGCAGCTGGGCAAATCACGTAACACCCAGTGTTGACTTTGTTCTAAATGTATTTTATTGAATACTGTAATTTGTTGGGCCTCCCCGGTGGCGCAGCAGTTGAGCTCTGGGTTGCGAAGCTGCCCACAGCCTCTGCAGCGCCAGTTCGATCCCTGGCCACCGGACGAGGGTCCCACATGGCGCACAGACCTCTCCTGCTGCCCGCTGCTCCCCTCAGCAGTGTACTTCGGTCCTTCTGCCTGCTCTGCTCTCCCCTCTGGCTCTGGTGAATTCTCTCACCCTCCCATGCTTCTGACTGTACCCGGTGCTTAAATAAATAAATATTTTTTTTAAATACTGTAATTTATTGAATAATGTAATTTATTGAATACTGTTCTGAGAATGAAATGGGGTAGTTGTTGTTTGCCCTGGTGGTGGCAAGGCTGATGGAAGCTGCAACTCAGAACCACGGCCCAGCATCACGATAGAGTCCCACCGCTTATCACTAGTCCAGGAAAAGAACAAAATTCCAAGTATGGTTTCTATTGAATGTACATCACTTTCACATCATCATAAAAATCATAAAATTATTAAGTTGTTCTGTGGTAAGTCAGGGACCCTCTAGACTAAAAAAAAAAACCTCTCTTAAGAGACTTAAAACTTGAGGGAAAAGTAATATCTCATTTTGATTATCCAAACTATATCCTCTCCTTTGTAAATAAAGATGTTTCAGATGAAAATTAATACCTGAAGTTAAAAAAAAAAATGAAAAAGAGATGAGGAGGGAGTGACGTGGAGGGAGGAGAGAAGACAGCACAGAACATCTGACTACAAAAGAAGTATTTCATTTCACAGTAGAAGACTTGAATTTTGTCAATTTTTTTCTTGACAGGAGAACATTTTTCAGTCCCATCATTCCATGAATCTTTGAGTCTCTACTTAAATCCAAGGAAGATTTGGCATCAATCCTCTTCAATTTCTTTCTTATAATCTCAGCTTTCATTCTTAGCAGTAACTTAGAGGCAAAGGGAGCATTGGTTAGCTCATAACTCATAATTTTGAAGACTGCAGTTTGTTCCTGACTCTGAAAAATGTATCAGTTTAAAACTTTCAAACTGTGGCCTCCATCATTTATATCTTACCTGATTGTTCTCTGAGAATATAATATTGTTCTCTAGCATATAATATTCTCCCAACTTTCTAGAGAACATCTGAAAATAGCATGATTTGCAAAATAATAACCTGGTGAATTAACTTCTATAACAATGTATTACATGGTTATGAATGAAACTTCATTTCAAATAAGCAATGTATTTTAGAATATTTACTCTTTTTCTAAAACAATTTTCATTATGCATGTTGAGAGCAAAAACAAATGTACAGAGTGCATTTTTCTTTATGCATGGGTATTTCAAAAAAGGTCTTTAAAAGAAATATATGAAAAAGAGTTCATTTCTGTTAAAAACGTTATCCTTCTCTGCTCAAATACTTCTCAGCTAAATCAAACTATTAGAGAATCACACACCTCAGTGTACAGTTTAAACAGGTTTTCTTCATCTGCAGTGAGAATTACCACTTTGGGGAAGTTTGGTATTATGCTTTTTATTCTAGGCTTGTGAAATACATTGTACTGGAAACTCCAAAGTCAAATCCATAATGTACCACCTGCAGAGGGGGAGCTCCACAACCCCTCCTTTGCTCTTTCCTGGGCTTCCCCATAGACGTGTTCCTTGGGAATGAAGGAATCTTGATTTGAATCATACAAACATGTAATGTAAACACAATAAGGAAAGGAATGTTTACCCACATGTAAAAATTAGAAAGGTTATGGGGTTTCACAGAGACATTTCCCATGAAATTATATATTCATGAAACCCAAAGCATTGACTCAGACATCAACCCTGCACCTTATTTCCTCTTCTTCTTACCAGTGTATTATGTATTTGTGCCAGCATATGCCTCTCTCTATTTTTTTCATACACTGTCTAGAGACAGTTGCTAAAACTAGAATTAAAAACATGTGTTTAAGCAATCATTAGCCAGTAGATGAGAACCGTGCAATCCTACCCTATCTGAGACCAGTAGTTCTCATTGTTCGTGGTATCGCCCTATCTCCCCAATCTATTAAAAGAAAAGCCCTGCCATTGAAGCCTGGGCATCTTTATAAAATGTACTGCCTAAATGGGCCTCCCCGGTGGCGCGGCGCTTGAATGCTGGGTTATGTACGAAGCTGCCCGCAGCCTCTACAGGGCCGGTACCATCCCCGCTGCCGGGGAGGGTCCCACATGGCGCGCAGACCTCTCCTGCCGCCTGCTGCTCCCCTCAGCAGTGTACTTCATCAGTCTGCCTGTTCTGCTCTTTGCTCTGTCTCTGGTGAATTCTCTCATCCTCCTGCGCTTCTGACTGTACCCAGTGCTTGTATAAATAAATAAATAAATCTTAAAAAAAAAGTATTGCCTAAATGATTTTTAATTCATAATAAAATTTAAATAATCCTGCATTTGCTCCTTTATTCATTTATTTTATTATTCACCAAACATAATAATTTCAAATGAAAATTTTTAAAGACTCATTTCTATTTTTTTTAAGATTTATTTATTTATCCATACTAGAACTGGGGTACAGGCCCAGTTGGTGGGGTGGTGGTGGTGTGGTGGGGTGTGGTGAGAGGATTTATCAGAGACAGAGTGGGGAACAGAACAGGCAGGTTGACTGAAATACAGTGCTGAGGGGAGCAGTCGACAAGACAACAGAGGTCTGCTGCGCCATGTGGGTAGCTCCCTGACCAGGCTGGGGATCAAACTTGTGCTGGAGAGGCTGTGGATAGCTTCACAGTGCTATGCTTAACCCCTTGTGCCACCAGGGAGGCCCCTCAGATAAAAATTTAAAGCTCTTGTTGCTACAAAAATGACCAAGACAATCATTTGCTGAACTGTGCAAGAACTTAACAATTGTTGCAAAATGTTGAGAAGACATTTCTGCTAGGCAGGACCCCTTCTTTACAATCTAAAGAAGAATTAAAATTGTAAGCAAGTGGAAACCAGATTCTCACTATCTCTAAATGGAAACTGAACTGAACTGAACTACCTCCAATAACTGCCATCATCATCCAAGCCTAACCTCATTTTTATGCATGTCAAATGGGGAGGGAGGCAGAAGAATTGGGGAAGGCATAGGTTCAAGGCCTGAAATACCTAAGCTCTTCCCTCTCCTTCTTTGTTTATTCCTCCCCTTCAAAGTCATGCAAAAAAAAAAAAAAAAAAAAAACAGTGCTAGTTAAGATTTCCGTAGAGACAGATAGTGCCTTTAAAAGGTGAGATGAACATCTGATTCCCTAGTCAAGTGTCTAGTTAAGCAGTGGGCTTGCTGGTTTGCCATCTGTTGCTATCTGAGCTAGGTTGAAGAGAAATAGAACAGGAGGCAGGGTGGAAATGGGGGAGTGACAGTAGAACAATCTACACTCCCATGGAAGATTTCTGATGGTGAGCCATGGTGCCAATCACCCACAGGGCAGCTAGTTAATGAGGGAGCCCCAGAAGCAACAAGCTATAGGTTCACTGTGCAAATGGGCACCTAGGGAAGTTGGAAGAAATCAATCCAAGAGCTCACTAGGGCATTATGTAGTGAAAATTCACCCCTCGAAGGATGTAAACAAGGATCCTATGAGGGAATTAGCATTTGGATGCCTCTTTTGCCAAGTAACACTAATGATTTCATAGTTAACCAAGTCTCCTAAAAGATGCCACAGTAACCTATTAAATTACATTTCTACTTATACTAAAGAAATGTGTATTCTTTGCAACCTTTCATTTGTTTTTCCTATTCCAACACAGAGAAAACAGAACACAGAATATGTTGAACGGCAGAGGTTAAAGGGCAGACCAAGCCCCCTCTGAACTTTAATGTCTCCTGGAGGAAGAGAATGTCTCTAGTATTACAGTGAATGTAACATTAAGTTTTAAACTGAACTGGACTAAAATGTCCAAAAAGCTAATGGGATCTGACCATAACATAATAGCAATATGTGTAGTTGAAAGAGGTAACAGAAAAAAAGTGATTTCTAGTTTACATCCCCCTGATATAGAATAAATGTCTATGTTATTTCATATGTTGAAATGCCATCCTCACTGCAATGGTGTTTGGAGGTGGGGCCTTTGGGAGGTAAATCTGGTATCTAATCGTCCACTTAAGATGGCAGCTAGTTACTGAAGGATCCCTCATGAGTGGGATTTGGGATCATGTCAAAGAGATCTCACAGATCTCCCTCATCCCTGCCATCAAGGGAGTTACAGCCAGAGGATGGCTGTCTGTAAACCAGGCCACTGTCAACAGACACTGAATCTGTGGGTGTCTTGATCTTAGACTTTGACAACTTCAATACTACAAGAAATAAATTTCTGTTATTTGAGCTATCCTGTCTATGGATTTTGTTTTAACAGCCCAAATGGACTAAGAAACACATCAATTTCAGACCATCTATTAAGTCACCTACATAGGTATTATATGAAAAACAAGAAAAACTTTTTCTTTGGTCAAATAAGATTGGGAAACAATAAAACAATAATTGCCACCATTGCCCCTATAGCACCATCATACCAAAATCAACAGAGACGATATTAAAGGCTCTGGGAAATTCTTCATTAAAAATTATTTAACTGTATTCAACCCAGCATTCCTCCACCTGGTTTATCAAAAGAGAGAGTGTGTGTGACCTTTTGTCTTTTATAGAATGTTAATGTTCCATTGAAAACAGCAACAACTTGGGAAATGAATGGGATAATCACTAATTTGTGTTGTGTAGTGTGGGATGCAGTGGTTTTAGATGATAGATCAAAGATATAACCTGGGTATTCACATCTTAATATATGGTCATTATGGTTAATGGAAAGAATGTTGAACATATTGTCATCATAAAAATAATAATAACTAATCTTTACTGGGTGTTAAATACCTCCTGGAGATTTTACTAAATATATTCCCATCAGGATTATGCTTCCTCTTCCCAACAACCCTATGAAGTAGGCACTACTTGTATTCCCAGTTTATAGGTGAGAAAATGGAGACCAAATTTATATAACTGGTAGATGACCTTAAATCCATGTGAGCAGATCCAGCCCTGCTTTGGACTACTAGGATATATTGCTTTGTATTCATATTTTTCTCTGTACTCTTATGGGAAATTATCCAAACTCTGATTCTAATATTACTCATAACCACATTGAATAATCAGTCATAGCTCTGAACCTCATGGCAATTAAATGATCCTTATTTTTCTAACCAGAATTTTCAGGCTAAGCAACAATGTAAGGGTCTGCATAATAAGGGTAGTAATGATTTGAAATTGATATGAACTACAAGAGAAAGGCCAAAGGGAGGCTGAGCAGCTGTAATTTGGAAATGTTAAGGGTCCTCTGGGTGGCATATTATATGAGTCTTTGTGCATTGAGGGGGTGGGGTGGGTATGGGGATAACATTTATCTTCACTATACCCTGAGTATGAGAAAATTGGTTGCAGATGGCTCACAGCTGTGAGGAATACCTTTGTTTCATTTGAAACTTGTTATAAATCTGTTCCTTAAACTACCTGCTCCAATGACTTTTAATTTAAAGGATGTCGGGTAAGTCCCTGAATATGACCCTCATATATCATCATAAAAGTGGTGGGGTGGTTGGAAACCCCTGGGAGAATTCCAGATTTATCGATGGACCAGGTTACTGTGGGTGCTTTGGGGAGTTCGACTAAAGGCTTTTATTGATTATCAACATTGTAAAGACAAAATCACTCTTGACAAAGAGCAGGATTAAGGGAGAAAATCCCTTTTAGCTATAATACAAAAGAAAATTGTGTCTGAATTATTCTTTTAACTCAGAAAATTTTGGGAAGTGAAAAATATTCTGTATGTTGGAAAAGATGCTTTTCTGACAAACACAGAATTGTTGTTTTACTAATGCAAACTTCAAAATTGGTGAGAAGGCAGAACAAATCCCAAGGGTTAGAATGTACAGAGAGCCATGGGGTGGGGCACGGGGCACAGCACCCAGGAGCCTTGGGCTGGCTGTGGTGTGCACATGAGGCTTTTACTTAATGGTGATCCATGAAGTCATGTAGGCATGTCTTGGTAATGACTGACAATATAACTGGAAACTTATGATAATATAATTGGTCATAAACATTTATATTTTCTTAAAAGCTCACTGAACTATAAATACTTATAATTAGAACAAAATACTAAGATGGCTTCCATCTGAAAGAATACATGTGCTGATGTTACCTCTCTCTCCCTTTGCTCTGAAACAGCCAACATACAGTGTTATATGTGCAGTAATTCTTAGCTTTTGATTGAATGATAATTTGTTCACTTTTGATTGAATGATAATTTGTTCAAACTCGAGGGCTTCCCAGGAGCTCTTCGGCACATCTGCAGGATGGTGTGGGCGAGGAGGTAGAGAAGTCCTAAGTAGTGCTGTTAAAACAAGGTGCTTATTTAAAAAATAAATAATTTTTAAAAACCAATAAGTACATAATTACATTCATAAGAAAAAATTATTTGAAATTTGCATACCATTTAATGTTTGTATAATAATTGTTTTTTTTTTTTTTTTTTTTTTTTGCAGGAGAAGAGGCAATGTGAATCTAAGTCCTATTTTTTAAAGGTTGGAAAATCAGCAGAATGATGGATACTTCTTTGACTTCCTCGATGATAAAGAATTAGACTTCAGTCTTCACTTTTCAGCCAGTTCAGTCACTTGAGTTGGGCTTAGAGGAGAAAATGTTTCAAAACCCTTATGAAGAATCCTACGTGGAGATGCCTAATGTCACTCAATGTCACTGCATCACCAGAGGACCTTTGCCTACCTGTCACTTTGAATATCATTTTGTAACTTCCTTACAAGTAACTTCACACATATGACTTTTCAGATTAATGACCTGATTGTTTTTATAAAAGTTATACATATTTATGTTTCAAGCTTTTAAAACAATAAAGAAAAGCATGACGAAGAAAACCATAGATAAATGCAAATCTTACGACTAGAAATTAAAAGTTTTAATATTGGATGAAGAGTACTCTAGATCCTTATGAAATAGAAGAGAGAACAGAGTGAGGGAAAATGAGAGATAATGTTACACAATATTCATGAATCTAAATTTGGGGTTGCCTTTTGGATAATTAATTCCTCATTTTGTTTTTTTTTTTTTTAATCTAAATCCTATCCCCAAGTTGTCCAAAAACTTTCATAGCCTTCTCTCCCACTAATTTCCCCAGATCCCTCTATTTGGAGAGTGCTTTGCACATTTCTTTGAACAAGTCTCATGTTTTCCTGTCTTCTGACCTTTACTCTTAACTGATTCTCCCCTAACTTGCCTGCCCAGAGCTCCCTGAGCCCAAGTGCACTTCACCTCTGGTCTATAAAAGCACTTAAAGGGCCTCCCTGGTGGCGCAAGGGATAAGTCTCAGCACTATGAAGCAATGGCCAGTCACTGTAGCACTAGTTTGATCCCTGGCCAGGGAGCTACCCACATGGCACAACAGACCTCTCCTGTCTCGCCTGCATCTCCCCTCAGCAGTGTATTTCAGTCAGTCTGCCTGTTCTGTTCCCTGCTCTATCTCTGATGAATCCTCTCACTCTCCCCACCTCTGGCCTGTACCCCAGCTCTTGCATGCATAAATAAATCTTTTTTTTTAATTTTATTTTTATATTCCCCATACAATTGCAACCCCCTTATTTTGACCCCAATCCCTCCTTTCCCCGCCCCCCACCCCCCATAGTGTGTCTCTGGTTCATAGTTGTTTGTTGATTTTGATTTTTTCTTTCTTATAGTTATTCTTTTTCCTAGTCCCTTATTTAAGTTTTCTAGATTCCTGCTATGAGTGAGACCATCTGGTATTTTTCTTTTTCTTTCTGGTTTATTTCCCTTCCAGTTCCATCCATGTTGCTGCAAATTGCATGTGTTTATTTTTTTGAATGCTGAGTAATATTCCATTGTGTATATGTACCACATCTTCTTGATCCAGTCATCTATTTTGGGGCACTTGGGTTATTTCCAAAGCTTAGCTATTGTAAATAGCTCTGCTATAAACATAGGGGTGCAGGTGCTCTTTGGAATTAATGTTTCTGTGTCCTTTGGGTAAATACCTAGGAGTGGAATTGGAACCAGAACAGACACACGGACCAATGGAACCGAATGGAAAACCCAGAAATAAACCCACAGATTTATGGGTTTGACAAAGGAGCAAAGAATATTCACTGGAGCAAATCTTTTTTTTTTTTTTTTTTAATAAAAAAGCACCCAAACACTCACACCTCCTTTTTTTTTTTTTTTTTAAAGATTTATTTATTTATTTATACAAGCACTGGGTACAGTCAGAAGCGCGGGAGGGTGAGAGAATTCACCAAAGCCAGAGCGGGGAGCAGAGCAGGCAGACTGACCATAACACACTGCTGAGGGGAGCAGCAGGTGGCAGGAGAGGTCTGCGTGCCATGTGGTACCCTCGACGGGTGACCAGGGATTGAACCGGGGCTGCAGAGGTTGCGAACAGCTTCGCAGCCCAGCGCTCAACTGCTGTGCCACCGGGGAGGCCCTCACACCTCTTTTCTTGTTAATATTTTAAAATTTATTTTCTTACATCATTTTTCATTTTTGGACAGCATTTGACTTCTCTCCTCTGGTATATTCCTTGTAGTTCTCCTACCACCACAGCACACATGAACCATCACCATAGTCCCTTGTGCCCTCCCCTCCCCTGGGAACAAGCACAAGGGACTCCCACAACCCCCCCCCCCCGCCTCTCCCCCCCCCCCCCCCCCCCCCGCTGTATGCCTCAGATCTATGATCAGCTTTCACTATTTTGGTACTTTCTGTCCACAGCCTTTTATTGTCAGTTGCCTTACTAGTGATCCTATTAGACTGTAATCTCTCCTGAACAAGATCTCTGTCTTCTCCTCCTCTTTCTTCCAGGGGTTTTCCATGCAGCACTAAGGATGATCTAGGTAAATATTTAATCAGTTGTTGTTGATTTGTAATTCCCAGACCACACTGTTGGAAAGTCTGCATTTGCTTGTGATTTGCTGCCTCGATGCCTTAGGAGGCAGATAAGGTGTCTGCAGGGATGTAGAAAAGGTGAGGTGTCACTGGGGACCACAGCCATGTGAACTTTGGAACATATGACTAAAAATGCCTCATGAGCAAGGTTGAAAGCTAAAATGAGAGAACACCAGAAACAGGCTTAACCACCACATCGCCGTTACAGTGCTGAATCACTCTATACAAACAGATCAAATGAGAAGTCGCCGAGTGTAACATTTATGGGGAAGTCAGTGCATGGCCAAAAAAGAAAGAAACTGAGGAGAAAATTGCTATTTGAGAGAGAAGAAAATAATTGAAATTTCCTCTGGGAAGAATATGGTAAAAAAGAGGAAACTGAAGGCAAAGGATAGGGCAGCAAGGAGGTATCACTCTTGGTCTACTTGAGCATCACAAAGCTGCTGAAAGCTTCTGTTTATATAAGACAGGGAGAAAATCCTGGAGTGAGTGACATCTGTAATCAAAATCACACATCAGCCTAATTTTTAGGGACTGTAGAGCATATGTCTCATCAAGACAATCTTAGGAGACCATTTGGATGGTTAAATAATACAACACAGTTACACTTTTTAACTATGGAAATACATTGGTTAAGCACAGACATGAAAAATATCAGGAGGATTGCTGAACTTTGATTCCTAGGCAAATCTTTTTTCACATGCTCTCGGATCTATGTCCAATTCAGCCAGCCTCCAAGAGTCACAGTAGTTTCTGAAATCAGAAGGCACCGTGAGCACCTCAGAAGCATTACCCAAGTCCATGCCACCTGGATCAAGGACTCTGCCACTAACCTTTGACACAAGTCCCAGAGAAATTCTCCCTCTTGATATCAATCATTGAGAAAGGGGATAAAAGTAGGAATTGATAATACTACTATATAATCCTACCTGTAATATCAGATGAGTCTTCAGTCTACTGTGCCAACTATCAAATCCCTCTGAAGAAAATTGTTTTCTAACCAGGAAATGAGAGGAAATAGGTGAAGAGAAGAGGTCATGTGCTGGAGTCACAGGCTGATTTGGGGTCTTGTCTTTGTGACCTACAGAAAGTCATTGAGGGCCTCGCCAGTGGCGCAGTGGTTGAGTGCTGGGTTGCGGGACTGCCCGCGCCTCCACAGTGCCGGTTCGATCCCCGGCTGCTCCCCGGCCACCGAAGGAGGGTCCCACATGACGTGCAGACCTCTCCTGCCGCCCGCTGCTCCCCTCAGCAGTGTACTTCGGTCTTTCTGTCTGCTCTGCTCCCTGCTCTGGCTCTGGTGAAGTCTCTGAGCTTCTGACTGTACACAGTGCTTGTATAAATAAAAATAAAATAAAATAAAAATACATCTCATTGAGCTCCTCTGCACCTCAGTTATCTCTTCAATAAAATGGAACTGGTAATATTTGCCATGTAGAGTTGCAGTTACATTAAATAGAATAATAGAGAAGCAGTTTTGCACCTCCCTGTTGTACCCACACAGAGAAAGACCAAGATACTTAAAGTAGCCACTTTTGGACTGTGTGACACTAGCTCCCCTTTGTTATAGTAACTTGCCCAAATGAATCTTTCCCCAATCTTGGACAAGAACTAAGAAACATCAGGAAATCCAGGTTGTTCATTTGACCTGATGAGAAGAAATGTGGGTGATGGACTTTAGCCTTGTGCATGCCAAAAAGAGTGTGTGTGCCTGAAGAGAAAGAGAAAAAGAAAGAAAATGAGAGAACAACTTGCTTCGGTTCCTGGTAGCAGTCCAGTTTCTTGTCCTTCTTCTTCATGATACTTAACTAACTTCCTGATCTTAAATGAGTGAATTCATTCAAGGGGCTCACATGGAATTTCTGTTACACATGAAATGGTTGGAAATGGATTTCTGTCTGGAGAGATTTGACTGAAGCCATATCTTAATGCCTCGAGCATAGTACCTAACGTGGAGATTGACAACCATGTTATGTGCTTTGAGCGTGAAGTCCTTGGAATCTTTAAGAATTAGGAAGGCCTCAAAGGAAATCCTAAGAAAGAATTGAAACATCATTTTTACTGGCACTAGGTGGGCCTGCAAAACAACTGATGGAGCTAAGCCTTTCAGATGCTGAAAAAAATAAGATAATTATATTGAGCTTATAATGAGAAATGGTGACTCATCCAATTTAGGATGGATCCTTCCTTCCTTTGTTTCCTAAAGTGCTGTTTAACCAAGCAACATGGACAAAATATAATAACAAAAAAATTGGCCCAAAATATTTTTAGTATGAATTTATACCAAATTGTCATGGTACAGAAAATTGTAATAGCTCCTTTTTAGGAACACACTTATTTTCTATTAAAGGGCACTATATATTGGGCCCTACATATAAAGGGCATTACCTGGCTATCTCAAATAGTTAGCCCAAAATATATATGACAAGAGACTCCCCCTAAGCAATAAGGAAAGAAATGAAAAGCAAGAGAACATACAAATGGGGACTTGTCCCAACTCAATTTTGTTTTAAAAATTTTAAACTCATACAGCATAGTAAGTATTGTAAATATATCAAACCATGAGCAATACTCCACCCTCAGAGAGACTGCAGTTTAATAGGAGAGGTAAGGCAAGTATACAAACAATAATTCTAAGAAGTCTATGGGATTTTATGATAAGGTAGGTACTGAACGATGGCAGAATATGCCACCTCTAAATATATTACTTTGGGATATTGATTATTTTGAGCTACAGGCATTTGAAAAACAGCAGACAAGGGAAGAAGCTTTCTTTGTACTCCCTGTATCTGCCTACATGCAGAGCCTCCGAAAGGAGCTCTACTTTCATAGATTCCTTCCTCCAGAGTTTCATCATTCAGGGAAGATTGGCTTATTACTGGAGATGAGACTGGAAGTCAACCTCACATTCAGACAAACATTTTCACACACTGCCTCACCACCCATCTGTTTTTGTAAGGATCCATTCATTTTTCCTAAAAATCGTTTACCTGTCCTTAAGCGATCTACAGCCCTTCTTTGCTTCCCTATTAAATGGTACTTAATCCTGAATTCTAAACCACCTTAGGAAGTTACTAATTTTTTGTGGGGTATCTCCCGTTTATACATGAAATTGCACATAAATAAATTTCCATTTAAAGACAATTCTCCTTTTGTCTCTCCTGTTCATCTTGTTGATGATGTACTAACTATGCTTTGTCCCAGGCCACCGTTTCAAGATTTTTTTTTTAAAGATTTATTTATTTATACAAGCACTGGGTACAGTCAGAAGCTTGGGAGGGTGAGAGAATTCACCAGAGCCAGAGCGGAGAACAGAGCAGGCAGAACGATGAAATACACTGCTGAGGGGAGCAGCAGGCACTGCAGAAGAGGTCTGTTGCGCCATGTGGGACCCTCACCGTGTGCCGGGGATCGAACCGGCGCTGCAGAGGCTGCGGGCAGCTTCGCAACCCAGTGCTCAACTGCTGCGCCTCCGGGAAGGCCCTCAAGAATGTTTCTTTAAGTCACAGTTTTGAAAAGCACACATAGTGTTACTCTATAGAAAAAAGCACAGCATTTTGGGGTATTTTTTGTTTGTTTGTTTTCTTTACCTTCCAAGATTAAAAAAAAAATAAAACAGTCTATAGAGCAAATATCAGACAGGTTTGTTTGCAGTCAGCACAAAAGTTCCAGGCTCCCTAAGCTTGGAGTCCTTCACTGTGCCATGCTCAGCATCAGGTGAGCCCCTCCATTTTTTTACCTAGAGGACATGGAAGGGACAGCCGATGTCAATTGAAAGCTTATGGTGTGTGCTGTGCTTTGAGCAATAAAATTCTTTGTCTCAGAAAAATAAATAATAAACTTATATTTGTTTTACTCTTGATAACCTGCCTTTTATTACACGGTTTCAACTAAGAATTCTGAAAGGCAGAAAGAAAATCATTTTTCCTCCCTGACAGTGCCCAGGTCTACAGAAGAACAAAGTAGAGAGCCATCTGGTTGAGGTTCTAAGGGAATTTAAAGCCAAACATAACATTTGAGCTGAACCTTTAACAGCAGGTAGGTTCTGAAGCCGAAATGCTGGAAGAATGAGCATGAGAAGCAGAACTGAATACCTGGAATGCCCTCTCCAATTCTTTCCTATCCTAACCACTTCTACTTTAGGACTTGGCTCATATGCTTCCTTCTCCAGAAAACATTTTTAATCAATCCCCTCTGTCCACATCCAGCTGAGATGCTTAGCTCTGTGATTTTCCCTGTCATAGTATTTATCCATTATATTCATCTGAGAGCCCCCTTTGTTTGTGTTTGTCTGTGTTTTGTCATAGTTTTTTTTCTATGAAAAAAAAATTTTTTTGAGATAGCGTTGGTTTACAACATGGTATATGTTTTAGGGGTATAAATTCAAACTTGTTCAAATATGTGAACATACACCTATGATCTTCCATCATAGTTCACTGGGATCCCTCTACACTATGCTCCCCAATCTTACCCACCATTTCCGACAACCTCATTTCTCAGATTTCTAGAGTTTGTTTCAGTTTGGTTTTGACGGATCCTTTGTTTTGTTTCATTATATTCCACATATGAGGGAAACCACCCAGTATTCGTTTTTCTCTTTCTAACTTATTTTGTTTAGCATAGTCCCTTCCATTTCCATCCATGTGGATGCCTCTTCCCCAACCCCATGCTCCTAAAAAATGATTACCTTTATTTGTTAGAATGAGCGGAGGTTGGGAGGATCTCAGGGAAGAGGCCAGCATAGTCAGCAGTGCGAAGGATATTTGAGGGCTCAGAGGAGCTGCTTTTTGCCAACAGGTAGAAAGGTATTTTAGGACATTTAATACTGGACATGTTGTACTGTTGTGTACCCAGCAAATATCAGCTCCGCCAACTGAAAAAGAGAATTGAATTGAAGCAATTAATATTGGAAAAAAGAAAACACTCAGATTTCATGTGTTCTGAGACCTTGGAGAAGATTCCTAGGCTGTATTCCATGTGAGAATGAAGCCCATAAGATATTACTAGGAATACCAAGAGAGTTTCAAGTAAGCTTGAGAAATACTGTGCACATTATATTCCTCTTGTATTCCACAACACATTGGTGATTACAAGTCCTGGACTAAAGAACACTCTTGAACTTTGTTTAGACCAAGAGTTTAATAAGCTTACCCTGAAGGAATCTCTTTGTCATGAAATGATTTAACTTTTGTAGGACATTAATGCTCAATGCAATAATGTTTGGGAAATATCATCCTAAATATCCTCTCCACATGTAAATACACCCAGAGTAGTAAATTATGACAGATAACTCACCGCCAGTGTATACAAAGGCCAGGTTTGTCCTGCTGCCATCATTTTCAGAAGGTTTATCTTATACTTTCCGGAGCTCAGGAGTCTTGCTTACTTGGATATTTCCAAATCCCAAGAAAGTCCTCAAACACTAACTTCTAGTAGTAACGGTCCAGTAACTTTTTGTAAGAAAGCTAGAAAGTTAATATCTTCAGTTTTGTGACTTTTTTTTTTTTTAAGATTTTTATTTATCCATACAAGCACTGGGTACAGTCAGAAGCGTGGGAGGGTGAGAGAATTCACCAGAGCCAGAGCAGGGAGCAGAACAGGCAGACTGATGAAGTACACTGCTGGGGGGAGCAGAGGGCAGCAGGAGAGGTCTACGCGCCAGGTGGGACCCTCGCCTGGTGGCCGGGGATCAAACCGGCACTGCAGAGGCTGGGGGCAGCTTCGTAACCCAGCGCTCAACCGCTGTGCCACCGGGGAGGTCCAGTTTTGTGACTTCTTAACTCGGCTTTTATATCCTGAAGGCAGCCATAGACACAATGCAGTGAATGAGCATGGTTGTGTTCCAATAAAGCTTTATTTACAAACACAGACAAAGGGCAAGATTTGTTATGTGGGTCCGTTTGCTAAGCCCTTACGTAGGCTGGAAAATAATAGTCTTCTCAGCCTCCTTTCTTTTGGTCTCAAAGTGAGTTTTAGTTTATCTATCTACATCTAATGAAAGTCTAATGAAAGAAACTAGGTCTCAGAGAAAGATTAACTTAAGAAGTACAAATTAATAGAGATCAATTAACTGAACAGTCTTGTTATTATTAAAATCTAAAAGAAGAAATGAAGTGAGGTATAGAGGGCAAGAAAATTCCAAAAGATGATCTAACCACACTCCAGGGAGTACAAGTAGGAATGACCTTTCACTGAGCTCCCTGAGATATTTACAATAGCCTCACTTCAGCAACTTCCATGAAACATTTTGGGACTAAAAGTTTAATGACAATTCTTTGGCTGAGAATCAAGTAGCTGTCACTTCAGTGATCCTGCTGTTTGCTACTATTTTTATTTGATAAGCAGAACCTTATATTTGGGCCTAGATTTGAGGCAAGACCATCAATGATTCATGGTTCAGAGACAAGAGGGCCCCCATCTCCAGGTTGGCCTGTGTTCGGGTTTCTTTGGCAGAAGTACTGTAGATGTTTTCAATTAGATGAAAAACAAAACCTCCAGAGAGTATGGCTTTAACCCAAATAAAACGTCCCCTTGAATATAATTTCTCTCCCTCTCTCTCTCTCTCTCTCATTGTATGTGTGGGGGGGGGGAGAAAGGGGTGTATGTGTGTGTAAAATGGTTGAGACAGCTGCATTACACAGGTGGTATCCTAGGTAATAAATAATATGGCTTTTATAGATGGCTTGAGACACACAGTCTCAGAACAATTAATTTTACCACTACACATTTGACCTAAGAGCACTTTTTATCACAGCAGGAATTCCTTATCAAATTCTCAGGTGCAGGTGCCCCATAAACACTTTGGAGGCACAGAGACCTCGAGGCTGAGAGGGCTAGTAACTTGAGAAGGGAGTATGAGGTGGCCTGGGAAGAAAAAGGAATATAAAACATTGACCCCCAGCTCCAAAAGGCAAGCCCCAACATTCAACCCAGCCCTGCACTGAAAGCTGCATGTGCCTCACCCAGTCATATGTGGGAAACCCTTGGGAAGTCAACCAGCTCAGGGAAAGTTTTGCTTTGTTGTCATAAAGCATGTAAAACTCATACAGTGACAAATAATTATATTTATATTTTGAAAAAATGGACAAAAATGACCAAAAGGAGTACAAGGAAATGATTCTACTTGAAAACTGGGGCTATGGGGTCCTTACCAACACAATCAGCCACCAGAATATTTCATAGGAAAAACTCACATGACTGGAAATATGTATGTATATATATATATATATATACAGGGATACTTTTATGTTCCCATGCTTAAATATGTCTCCAAATATCTACATATTTAAAGAAAGATGTCAAGCTAAGCCTGATACTAGTGGCAGCCAGTTTTATTTATTCACAAATTAATTTATCTGCAGTAAACTCTAGTACAACTTTCTTTATTTGATAAGCTAAACAAAGATTTACTGAACCATGACATAAACTTCAAGATTTTTCCAGGATTTCTATTTCAAATTTTTTGTTTGTTTGTTTGTTTTTCCATTAAGTGGCTACTGGAACATGACATTTTTGTTAATATGTTACAAAAAGCAATGGGAAAAAAGCTGTTACAATAATTTTTGAGATCCATCAAAACTCTGAAACTTTTCCAAGTTCAACAAATATTTTTGATGGGCCAATTGTCCTGAACGACAGTTAAATGAATAAAACATTATCGTGAAAGCAAAGGTGCAGAAAAACATCCATTTATTGACCATCCATGAGCCTCTTTCTGAAACAAGATTCTAATCTTCTGGAAGAAAGGAGGGAGTCAAAAGGACAGGGAAAATCATTAAAGGCAAAAAATCTGACAGAAATTACTCTTCTGAATCTGAGCCCATATGTAAGTTTTACATAGAATCATAAATTTATAGATTTAAAAATTTTCTTTTCTGCTGAAAAGTGGTAAAGAGATTATATTATACTTCTGTACATCTCATAAAATCCTCCTTTTATTGTATCTTTTATATCCTGTGCATAAATAAAATTGCTTTGGCTTCTTCCTGAGCAGAGGATCCTGACTTTTGATGACTGGAGTCTGATCTCAAGTGAAGAATTAAGTGATTCACAGGAGACACACATAACGTCAACACATAACTAATTAAAAATAATTAGAAAAAAAACTCCCAGGTCACTTTTAAAGAAAGTGTATTCTTTCTTTGAAGTCTAAAATGTCTATTTCAAGCACTATTTTATTATTTCTCTCAAAATTCTGAAATGTTTGGCATCTTGCAAGTCTCCCAATAATTCCTTCTCTCTCTAAGGACAAATCATAATAGACATTATCTTTTAGGAAATGACTGTTAATAAGATCAAAATGATAGTAAGCCAGTGTTACCTCAATAAGAAAAGATTTTCAGTGACATATATTTTTTTCTTGGCTTTAATTGGCACTTAGGTAACTGCCCTTTTTTCCACAAATAATGGGGAATATATATTCGAGAGGACTGTAAATATGAGAATCTCCTCATTTATTTGATCCAGAGCCAAAAATACTTGCATGTCTGCCATATGAGTAGAAGGAATTAAACACTCCAGATAGAGATTTACAGCTCAATTCTACAGATGTTAGTTGGAGAAATAAACCACTCTCCATTGAACTATGAAGTCATGAGAACACCCCATAAATATTTTTAATTTAAAAAATTGTAATGGTGAAACTGTAACTCTGCATCCATTATACTTGAACAACTGGGAAAGAAAAAGGATCTTTCCTGAGGTAGAAAGCACATCTCTTTAACAAGGCCATCCTCTCTATACTTGAAGGATCCCCACAGCCTCTCCTTCTCTCACCTACCCTCTGCTATCTTTCTGTCTGTTTGAGGAATTTTCTCAGGTTCCTTATGTTTCTTCTGTCTCCCCAATACTCAAAGAAATTTCTCACCAGTGGTCTGGAGAGGTGTGATAGAACTAGCTTCTACCTCTCATGTGAGCTGATTCTGTGAATCCAATGCCGTGATCAATGGCATTAGACTTGGTGGTGCCTTTACACCATGGAAATTAACAAATGCTATAGATCAGAGCTATAGAGATACAACGATATGGACATAGATATCTAGCCAGTTGTTGAACATGTATCAGCATACTACCTCCTTGTATACTTCTCTCTAGTCTTTTTCTTTACCTTGCCCCATATCAAATCCTACCCTCAGATATCCACACACTTGAAATATTCCAATCAACTAATTTACTAAGTTATTAGTAGGAAAGCAGTATTTAATGTACTAGCTCTGTCAAGCACATATTGAGCAGCAGACAATGATGCTGCTTCAATCCAAAATAAAGAATCTCTACCTACCAAAATCTGGATATTGATGAGGAATAGGACAAACTTCTATGCATCCTTCAGTTATACCATAACGGCAGCTAGTGTTGACAAAGGATATTGAAGGTAGGATTGGAAAAAGCCACTATCTGGCTGGAGGGTCCAATATTAATTGGAGTCTAGAGAAAATCTTGTTGAGACAAGAGGGAGAAGTTAATTTTCAAATAAATATCTAGTTATCACAGGGAAATAGTAAATAAATAAGGGTATTTCTTTGATGCTGTCCATCTTATAATCAATAGTCTTTCTCTTTTGAATTGCATTATTACCAAATTTCATCAATCTAAGATATAAGTGGCTACCAGATATACCATTATATATACAAAAGGAGATAAAATTGCTACAAATTAAATTTTGACCCAAAGTGTTCTTCCCATTTAAAATTTCTATTTTTATATTTTTGAAAAAAAATGTTTAGATTTATTAAGATGGATTCTATCATATATTTCTTCTAAAAGAGATATCCATGCATTTCCTTCTCTTTCAGAATGTACACTTCTGAATCTTTTTTCACCAAAAGTCAAAAAGTCATGTTACACACAAGATTACCATATTTCTTGAAGAAGTCAACACTGGTCCAGTGTGGGATCCCCAACCCCCTTTGTTCTCAGGGATATTGTCTTGGTGCCCAGAGCTCCTGCTTGTTAAACTAAAATGTAGAGTCAGGGTCTCTGCAGTGGTGCAGCAGGTTGAGTGCAGCGCTGTGAAGCTGTCTGCATCCTCTGCAGCACAATTTAGATTCCTGGATTGCCAGGGAGATACCCACATGTCGTAGCAGACCTCTTCTGTCTTGCCCACTGCTTTCCTCAGCAGTGTTTTTGGTCATGTGCCTGTTCTGCTCCCTGCTCTGTCTCTGGTGATCCCCTCACCCTCCCGTGCCTCTGGCCTGTACCCCAGCTCTTGTATAAATAAAATAAATCTTTAAAAAAATGTAGAGTCAGGCAGGGGGCCTCTCACCAGAACAAAAGTCTTGGTATGAGGACCATACTGGAAAAGCAGTATCTGCTGAAAACAGCAGTCAGACATTATGGCCAGATTAACATAACCAGTTAGACTACCTTGACAGAAAGTTAAGTGAGAACAAGAAGTAGAGATAGGATGTTTTGACCAGCAGAACTGTGGGCATCAAGACAATATCCCTGAGAACAGGGGTTCTGGGGAATCCCATAGTCCAGCATCTTGCTCCAAGCAGCCATCGATGGTGTTGCCACAGGTGGTACTACACATGCTCAGGCCAGTTGACTGACCACATCCCAAATCTGGAGATGTATACATTTGGTAGAGGTGGGCAGATGCTGTGGAATGCATCTTAGAATCAGTGAAAAGTAGTTATTAGGTCTCATATTTAGACTTCAGACGTGGGATATCAACCCAGAAGGCAGGCTCTTTGGTGGGATCTTTTATCTCTCTAGAAGCAACAAAAGCTGACTGCAAGCTGGAATCAGCTGGGAATTATTTTAAATCTCCCCACCCAAATGAAATCAAAATCACTGAATTGGAAAAGAAAAAAAAAATCTCTCCATGCAATTATAATATTCAGTTATTTTTGAGAAGTTTTGAGTTACATTGTGCCGAAACCCATCTTTTACATTTTCTCCTTATAAGCCCTATTACAGATAGTATACAAAAAAGGTAATGCTCTCTGCCTTATATAAATAATCTAAGGTTGACTTCAAGAAATTGTTAGAGCAGAAAAAAGTTGTAGTTGCATTTTTTGACATTTTCCCTCTTGGGTTAAAAATATGATTTGATGATTCATATAGTTTTGGTCTGTATTGATGTTTTTGTCTTCACTATTACATATATAGTTAGTGCCATTAACTAATAACTTATTAGGTCTTGAAAGAAGAGAAGGATGGCCTGGGAGTCAAGACAACTTTCTGTCATTGTTCTTCTTTAACCTCACTTTCCTTTCCTTCTACACTGTGAACACTGTTCATGTCTCCACTCCCATTATGAATGGCCTGGCAAGACCAAATCTGAGTGCATCTTAGATTTGTCTCCTTCCAGATTATGAAACTGGACAGCAGAAACCTGGCTTCTGGAAGAAAGCAGGGTGTGAAGAAGAGCATTCATGCAAATCTTCCATATGGCCCTCATATGTTCTGTCTTGAGAGAAAAGACCATGATGTGGACTACTCCCGTAACTGGAGAGTTGGAACTTTGAGACATACCTCTCAACCTCCAAGGATGTCATCCCTATGAAATAAATCATTTATGGTTAATAAAAACAGAAATGACAGGGTGCATCTGAGTTGGTGAATATGTGGAGGTATTGAGTGATGCCCCAGACAGTCATGGAAGCTGTGTCCTTTTCCCATCTTGCCCTATACAACTCTTCTATATATATATGCCCATATGTATCCTTTAATATCCTTTGAAATAATCATTAATTTAGTGAGCAAATGGGTTTCCTAGGTCTTGTGACTCACTCTAGCAAATTAATCCAGTCCACAAGTCAGTCATGAGAACCTCCAACCTGGTTTGAAGCAAAGGTGACAACATGAGCTACTGGTTGGCTTCAAAAGCAGAGGGAAGGCTTTTAGCTGTGGAATCTGATGTTATTGCTGAGTAAATTGTGTCACAATTAGGTAGAATTGTAGGGGACTCACCTGGTGTTGGGGAGCTTTGCTTATGCACACATCCACCCCAAAACTGGTGACCAGACTCAACGAGGTCTAATAAAATAAACTTGAGAGTAAGTTATTTCTCAGTTCATTGAATCATGATGTATTTGGCTTGGAATATGAAGACTTCCCCAGTTTATTCACCAAAGCCAAAGTCAGAGTATCATGAAACACAAAAGCATCCCTTAGATGAATATGTGATAGAGGGAGAAAGGATTACCAACAGAAATATTGACACCAATGCTGACATGAAAATTGCTCTTCTCTAACCCCACTTTCCTTTCCTTCTACACTGTGGACACTGTTCATGTCTCCACTCCCATTATGAATGGCCTGGCAAGACCAAATCTGAGTGCATCTTAGATTTGTATCCTTCTAGATTATGAAACTGGACAGCAGAAACCTGGCTTCCAGAGGAAAGCAGGGTGTGAAGAAGAGCATTGATGCAAATCTTCCATATGGCCCTCATATGTTGTGTCTTGAGAGAAAAGACCATGATATGGACTATTTCTATAACTGGATCCTGCCCACCAATATGTACCATTTATTTCATATTCCCTGGGGTACAGGGGAGACTCCAGGATGGCAAGCTCTGGGCTAAGGTAATCAGTCCTCAACCTTTGACTAGTGTCTGGAATTTCCCTTAGCTTCCTTTGCTCTCAGGGGTGTGGAAGGAAGGGAAAAAAGAAAAAGAGGACTGAGTATATCATTTTCTAAGTTCACTCTTTCTCTACCATCTCTCATCTTCTACATTCAAAATAAATGATTATTTGCAAGCTTCATAGTTCCAAGCACACAGAAGGCAATTAACTATCATTGGTTGAACGATTAACCTGTCTCTTTCTCTTAAGAAAACCTCTTTAAATAACTTTTAATGTATTCTTCCATTGGAAGCTTATTTGTGTCCTACTAGATTATGGAACATAGCTAAGAAGTAGTAATTGCATGATTTTTAAGTAGTTATTTTACTAATTTCAAAACAGGAGGGACTATTTCTGAGAGTAGAAAATTGTTGGGATTGGGGACTGACTCCTGAGTGGCCCTAGCCTGGCTATGTGTCTCCACTCTTCTGACATTGGGCTTGCAGCTTGCAGTTTGCTTTCTGGCAAACTTGAAGGACACCCTTCTAGCAAGCAGAGGGGCTCACCCATCCTTGGTGCACTGAGTACCCCACAATCAATCTCCACCACCGTACCTCCCCCCCACCCCCGCAGTTACTCCTACTCTCAGTTCCGAGTTTTGTCTGTCCAAAAAGCAAACATATTAAACCCTGATGACTCATGAGACATTAACAACCTTGTTTAACGGAGCAAGTGACAGCTTCTCATTACTCTAGATTGATCCTAAACATGTTTAGAAATTCGTATTAAATTTCTGCCACTTGACCAAGCTTGTTAAATACATCCGCTGGAAAACCAGGATGCAATTACACTCAACAAGGAATTGCTTTGTATCCCCAATATGCCAATCTATCAGAAACAAGATAAATAAATAATATTTCCTTTGTGAGATTTCATTATGGGTCAGGGTCCATGGTGAGCATATTGCCTATATTATTTCATCTACTTGTCATGATGTTTCTGTAGTGACACATTATCCTCCTTTGACTTATTCCACAGATGATTCTGGTATGTGGTATTTTCATTCTCATCTCTAGATACAATTTTTTTCCTCCTTTGATTTCTTCAGTGACTCAATAGTTGTTTAATCTCCACATATTTGGTTGTTTTTTTTTTTTTTTTTTTTCATTTTTTTTCTTGTGGTTGATTTCTTACCTCACCCCATTGTGGTCTAATCACATGCCATTATGTGCCAAGATGTTTGGTATGTTTTCAATTGCTGTTTCTACTTTCTGGAAAAGCTCAGATTCTTCAGTTGGTCTAAATTTTAATACAGCTGCAATCTGTGTCAGTTCCAGGTAAATCAATCTGTATTCAGCCTGTAGAGTGAGGGCAAGAAGACCAGTTATAGACACCTCGGTGTTCTAGGAGAGAACTGAGGAAGACTAAATTAGCATGGGACCAGGGAAAGTGGAAGTTCATGAAGAGTTTCACTGAGGACTAATTTACTGTGGCCACCCTACCTTATAGGAACTAATGAGATAATACATGTAACAAATGTATTTAGTAGATCTGCTTGTTCTGTTCCCCACTCTGTCTCTGGTGAATCCTCTCATCCCCTGCATCTCTGGCCTGGACCCCAACTCTTATATGCATAAATAAATAAATCTTTAAAAAAATTAAAAAAATTGTGGTGAATAGACACAAATGAATACTACTCATTGATCAGTAGTAGATAGTGCATTATGCCTTTGTTGCTGAATCTGTTATTGGTATTCGTTATTCAGGCAGAGAATCATGTCTTCATTTTGAGAAAAAGCATTAAAGTAATTTGCTATAAAATGTTTCTGTTCCATTTATTGCATCTACTTAATATTGTACCTACCGCAGACTGCAAAATTAACTCATATTCAGAGATACACCAGAGAAATAATTTGCTTTCCTGGAGCAAGATTTATAAAACCAAATTTGTAAAGAGCACAGAATGCTCACTTTTGGAACTAACTTCCCCATTCCTGGCTTCAAAATTTATCATAATCCATATCTCGTGTCACCTCCCATCAATTATTTGTCTCCAGTTCTTTATTATACCATGCCATGCCATTTAACCACTACAACACACTCCCTGATTTTTCTCTCTGACTATTTTCCCGAATTCATGTCATTCCCTGAAGCAGGTGACAGAATTAGCCACATCCCCTGTGGAAGTGAAGGGAGCACGCTGCTGTCGTTATTGCTATGGGAAGCTTGACTTACAACAGCCTGGTGTTATTAAGGAAAACAAAAACTGTGGCCTTTGCCTCTGGAACAAAACAAAGAGTTTTTCTTCATGTCTGAATTCTCTGAGCTCTCAGGTCTGTTTTAGTCAATATTTACCTATCAGCCCCAAACATGTTGATGTTGAACTTAGAAGAATTAAATCGATCTATTTTTCGTGTACCTTAATGAATCTTTTGTTACCTATGACTTTTTGTGAGCTTAGTGTTTTTAATTGACAGATACACTAAAAACCCTTTATGTCACAGACAAAGGGACTGGATTCACACTTCTAACTCCTAATTTAGGAGTTCAACAATCGTGTTCCATTAGGCTGTTATAATCTACAGTTGAGTGATTCTAGAAACGTTCTTAGACCTACAGTACTTTGAACACATATAATCAATGCCTCTTATGAGATGATTCTTCTACCTGAAAATAAAAAATGTTTAAAACACATCTAGGCAACCACAAGTATTATGTAACAAAATAGTCTTACTGGTTTTTTTTCGAAATGTGGCTGGTGATGATGGCTTCTTCTTTCTCTCCTCCTCTTCCTCCTTTTGTTTAATTGAGCTGGCTTTTATTGCAATATATTTGACAATAGCATTTTTTCTCAGTGAATGCATTATATCTTTTAGGCAAGAATACAACTATTTTTTTTAAATGTATGTGGTGACTAATTTTCCTAGGGCTTTATCTTGTTCTCCCTTCCTTAGGGGTTTGAATATTTTTTTCCAACTTACAGTTTTTTTCTGCCCACCTATCCTCTGCCTCTAGCTATACTCTTATAGGGACAATTTGAGGCTAGAACAAATCAAAACTCACAGTTTCATTCCAGAATCTTCCCCTCTCAATATTCTGGAGGGGCTCCAAGGAACCCTCTTCCATCATTTCCATCAGTCAGCAAAAATAGCAAACGTGCAAAACAGAGTTCCCTGTAAAACTTCAGTAGAAATATTCCAAAAGATAACTCTTGCTCTCTCTTTATATATATACGAAAAAAACCACAGAATTTTGGGGTGGGAGAGAATAGACTGAATCAATTATAGCAATGAATTAGCCTTTCCTACTTACAAAAGTGGTCTGCCTTAAAAAAAAAAAACACAAAAAAACTAATTCAAAAGGAAACCTGCACTTTTATGTTTATTGCAGCACTATTTACAATATGCAAAATATGGAAACAACCCGAATGCCCCATAACAGATAAATGGATCAAAAAATTGTGGTAAATTAGGGCCTCCCTGGTGGCACAAGGGGTTGAGCGCCGCACTATGAACAATCTGCAGCCTCTGCAGCCGAGTTCAATCCCCGGCCAGACCAGGGAGCAACCCACATGGCACAGCAGACCTCTCCTGTCCCTCCTACTGCTCCCCTCAGCAGGATATTTTAGTTGATATGCCTGTTCTGTTCCCCACTCTGTCTCTGGTGAATCCTCTCACCCCCCACATCTCTGGCCTGTACCCCAGCTCTTGTATGCATAAATAAATAAATATTTAAAAAAAATTTTTTTAAATGTAGTAAATAGACACAAAGGAATACTACTCAGTGATCACAAAAGATAAATTCATGTTATATGAAGCAAAATGGATGGAGCTAGGAGGGATTATGCTAAATTAGATAAGTCAGAAGGAGAAAGATAAATATTGGATGGTTTCACTTACATGTGGAATGTAGAGAAACCAAACAAAAGGTTAAGAAAAAGACAAAACTGGCAAGTTGACCATAGATCTGAGGTATACAGCAAGTGAGAGGGAGGGAGAGGGGTCAAAATGGGAAGGAAGAGCAAAAGGGACTATGGTGAGGGATCATGGGCACTATGGTAGTAGTAGAACTACAAGGTCTACACCTGAGGGGGGTAACCAATTACTGTACAAAAATGAACAATGATATGAGAAAATTAATAAACTTAGTGGGGGGAGTTTTTGTAATTAGGTAATCCCCAGGGGGAGGGGAGTTTCCAGGTTCTGAGAGAAATAGGGAGAAGGATAGAAAGGGAGCAAGAAAACCTGGAGGAGGCATATGGACTAGAGAGACATGCTTCTTGGTCTTAGATTTGTACTAGGGAATTGTGATCATGGAAGGAGACACTTGAAAGAGACAGAGAGGTGGGTGAGGGACCTGTGGAAAGACTGACAATAGCAGCTTTAACTTGACTTGTGTTTTGATTTTGTCCTTTTCATCTCAGACTTCCTGGTCCCTTCTGCCCCTTTCCCATGGGTCCCCACCAGAAGATGCTTTAGATTTGTGGCAAGATTTTGGGCCTCAGTGGTCCTGCTTTGGGCCGATCCTGTTTAGCTGGGCATTTACCCACAAGGGGATGGGTAAATTTGGGGGCTTGATTTGGAAACTATGTCCTTTCTCTTTTTCTTCTCTTCTTTTAATTGTATTGAAGTTCCTTTCCATTGAAAGTCTTATGCATTAGAGTATGTTTTGTCTTGATACAGTGTATGACAGAACCCATTTAGAGCAGGGAGATTTGGGGGTCCTGGGGCACCTCTACCCTATCTTGTTACTGTTTCAGATAACTTGGGGAATACATATCATTTGCTTAAGGAAAGTCCCACCTTATTGACACTAAAGATGAGAAACCAGCCCCATCTGGAACAATGGAATCTGCACAGCTTCTGAAGAGGCGTGACAAGTTGGTCAATCAGCGCTCAGGTAGGAGCTGGCTCTGTCTGTGCCTGCTCCCTCCCTTTGTTGTGATGCAAAGAGAATTAAGAGAGCAATGTTCCTTCAGGTCCACTGGATACATGACCCACAGAGCATTTAATTCCTCAGTTTGGGGTTGCCTTACTGCATTTAGTTTTTCTTTCAAGAACATACTTTTTCATAACTAAACTGACCAACAAATTATTTTTGTTTTATTTTAGTTTTGCCCAGAATAAAAAGATTTTATGTTAAAGGTAATTTTTTTAAAAAGATTTATTTATTTATTTGTACAAGCACTGGGTACAGTCAGAGGTGCGGGGGGTGAGAGAATTCACCAGAGACAGAGTGGTGAACAGAACAGGCAGACAGACGGAGGACACTGCTGAGGGGAGCAGCGGGGGGCAGGAGAGGTCTGCGCGCCATGTGGGACCCTCGCCCGGTGGCCTGGTATCTAAGGCGCTGCAGAGGCTGTGGGCAACTTCACAACCCAGCGCTCAACCACTGCGCCACCAGGGAGGCCCTGTTAAAGGTAAATTTAACCCACTTTTCCTAATAAGGCAGAAAATACTTTAAAATAAAATTTTAATGATATTTTTCTTGTTTCTCCTCAGAGGTTTGCTTTTTATTTTTTTTTTTAAAGACAGGCCCAACTCTCTTCCAGGATATCTATTATATTGCCTCTGAACAAAGAAGAGACTGGATATATGAAACAAAAGTGAGTCAGAAAGGGGTCTTTCTAAGAAAACAATTTGAAATTATGAATTTACTACCAAAAAACTAGTAAATGAACAGCAATGACACAACTTACCTTTGAAAGATGTCTCCTCTCAGGAAAGATTGAGTGTTGCAGACTTAGTCACCTATGCTTTGGGGAAGTCAGTTTCATGCTCTCTTCCCCATTCCTGCTTTCTTCGAAGAAAGTCATGGAGATCCACACTGAAGGGACTATGTTTCTACTCATCCAAATGGGCTGTGCTTGAAGAGATAAGGTCACAGTTTCAAATAGAAATTCTAGAACCACTTGCTATATCTTACTGAGCCACGTCTGTAGTTTCCTACCCATTTAACTGAATAAAGAAAGCAATTTTTAAAAAAAGAAAGCAATTTAAAAGTAAATTTAACTACACTGCCATTGCCATTCAAAACTTGCCTATTTTCAGATGACTATGATGTTATTCTCCTTCCTGTTAAAGGACTATTTTCCCCAATCACGCCTTCTGCGAAGTCCTAAGCATCTCTCTGGGGGGATACAAGGTGGGGTTAGTTACTGATAAGCTTGCTCCAGAGCACGACAGACTACACGGTACACCCTGCTGGCCATGACTACGGGAGGCGCTGTTCCCACTGTGGTGGCTGAATAGGGTTAGCATGGAAGAATGTGATGCATACTGGGGGCCCCTGGCCTCCACACAGGCCAGATCCCATTTCTGTGGCGTGGAGACATTTGGCAAAGCTGACAGCTGGAACAAGTGCTTCCTAATCCCAGTGCAGTGGCCACAGGTGTTCCAAGCTGTGTAGACTCCTGGGTATCCAGAACATGGAAGGTCTGACCCCAAAGCTGAGTCCAATGAGCCTGCTCTGGGTCTGGCAGGAACAATGGTCACTAGGCTGCACATCAAGCAGGTAATGCCTCTTAGCTACAAGTTACAAATGGAATGTGTCTGTAACACAGTTAGAAATTGATTTGTTTTTATTGGGCCAGATCCTTGGTCTCTGATCACAGTAATAATTCTCTCAGAGAGCTTCAGAGGATAAGAATCTGGAATCTGGCCTAGGAGTTAGCCTTTGCCAAGCATGAGTGTTGGGTTCCTTTACAGGACGTTGCAGTGGGACTTCTGAAATCGCTCATTCCCACAGTTGGGGAATGGTGTTAACTTGCCCTTAGGTAGCAAGCACAGGACAAACTCAGATCAGCTCTGAGTCCTAGAGGAGTTGGCCCTGTCACTTAGATATGCACAGGGCTAAGCTGGAAACCATGGGTGAGTGTGGTAGGGTGGAGTCAGGGAATTGCACCAGCACCTGATCCTCCCGGTTATTAGAACATTTACAGGTCCCTGAATATCTTTGACATCAGCATTTGCTGTCATCTGTGACATGAATTTCCCCATTAATGTCAGAGTATCGGCATAAACATCTGTGCAGCTTTTAATTCAGAATTAAAAGAGAAGTTTAAGCTGTAACTATGGTAAAAATGCTATGAATAACAAAGATTCGAACATCACCCTCAAGAATTTTGCATTTCCCAGTCCCTCATAACGTTATGTTTTTGTCCATTATGCGGAAGTTAAAGACTATTTCTTGAACTGGAGTGACTGGACATGTACCATAACCCTTTCTACACTGAAAGCCCCTTGGGGGGCAGACACCTTAACTTTGTAGAAAATGAGGGACAATGAGAAGAACATATCCTTTGGAATCAAACTGATTTGTGATTAATGCCAGATCTTCTTAGAGGCCTTGTGAGATATAATTAGCTTCTCTAGGCCTCAGTTTACTTATGTATAAACTGGGGGTAACACCCTCTTCATAACATTCTTAGTCCTTTCTTTGCTTTGCATCCCCTTCCTTGACCTCATCCCAGCGACTACTATGTTTTACAGGTCTGTGATAGACATTGGAAGTATTTGAAATAAATTCCTTAAAATAAGAGGCTAGCATTTAAAAATAATGGTGAGATGTTTTATTCAAAATCCTGCTAGAAGAGAAAACTAGAGAAACCCAAGGAATTGGCCAAGGCTATAGAACACACCAGAGGCAGGTACAAAGAATCTTAAACAAGCTCATCCTCAAATCTTAAACAAGCTCATCCCTAAATGAATGATTTCATAGCGAGTGATGGCCAGGCAGGAAAAAACAGAGTAGGCAGAGAGCGGGTCTTCTGGGAATCTTGTCAGAGGCTGTGCAATTCCCAGATGCCCCACACATCAGTCTTGATACCTCAGTCAAAGGCATTAGGACAAAGACAAGCTCAACCTGAAAATTACAAGTGATCAGCTAGAGGAACTATGTCCACACTGTGGCCTACAAGCAAAGAGAAGTAGATTAAGATGAGTAAAAAGAGGGCCTCCCTGGTGGCACAAGGGATTAAGTCTCAGCACTATGAAGCTATCTGCGGCCACTGCAGTGGGAGTTTGATCCCCCAGGCAGGGAGCTAACCCACATGGCGCAGCAGACCTCTCCTGTCTCATCTGCTGTTTCCCTCAGCAGTGTATTTCAGTAGACCAGCCTGTTCTGCTCTCCACTCTGCCTCTGGTGAATACTCTCACCCCCCACACCTCTGGCTTACACTCCAGGTCTTGTATGCATAAATAAATAAAATCTTTTTAAAAAAAGAGAAAAGAAAAGAATTATCCATTCCATCTCCTTGGATGATCCAGATTTGACTGAAATGTTTCCAGGGAGCCAGAAGACACTTGGGCTGTGGAGAGATGGAATTAAGCAGGAGGCAAACAGCAAACTGCATTTGTCAACAGCTGAAAGGAGGTGACCTAAGTTGTGCCCACGCATATGACCTGTAAGTGACTAGAGCACATCAAGATATTTGGAAACCTCTTTTGAAAATAAAGTAGGAACCTGAGTCAATAACAGAGACCAAGTCTCCCCTTTCTTAGCTCTCTGTGTGCCCACAAAACACTACCATGCAGCAAAACACCACCATAGACACTCACCATACCTACTGCTTCAGACTTTACCAAGTAATTTCCCAAGAACATTGTGGAAATCCAACTTAGAGATGTTCCTCACCTCTCAGTAATCACTACACTCACACAGAAATGGCCTTAAGGTGCAATTGCTCTTTTTTTCTGAATTTTCCTAAAATTCAAGACTGAATATTCTGTTTCCTAAGAAAATATAGTTGTGAAATATATATTTGTAAAAAGGAGAGCTTGTCCCTGTCATGCTTAAAAAATCTATGATTTTATAGTTTTCATATGTTGTAAACTGAAGAGAAGCAAAGCTAAGAATCTTACAGAGAGAAAGCTGTGCAGATGGAGAGGGCTTGGGTCTAATGAAATCCAAGCTGGGAGAAGTCCCCCCTCTGCTGGCCACACATGAATGTGAGAAGCGTTTCCCCCCATGGTTTAGAGCTAGCAAAGGGGTCATTTTGGGAATCTGTTTCTTTTTAACTATGGTCGTATTAAAGAGGCAGACAGAACTGGAACTTAGAGGAAATGAGCAAAATCTTTTGGGAAATTGAAGATATATTGGAATGTTCTAGGTTCCAAATGCGTGGGTTGATATCTATAAAGTTGTTTACCCTGGAAAAGTGAAAGCAATATCCCTGTTTCTTATTCATTATTTTAGAAAAGGATTCCATCTTGGTTATAGTCCCCATACATTGTGCAAAAATGAAAAATGATGTAAAAATATATAAAATTAAAACAATAAATAATAATAAAATGATTCCATATAAAGTGTTTTCCGGTTTTGTTATCTATTAATCCATTTAACACAGCAAAGAGATAGGAAGAAATGTAATACATAAGCAGGGATGTCATATCCTGAAGTTAATAAGCTTAGGCAAGTCCTTGGAAACTTCTGGGAGACCTGTGTTTTGTGGGTCCTGAGTGTCCTCCTGCATTCAGGATCTGCCTTGTGTGTGGGATGAATGTCCAAGCAAGTGACAACCCGTACAACACAACCTGTGGGAAGCACAGAAGCTTTAAAAAGGGAACTGGGTTAAATCAATCTTCAGTTGGTCTAGAGCACCACCAAGCTGAACAAAAAATCTAGAAATTACCAGAGAGGGATGGGAGGATTCATGGTCTAGAAAGTGATGCCCAGGTATAAAAATAAATATTTAGTTTTTCATTCTTTAAAAAAAATAGCTCAGCACTTACACATACTTTAGTGTGAATTAATGTAAGCAGAGCATAATTGTTTCAAGAAGAGTACAAAAACTTTAGTGATAAAGGAGGAAAATATCTTTTACTTGTGTTCCAAATGTGCTATTATGTCTATTTTTATAACTAAGGAAACTGAGGATAACATTAATTTACCTAAAGTCACACAGAAATACCCAAACTACAATGTCTCCTATGCCTGCTAAAAGGAGGCATCATTGCTGCTGAAGGCTTAGTTCCTGCTTTTGAGAGTCCAGGTATCTCTTCACAAAGTTAAAACCATCACTTGCTTGCCCTCAGTGTTTCTTTTCATAGCTACGGCTAGGTGGCAGCATTTCTCCAGTAATACATTTGTGGGCAATTAAACCTAGAAGACTCGGACACTAGGGCTAGAAGTAAAAATCAAGGAAATAATACAGAATATGTTAAAAAGAGGAAAAGCTCCAAAGTTATGATGGTGTCTCAAATTAAATAAAGGCTTTCAAATTCAATAAATACTTTTCATAATAGCTCCCAGCTTTCTCTGCTACTTAGAAAAATTAATTTATATTAGATTATTTTAGGGCTTTCCTTGTTTCCACTTGACGGCAATGCTGTAAAGACCCCTTAAATATGGGACTTGGTTTTCTGTTTTGAAAATCGGTAATTCTGTCCCAAGAATTCAGCGGCCTATGCCCTTATTCATAGTTCCCAGTGGCATTCCATTCTGGAAGCTGTGGATAGGATGCCCTCATTAGTCAGTAGGCAATTGCCTCCCTCTGAACCATCATGGGAGCCAGCGAGGGATCACAGACTCACACTTTCGTTGTGGTGGGCCTAAGTTTAGTAATGTTCGACTGCTCCACAATTCTCTTGGGCTCTTCCTTCAAAATCTTCTCAAATACCAACCTCTTCCTGTTTGGTCCATCTACATTGTCACCTCCATGATGTCCATTCCCCGGCCTCCCCACAGGGCCTGACCATGACACTGTGACAAGCAGTTCCCGCTCATTATGTGTCCGGTAGCAACAGCCCAGACAGCCCCTGGGAGCTGGGACCTGGTCTCAGGACTCCTGGTGACTCCTGTTTTTTACCTTTCAGCAGGGCCTGGCACAAAGCCTGAGCACCATGTGGTTTTTGAAAGGTCAATGCAGGGGCCAGGAATGAGGAAGGCCACATAGAAAAAGACAAGATGGCCCTGACACCAGTACCACTGATACCATCAAACCGAAACTGAAGCCATAAACAGGAGAAAAACAACTCGGCTCCATGAAAAACAACTTTGTTCCGCCTAAACCTGTTTTCCCCCTGCCAACCCAGTTTTCCTGCCTCACCTCTCCTCACCCTATAAAAGGGACATGTCCCCCCACAACGGGCGCGGCTTCACTGACCCCCACCTTGGGTCCCTGAGGTCCACCCAGGGTGCAATAAATTTTCCCTTTCTTTGAGAAATTTAGCCTGGTTCTTTTCTTTACCGCGCCGAACCTTTGAGTTTTGTTGAATGGGTGGGTAATCGTGACCTTGATAGTGATGCTGACAGTGATTTTCCTTAGAAGAGACACTCTTTCAGGACCCCTGCTTGGATGTGGGCCTACCCTCCATCCTGGCGACCTGTGAAGATCTTGACAGTAGTGGTAAGCTGATGTCACGTAGGAGAAGACACAACATGTGAGTGAAGAGCTTCAGCAGGTGATGACTCTTGATACAACCCGGTGTGTATTTAGAGCAGTAGTGAGGGAAGCACTGACTCATTGTCTATCCAGACTGGCACCTCCAGGAGCCACAGTCAGCTAGAATGCAATGTCAAGCCTGGTGTGGATTTTTTTTTTCTCTTGAGTTAACGTACACTTCCGGATACTCTTGCTTTGATCTTTTCAACAGTAATTCTTTAGCTGAACATTATTGGAAGGAAACAATGTAGAGGATTTCGAAAGGCTACTCAGGAAGTGAAGGAAAGGTTTGAGGCTGGGATCCAGGAGGTGTGAGTGGGGAATCCTGAAAAGATGGCTTCTGTGTACAACTTTAGTACTTTGTTGGAGAAAGAAAGAATGGGACCTCCCCTGGTGGCGCAGCGGTTGAGCGCTGGGCTGCGAAGCTGCCCGCAGCCTCTGCAGCGCGGTTCAATCCCTGGTCAATGGGCGAGGGTCCCGCATGACACAGCAGACCTCTCCTGTCTCGCCTACTGCTCCCCTCAGCAGTGTATTTCGTCAGTCTGCCTGCTCTGTTCCCCACTCTGGTTCTGGTGAATTCTCTCACCCTCCCGCGCTTCTGACTGTACCCAGTGCTTGGATAAATAAATAAATAAATCTTTAAAGAAAGGAAGAATGGATGGATGGACGAATGAATGGAGTTTTCCTCAGAGAAAAGAAAGTAATCTTCATGACTCATTTTAACCTCTTTCTCCCCCTCTGTGGCAGAAATTCAGGATGCTCTATTTCTTTCATGTACCATGTTACTGTTCAGATTGTATCATCGTGTTGAGTGAGGCAATGACATCTCGGCACTCACATCATACACACTTGGTGTTTACAGACAGTTATCATATCATTAGTCACTGCCTAGTTAGCTCTGCTTTCATATCTCCACAGAAATGAAGCCTTCCCTCTCCCTCAGTCATGTCCGACCTGACTCTGATCGTCTTCCAGTGTTTCTATCTCTTTTGGGCCCCAGAGCAACTCGCAGACAATTAATTGTCTCAGGTAAAATACCACAGCTACCAAGAAGAAAATAGGATGTGCAGACTTGGGGGAGACTTAATACTTCTCATAAACTTCTAAAATTGGAACCTGGAACAAAGAAGCTTCATTATTAGTCACCTGATTTATATAAAATATCCAAACTGTTTTGGAAGTGTTTGACTACTGTTAGCTGGACCCCTCACAGAAGTCTCTTTTTAAGATTTATTTATTTATGCATACAAGAACTGAGGTACAGGCCAGAGATGCCGGGGATGAGAGGATTCACCAGAGACAGAGTGGGGAACAGAACAGGCAGACTCACTGAAATACACTGCTGAGGGGAGCAGCGGGCAAGACAGGAGAGGTCTGCTGTACCTTGTGGCTCAACTCCCTGGACAGGGATCGAACTCGTGCTGCCAAGGCTGTGATAGCTTCACAGTACTGTGCTTAAACCCTCACACCACCAGGGAGACCCACCTCACAGAAATCTTGAAAGATTTTATAATATAATATAGTTAATGTTTTTTCCCCCTGTCTCCCATCTTTGTGTAAAAGGGGCTGTGAGCTTTTGTAAAAGAGCTTTTGTATAGACCCAAAGAGAGTGGGGAGATGGGTGATCATCACAGGAGGAAGCCCAAGTCTTGGGTGGAAGAGTCAGTCCCAGCACAGCCCCAGCCAACAGTCACGTAGGGTGCAGGTGAGGCAAGGATGTGGAATGGGTGAAGGAAGGTGGAAGTGGGTTGATTTCCTTGATAAATCAGGAAGCAAGGTTATTGGTGGAGAAAGAGGGGGGGCAGTGTTGAAAGTGAAGGCTGGAAGGATCCTGGAGAGAGGGAGACATTGAGGGTCCAAGAAAATCTTGAACCCCTGACCTGGGCATGGCTTAAATCTGTACTTCCTGTTTCCTCTCCACTGTGTGGGTGATCATTTTCCATACTTGCTCATTCTGTTCCATATTCCTGGTCCTGTTCTCTCTTTCCCATCCTCACTGTTGCTCCCTTGGTACCTGTATTCTTCCTTCCCTCTTGCTGCTGATCTGTCTTGTGTCACCTGCTAGTCCTCTGTTCTTGCAGCAGCCAGAGCAACATTTCTCACCAATGTGCCCACACAGCTCCAAGGCCTAAACATCTCCAGTGGAGCCCTTGACAATGGGGCAGAAACCGCTTGCCTTTCCTTGATACCTGAAACTTTTGGTAAATTGAAAAGTGGCAACACATTTTCCCTTTTTCATTGACAGGCACTTTTGCAAAGTGACTTTGCTGCTTTTCCTGCCAAAGGATGGAGTCTTATTTACTTCTCCTTTAGTCTTGGCTTAGGCATGAAGTTTGCTTTGGCCAGTAGGACAGAGGCAAACTTGACACACAGAGGGATTTGAGTAACACATCCTCTCATTCTTCTTTGGAAACTTTACTCCATATGAATGAGTTTGGGCCTATGAGCTGGTCACTGAGAAAAAAAATAGAGAGAGTGTCTAGTCTTCCTAGTAGTTCCAGCCAAAGCCCTCATCAATCAGGCAAACCCTGCTGATCGCAAACACAGGAGCCGCGAGCCTCACCTAGACCAACAGAGGAACTGCCACCTGACTCTAAGTTTTGGGGTGACTGAAGGGCATAAATAGGGTGAAGTAAGCTGTGACTTGAGTGCAAAATATAAGGAACCCTTCATCTGCACTTTTGTGACCTTGAACTTGAACACCTCCTTCAATTTTGTGTCCTGGGTGCTTCAGGGGCCTCCCCCGTGCTTGGTTCCATGCCCTGGATAACTGCTCTGAGGGTTCTCGATCTGGCTCCTGAAAAGTTCTTTCTGGTCAGTCACACACCACTACTCTGGCCACCGTGTCCTTCAGTCTCCCTGCTGTTGAAATGTGTCCAGGTTGCTATGTCCTTGCGCATGTTATCCTCTATCCCAGTGAGTGTGGATGGACCCCAGGTCAGGCACCAGCCCAAAGCTTTCCAGCAAATTTAAAAAAAATGCTGCTATAGAAAGTTCTACCCAGTCAAGGTCAGTGATGGTTAGCTGGCCACGGGGGTCTTGCCAGTGAGGTTTGAATCGGGAAAGGTAGATTAAATCTGTTAGAGAATGGAAGTCATACTCCATTAACTCCCGCCTGTGAGATCCCCAGAGCAGCCCTAAATACTGAATCACCTTCCAGAATCAGCCACCAGGCAGTGCTGATATACTACAGTTCTTAGATTTTCTTGAGAATCTTGCTTCTCTTGAGCCAGTTTGTCCCCCACCCTTTGGTACCACAAAAATCTAGCATGTACAGTGACCACGCTTGAGGGGAGGAATCCGATAGTGTCAAAAAATTAACAAGGATGTAAGAAAATGGAACTTCATTTTAAAAATTAACTTAAAAAGAAGTCTAGCACAGCAGCTTTTTTTCCTCCACACATTCTGTTCACTCTTTATGTCCAGTGATAAGGGCCTAGCCCTCAAATACACATCATTTTCACATCTTTGCTCAGCTAGTTCTTTTGCTAGAAGGTGATGCCCCCTATGTCTCTGATAAAGGGCGCAGTTGGTGTGGAACCAGGCCAGGGGCCCTACATGGACTTTGAATCATATCTTGCACGTGTCCTCCGCGGGCTCTGCTCCCACAGGCTCACACCCCACATCTGTGACCCCCACCCTCCTCCAGCTGGTGATTGCTGTGGAGAAGTCCTGCCCGCAGCTGATGCCGAGAGTTACATCCTTTTCCCGCGCTCCCATCAGGGTGTCCCATAAGGAGAGGCAGACTCTGGAAGTACAAAGGCTCAGTTCCTTTGCCCAATGGGGACAAACTCTGAAGTGTAATGTGTGCTGCGGATCTCCCCGTGGAAGTGGGCTGAAGCTATAAGTTCATCTGAAACATCTCTCGTGGTTGGCGCCTTCGATCCTTCTAGCATATCCTCAACCTCCTGTATTGATTTCTCCTGGGAGCATTTCCCTAGCACTTATCTTCCTGCAAAACTAATATCTGTGCTTCTAAGTTGTGCTTAATTATCACTTCTGTGAAGTGTCTCTGAGGGGAGAGAGAAGAGATCCCCCACCCCCGCTACCCCTGTGCCACTGCTGGCTTCCACAGCAGCTTCAATGCTGCATTTAAGCAGGGTCAAGGCTTCTAAGTCAGTAAACAGCTCACTTCCTGGTGAGCGAGCACTTCCAGGCAGGGGTACAGATATGTTACCACCCACTGGAATATCGCCTATTACCACTAGGGGCTCCAGAAATATTAATTGATTAGAAAATTCTTCACCATGAGCTGAAATCTGTTTCCTTGTAATTTTCATTCACCAGCCTTCATTCTTCCCCTTTTCACAGCAGAGTAAGCTTCCTGACAGGTGCAGCCATGCTGGGTGCATTCAGGCTCTCAGAGTCCTGAAACTTCACCACGCTTTTCACTGTTTACTTGGTGATCTCTGAGTTTGTCAATGTCCTTCTCATAGTCTCCTCTGAGCCTGGTGCTCAGAACTAAAAACAGTAAGATGACAAAACTATGGGATGTAGGAATTTTCTTAATGAGGTAGAGAGGGCTGCTAAAATAACCTGTTTAATGTCTCACCATTTGTCCACATGGAGAGAGAGGTCAGGTAAAATCACTGGGGTCCTTTAAATGTGCATTTGTAAGATCCATTTTCTTCTACCTGAACTTATAAAAGTGAATTTGAACCCAAATGCAAGGCTTAACTCCAACCTGTCAAATTCCATCTGATTGGTCTTAATTCACTATAGCAGTAAAAAAAAAAAAAAAAAAATACCATTGATGTCACGTAACTTTTGCGATGTTTTCAACCTTCCTCCTAATCAATGATAAAAATGAGAAGAAGACCACTGACAATCCATTCCAAACCTGTGTCCACATGGACACAGACTCATTAATCCACACTCTGTGGGAACAAATGCTCAGGGAGTTCAGAAGTTCAGATTTTCCTATTCTATGACCAGGTCTGAATTTGTGTGCCAGAGGATGATATAAACACTTGTTATAAAAACTGTCAAAATTATTAGACAAGGTGGCTGAGTGGCTGAGGCTGTGGACTGCTAACCATCGTGCTCTGCAAGTGTAGGTTTGGGTTTGAATCCCAACCTTGCTGACCTTGTCTCCCCATCTTCATAAAAATTGCCAAAATTAAGTCTTCATGTCTTGGGAATTCTCCTGATCTATGAGCAAAATGATACCATAATTAAGAGCATAAATTTTAGAGTCTGACACAATAAATCTAAGTCACACAGTTTTGTGATGTTAAGCAATTTTTAACACCTCTACATCACAATTTTTAGACTCTTTAAATATGAATGATGGCTTCCATTTAACAAGATAGTTGTAAGTAAATGAGTTGAGCAGTTTAACAGAAAATCTGGCATACAGTAATAGGTTCAATATATGTTATTACAAACTAGTGGGCTGGTGATTTAGGAAGGATCAACCAGAAGGTCACTGAGAAAGAGATATCTGAGCAGCGCTGATGAAGGGTACAGAGCTTTCTAGAAGGGTGACCCAGGCCAAGGAAGGCTTAGGGAAAGACTTAGATTATGCATGGACATCAGGGAGACTATTAATCTAATATGCCAGAGGGAAGGTGCTAGATGAGGCTGGAAAGGCAGCAGAGTCACATGGTACAGGGCCTCAGATTTCCCTGTCAGAGAGCGGAAAGCCATTATAGGAATATGATTACTGACATGGGCAGCATAGCAGACCTGTGTTTAAAACAACCACCGTGGTTGATATGGGGCACACAAGCCATAGGAAGGCAAGAGTTGGGGACACCATGGCAATAATCCAGCAAAAGATGATGGTGTCTTGACATGGTGGAAGTGGAGGTGGTGAGAATTAGTTAGTTCTAGATGTATTCATAGGTGTAGTCTGAGAACTACTTTTATACCATGAAAGAAAGAAGGATCAAGGATAGGGCAGATAATTCAACCCCGAGGATTGAATCAGTGTCTGCTGAGATGCAAAGGTGGGAAGAAGCACATATTTGGGAAGGATAGGCCAGGTTATGCTATGGTAGCAAAAACACTTCCAACTTCCCCTGGGTTAACCTACAAGAGCCTCTCACTCACAGAGAATGCCCACAGCTGGCTGACAGGGAACTTGCTCAGTCTTCACTAAGGGACCAGAGGCACTGAGGCTTCATCTTGACACATGTTTCCTTCAGCACCACAGCAGTTAGAAGGAGCATAGTGAATTGAACTCTCGCTTCTAAAGCTCCTGATGGAAGTGAAATCACTTCCACTCCTGTTTCAGCAGACAAAGCAATCCCAGAGCTCTGCCTAACTTCAAAAGGTATCATGGGATGTCTAACTCTACACATACCTGGAAAACAAGAGAGTTGGAAATACTTGGGCTAGCCCTCATGGCTATCACTGGTGGGGAAAGTGAAGATTTTGTTTGTTTGATTTTGGTTGTATCAGTCTGACATCCAGAGTAAGATACAGGCTTGTGGGTCCTAGAGTTTATATTGATTTTAAGTGAAGCTTATTTAGGATAAAGAACAAAGGACTCAATACAAAATGAGGAACGGGATCCCAGAAGGGGTTATAAAAGGTTCTAACATTTAAGCTTTAAAAGCTTCAAGGTGAACCCGTCTTTGAGAAGAAGACCCAGAGCTATAAATGGGGATGTCACCAGGTAGTAAGACTGTAAAGCAATAGGACTGAAAAAGTCACTTATAAAGTGAATATATAAATGGGTCACTAAACCCTGGGGTGATCCTGTGTTTTGAGACTGACAAACAATCAGCAAAGGACACTGAGAAGCAGCCAGTGCAAAAATTTCTCTTACTCTTTACATTAGCTTTGTCTTCTCTCTTATAAGCTGCTGTTTATTTGAATTATATCTCTTTCCTTGAACTACTGCAGGATGGAAAGTTTCAGGTCATTTCGTAAGGGGGAAATGATGTCCTGAGCAAACTCCACACAGGCTTTGTGGATGCCACCCCTACTCCATCAAGACACTGGGAACTACAAATCCCATGATCCCCAAAGGGAAGTTGCAAGGACCTAAGGGTGGAGTTAAGCAGCCATTTTCTCTTTTTGTTAATAAAACTAGCCATGTTAGTGGGGTCTCAGGCACTTCGCTTGTGCTCTCGGCCAAGCAGGTCTCGGCAGGTCAATTTGGGATTCCAGGTCAGCGGAATGGGTAGGACACATTGAAGAATTTATCCCCCCTCTTTTCTCCTGAGTTGTACATTTCCTCATTTCCCCTTCCCTTGTAAATAAACCTTTGTTAATGTTTAGTGTGTGCCTGCTGTTTAAGCATGCAGGTGAGGACCCACAGTCAGGCAACCCATTTTATATCAGCGTTGCCCTGTGAAAATTTGACATTGAATACCTGCATTCAAACACTGGGGGTAGCATCAGACCAGTCCAGTTCAAAGGAAAATTCAGCATTTAACCAGCAATTAGGGAGAAATTGACTACAAGACAAGAGATCAAATCCTAACTTCTAGCCCCCTCACAAGTTTGTCATAGCACTAGCCCAAGGTCACACATTCTCTAGATATAAGTGCATGCAACTGTAAAATGAGGGGGTATTTTATTGCCCCAGAGTCATTGTTTCTGAGTCTACCATTCAGTCCCTATGTCCCCTTTCACCATGGGCTGGAACTTAGGACTCAATCACATCCACTTCCATGATATCTATTTAACTGCCTTCACCGATTTTTGCAAACAACTCACACATTTTACACTGATTAAGACATGATACAATTGGACATAACAAATAAATGAAATATGGAAACATAAAAGGATGTTGGCAGTAACATGGAATGATCGTAGCTGTGGAGTTCTAGGTAAGGTGTAGGGAGTATTACTTAATCTCTCTACAAACTTCCTCTTTATTAGAGGGATTTAATTAATGGAAGATTTCAGCTAATAAATAATTTAATCATAAAATAGACAGGTAGCATTAGCTTTCCAGGGCTGACACAATAAATAATACAAACCAAATGATGTAAACAACAAAAATTTTCCATCTCCGAGTTGTGGAGGCTGGAAGTGAGATGGGGGTGTTGGCAGGGCTGTAGACCCCAGGGAAGGATGTGATCCCCACCTCCATCCCAGCTTCTGGGGGTGCCTCAGCTGTGGCAGCACAACTCCATCTCACAGGGCATCTCCCTTCATGCCTACCTCCCTAAGTCCAGGTCCCCCCCCATTTTAAGGATACCAATAATACTATTTTAAGATCCACATAAATAACCTCACTTTAACTTGTAAAGTTAAAGTCCCTCTCTCAAAATAAAGTCACATTCTGAGATGCTGCGGTTAGGAGACCAACATATCTAATTGGGGGACATGATTCAGCCCATTACACAGACCTGCAGACAACTGTGCTCCCCTACAGCAGTTCCTCATCATCCTCATGGAGCCCCCATACTCAGCCACCTCCACCTAAGGCTTTCAGCTCTGCCTCCCTAACACTAGCAATCCATCTCCTCCTCTCCAACCTCCTTGTTTGGCTCAGTCACTCTAATAGATTGTCTGGTCCAAGAATCTAATATCTAGTTTTTCCAAGTTATTCTTCTTGGGATCCTTTCACACACCACATCCTCCAGCCCCCAGTTCCCACCCAGTCAATTCATCCTCTACTAAGCAGTCAGTGCTATCTTGCTAAAATGCACATTTGACCTTGTCACCTCACTTCTAAAAATACTTCAGTGATCCAAATAGACTATTAGAATAAAGTACAATTTCTTAACACAGAGCCCAAATCATTTCTCCATCTGGATACTGACTACCTCTCAAGTCGCCTTAAATCCCAACCCAGCAGTGACAAACATAAGATATTTCTTTGAGTAAAGCATTTGGTTTGTGCCTGCTGCAGGGCTGCTGCTGGCATAGTGAAGAAGCCTTCACAAGACGTGTCACTTTGCACGTGGATTGTTTTGAGCTAAGTGCAACTAAGGCCCTACTGTCATTTACTTTTATCACTCTCTTTACTATTTAGAAGAATAGAAATTAGGGTTTTATCCACATTTAGGATTTTTACCAGAAATAACCCTTATATCAGAGAAACTTACCTATATGGCAGGACAAACGTCTAGCTATAGGACATCTGGTCCTCTCAATATCAGTCCCTTCCTCTTCATTATGAGTCCTGCTTCTCTCTTTGAAGCCTCAGGACCTTATCCCCTTCCTTAGCTCTAGATGCACACACACACACACACACACACACGGTATATATACCCCCATTTACTTTAGAATCTATATCCATGTAAATTCTCCATGAATATAAAATTAAATTTGTTCTTTTGTCCTATTAATCTGTCTGATGTCAATTTGATTCCTCAATCAGCCTGAGAAGAACTCAGAGAGTTGGGAGACATTTCCTCTCTGCTCCTACAATATCAAGAGACTTTGTGCCATTTAGGAAAAGACACTTCATCAGCGAGGCTGGATTACATTAAAGTGCCCTTCTTCCAGGGGGAGGCAGGAACCTGGTGATTTCACAGCATGGTGAGGGGGCTGGGTAGGTTTCAGTCCCTAGTCTTCTTCCCCTCCTTGTGCAGAATAAAGTGATATCTCCACACATGGCTGTCCAGCTCCACATGCAAAAGGAGTCCCCAGAAAACAATCATGAAAGCTCTGATTTGCATCCACCATGAAAAACCCTCTGATCTCCCAAGATGATTTGCTAAGAACGATGGTTTCAATGAGAGACTGATTTTCAAAACCCATGGCCCCACAGAGCAATCTTCTCAGGAGAAGATGCACTCCTTCCACATTCAGCATCTCTGGCACTTGGCATAATGTGCAGCACACACAGGTACTCAGTAAATCTCAAATCAGGTTTTTCCTTTTTTTTTCTTGACAAAGAATCTGTGAATTCAAAAGTGCTAGAATAGCTGAAAACATCACAAATTGCTAAGCATGAGCCTGGACAGTGTGAGTCAGGCTGGCCTCTTTGGAGAAATCTGCTCAGTGCAAATGCACAGTCTAGATTGTAGTTCTAGCACTGGTTTTAAAACTCCTATATTTTACAGTTTTACAAGGTCCTGCCATCCACATTTCTCTCCTTGCTACCTAATTTTTACAGTTTCACCCTTTTATATGCCTGAAAACTACTAGCTAGAACACTAACTGAAATGATTCTCAGTCAATCGCCTAAGAGTATGCATTAGATGAACACATTTAAACCTTCAAATTCAGTAAGCCCTGAGGAAATGGGCTATCTTGATTTGAAGAAGAGTGAGGAAAAAGACCAAGATAGGTGAAGGAGGTAGCAAGGGAGTTCAGAACTTACTAAGTCTACTAGGGAAAATATTGTCTGTTGTAGGCTGGGCCGCGTTTCCACCCTCCATTCCTCAATCCTCTGCAGGCATGGGGCAAGTGACCATTACCTCCTGGGATCCAGACCCATGTAAGCAAGGATAATCTATAGGACTCTTTGTTAAGGCAAAGAAAAGGGAGACTCCAGATACAACAGCACCTGCGGATGGTGCTGTAAAAGGAAACCAGTGATAGCAACAATAGAATTGCCTTCCTTCATACCTTCCATCTCTGCTAGAATTCACTGTAACATTGAGGAAATAGTGTCTGGGAATGAAAGGTCAGCAGCTTCCACCTGGGTCTGAATGAGGGCAGAGTAAAACTCCCTTGGGGCTCATTCTAGGTCAACAGAGTATGAGCTGAAAAAATAGAAGAAAACCACAAGAACTGTTTGCACCGTGACTTTTCTGAACACAAGAAGTAATATTAGTAAAAATATTGTAGTAGTAGACCTCCATCCTCACCTCCCTATAAAATTTTAGGGCAAAGCCAAGGGATCACTTTTATTCCACAGTGTAACTGGCATCACATGAGGGCTGAATTTATCTTAAAGTCAAGAGATTCCAATAAAGAAAAGAAATACTTGCAATTCTCAAACATTTTATTGGGGGGGGGGACTTAAAACCCCTTGGTTACTTTTAATTCCTGTCTAAGTCTGAACTGGCTGAGAGAGAAAATACCCCAGCCAGCTCCTCTTAGCCCTGCACAAAAAGCCTAACTAATATTTGAATATAGAGAGGGTTTGGTGCTGCCTATTTTCCAGAATTTTATAAAATTTAAAGTCAGTTCAGTAAGTTACTAGATTGAAAATGATCCTCCCAGTTAGCTAATGTATTTATTTAGCTAATATCTATTTTAATAGCAAATAGTCGGTAATTTCCCAAGAGAACAGATCTCCTACCTTCAGGGTTATTAGATTTGAAATGACTTTGAGTAATATCCCGCCCCTTCTTAAACTCTCCTACTTGTCAAAAGCTGTTATTTACACATTCCTCTGCACTATTCTCTAAAGAGTTTGTCTTTTTTCTTTCTTTGATCTTTTCTCTTTTGCCAAGGTCTTCCTGGATTAGGATCCACAGAGCACTTATAACCCAAGGCATGAGATCTCCTCCTCCCGGGACTGACACAGCACGCCTTGTACTTCCCTCCCATGGAGGTCAATTTCCACAGCTGACCGCTATCTGGGCAGCCTTCTGAGGAGGCTGCACCCCACCCCCGCCCCTCCTGGCCTAAGAAATGAAAGTTTGCAACATGCAGAATGATCATTGTAGTGGCAGCAATGACCCAGGACAGGTTTTCTATGATCTGAGCAGAGTAAGGAGAAGTCCTGGAGCCCTTGGTGGCTTTTCAGGCTTTTATTGGGATTTACCAGGTACACAGCAGGCAGGGGTGCCGGGGTGGGGGCTGGCAGGCCTCCCAGCCCCCAGCAAGTCTTCACTCTTTCTGGGCTCTCTGGCGTTCTCTGGCGTTCTCTCTGCTTCTCTGCTCTCTGTTCTCTTGGTTCTTCTGGCGTCCCTGTCAAGCTGCCCTTATAAGCCCAGTCTCTCAGCACAGGTGTATCCACCCACGCATGCCCACACCCTACTCCAGGTGCCCGCCATCAGGTATGCATTCACGACCGCAGGGTTCTGTCATCAATCCTAATGGCGGGAGGGCAGAAAAGCCTGAAAATCACTTTTTTTACCTTATCCTACAATCATCATGCGTCCAAGTCTTGGTCTTTCAAGTCAAATAACAGCTCCTTTGTAAATGACTAGTTGTAAGCAGGCACTCCATTCACATGTATGGTTTTACCTATAGAACCAGCAGCTGCTATGGCAAAGGTATAATCTAAACAACACAACTATTTCTTGTCATCTTTAGAAACTATGCTTTCTCCGTCTCACACTCTTGGAATCATACAACTGCTCTTGCACAAAGGGCATTTTCTCATTTGTGATCAGGTGACAATTACTCTTTATTATAAAGAACTCTGTGTGTCCCTTAACTGAAACTGAAAGGGTGAGATGAGCCCTTTGTTTCCTATCAAATAGCAATTAGCCTCCTATCCCTTCCTTCTTCAAACACAATGAAACAAAACACAAAGGGCCAGGCAGGAAGAGGCCAAGGTTGGAGGCACAAACTCAGGATATTGTCTTTGCTTGTTAGTCAACTTTTAGTTCAGCAACTGAGAAAGTGCCTTCCAGAATCCCAGACTTCTAGCCCCGAAGGGCTATTCCATATTAATTAGTCCACACCCACTACTTAACAGATTAGAAAGGCTAGCAAGATTCAGAAGTTTTCAGGAAGGTCCCCAAGAAATCTGGAGTATAGGGTAAGGTAAAAGGTATCAGGCTTTTCTGCCCTCCCACTATCAGGATAGATGAGGGAATCCTATGATCCTGAATGCATGCCTGACGGTGGGCACCTGAAGTGGGTACACCTGTGCTAAGACTGTGCTTTTTTTAAGGGCGGCGTCATGGGCACGCCAGTAGAAGCAGAGAAGCAGCAGCAGCCGAAAGAAAAGCCGAAGAGAGGCCGAGAGAAGGCCGGAGAGCCCAGATAGAGTGAAGACTTGCTGGGGGCTGGGAGGACTGCCAGCCTCCCGGCCCCCCAGCACCCCTGCCTGCCATATGCCTGGTGAACCCCAGTAAAAAACCTGCAAAACCACTGAGGACTCCGATTCCTCTTTTACCCGGTCTGCATGGGATCCTAGAAAACCTGCTCAGTGTCTATTCCTGCCCTTACAAATCTGGGGGAAGTGAGGTTTAGCACTTAGTTCTCATTTAATATGCCCATCCAATGCTCTCATCTAATGCTCTCACAGAATGTATTTCAAGCTTATCCCAGAACCCTGGTCTCAGATTTTTTAAATGATGAATTTTAATATTATTTTAAGAGATGAATTTCTTGCAATGATTATTGGCATTAAAATATATAGGTGAATGTTAATGGTCTAATTAATGATCTATTTTTTATTTTTTTATTTTTTAAAGATTGAATTATTTATGCATACAAGAGCTGGGGTACAGGCCAGAGATGTGGGGGTGAGAAGATTCACCAGAGACAGAGTGGGGAACAGAACAGGCAGACTGACTGAAACACACTGCTGAGGGGAGCAGTGGGCTAGACAGGAGAGGTCTGCTGCGCCATGTGGGTCACCTTGACCGGAGACAGAACTCATGCTGCAAAGGCTGCGGATAGCTTCACAGTGCTGCGTTTAACCCCTTGCACCACCCGGGAGGCCCCAATAATCAGGTTTTTTAAAAAAAAAAACCTCAGTGCCTTAAATTTCCTCATGGGATAATGTCACCCATGAGAACAGATAGGAATCACTTATATTTATAGTCATGTCCAAAATTTGGATGACTTATGGGCACATTTGCAATTGATGAAACCTGAATAATGTGAAAATCTATGAATCTCCAGGAACCAGGCTGATAATTGGCTTGCTTGTACATTCAGCATGCACTTCCCAAGCACACACAGTCCCCTGGCACTTATAAGGATGCCTGACTATATAACAAAACACTTAACAATGCCCACAGTCTTCCAACTGCCATGTCTCAACCAAGTTGACAACACAGTCTGCCAAACTTCTATTCCCACAGTGATTCATCTGGAGAAAGATGATTTCATGATATCTTTCATTTTCTCTAAGCAGTGTAGGTAATAGGAGAGAAAGGAAGCAAACTTTGAGGATATAATTTTTTTTTATTCCAAGAATTATTAGTTCCCTTCCTTCCTCATGATTCCCTAAATCGTGACCTACAAAGCATTACCAAAAAGTCCTAAAGCGTTGTCTGATGTGCACATGTAAACACAGCACACAAACAGTTAACAATATTCTCACACAGCTACCTCAGACCATCCAGAACTAATTATACACATTTGGATGTTTCATCTCTTATTAGATTAAGATTGACTTAGAGAAGTGAAGCGGGGTTCAGGCACACAGAGTAGGTTTTAAGCTTGCTGAAAGCTGCTAGCACCAAAAAGGGAATTGGCTGGCTGGGAACTTCATTGCATTAAGAAAAATATGATCATCCTTTCAGAGGAGTTGATTAAGTGCAGAGGTTAAGGCAGAGATCTATGTTGCATGGAGTCGACCTCCTTTGCTAGTTTTGCATGACAGGTAAGGTTTGGACACAAGACCCTCGCATTCTAACATCTCTTTTGTTAGCATTGAGTAGAGTCAAGTAATGAACCTCAAATTCCAACATCTCAAGCGATCCTGATTACACGAAGCAACGAATTGAAGCAATTATCTGATCATTCAAACCCAGAAAAAAAAGACTTTGGTTTGAATTATTTAGCAAGTGCCTATTTTCCATTAAAACTCTAGAAGCCTAAATCTGTCAAAAAGTCTTTCCTTTGAAGGGTAAAGCTAATAGAGTCACCATCGGAATATCTGCAAGTCTTATATGTTTAGTGAATAAGTTTCCAGGTCACTAGTCACATTTTCCCCCTAGGAAATGAATTCAGAAATTCCTTTGAACCCTTAGCTCCAAGAGAAAAGCAGCCTAACTCTCTGTTCTATTCCCAGTGTGCATTCTCCGGCAGAATAGTAAGACACATTTGGAACAGAGGCAGGCACAGCCTTTTGCTGAGACAGGCCACAGGGTAAACCAAATGCACCCAAGAAGGAGGGGATGTTAATCATCTACAGTTCGACACTTGTACATAGTTCAGCAGCTCAACTTCCAAGAGTAGTCTTCACTTTCTTGAGGTTCTAAATGTTTAAGGAAGCATAAGGCAACAGCTAGAAAAAGAGAGTACAGAAAAAAGTAAAAGTGTGCTAGAAGAAATGCGAGCATGAGGAAACAAGCACGATGTCAGAATCAGGTGGAGAGGCAAAGGCATGAACTTCCAGAGACAAAGGCAAGCCAGCTTGTTTCCAGAGCTGTTCTTTGTTAGAGAAAAGACAGGCCACCCCTGGGAACACGGGCCCGTGTCTTGAGAAAAGAGACACTTCAGACAGTGAAAGGTGTGCTCTTTTTCCCCACCAAACTCCACTCGATCCGAGGTACCTTCCAGCCTCAGCTCAGAGCCTGCTGCTCTGGAATGCGCGGCGTGCCAGGACAGAACACATCCTGAATAGGAATCCACCGACTGACATCGCCGGGTGCTGCTCATGCTTGTATTTACCCAGGCTTCCAGCCAGTCACATAAATTATAAATGTGTGTATGAGCACTTTGGGGAGTCCAAATCCACACACGCTGCAAAAAGGGAAAAATAGTAAATGATTTCCACAGGTAAGTGAATGTGTGCCTCAAATTTCTGGCTGATCCGCACATTAAAATAGGAGGCCATGTCCTGGAATGGCCACCCCTTATATGACAACTCTTTGTTTAAATAGCCTTAGAATTACACATTTTAGGTCTAATGCCACTTTAGCAAATATTTTCAGTAGCCACATTTATGTATCCAATGTATAACAGAGATGTCATGGCATTTTTGCAAACTCATTGTTATGCTCAAAATAATCACTTAGATAAGGGGACAGCAAACTTTCTGTAAAGGGCCAGAGTCAATATTGGAGACATTGCTGGCCATCCAGGCCCTATTGAAACTGTAAGGCTCTGCATTTGCAGCACAAAGCAGTCACAGCGATGCATGAACAGTGTGGCTGAGTTCCAATAAAACTTCATTTATGGGGCCTCCCCTGGTGACACAGCGATTGAGCGTTAGGCTGCAAAGCTGCCTGCAGCCTCTGCAGCGCTGGTTCGATTCCCGGCCACCGGTGAGGGTCCCACATGGTGCAACAGACCTCTCCTGCCATGCCCGCTGCTCACCTCCACAGTGTATTTCATCAGTCTGCCTGTTCTGTTCCCCGCTCTGGCTCTGGTGAATTCTCTCACCGTCCCATGCTTCTGACTGTACCCAGTGCTTGTATAAACAAACAAACAAACAAACAAACAAATAAATCTTTAAAAAAAGAAAAAAACTTCATTTATGAACACTGACATCTGTATCCCATGTAATCTTCATGTGTCATCAATTATGAGTCTTTTGATTTTTGACCATTGTTAACTGTGGGTCAAACAATACAGGCAGACATGACCAGCAGTCCATAGTTTGCCAACTCCTGATGTAAATGGTCAAAAGATACACCTAGCTGCTTTCACCTCATGAACTAAAGCATTCGGGTTGCGGGAAAGGCAGTGCCAAGAAGCAGGTAGCCCTGTGCAATGCCTCACTGCCCTAAGACCTTCCAGAACCATCAGCATCAGCAGCATCTATGACCCCCAGACTTATAGCATGTAAATCTGCAGATCAACAAGATCCCTGGGTTATTTGCAAGACTTAAGTTTGAGAAGGCTTGGTGGTGTGGTTGAAAGTATAGACTCTGGAATTAGAGCGTAGCTTGAATCTTTGTGTCTCATTGGCAATATGGTCTTGGACCACATGACGGTGGTGATGATGTTAATGAGTAGGCCTGTTTATGAAATAGGAGCTGCATGGCTATTGCTTCCTGGGGGTGTGAATGGGCTTAAGGGCCAGCAGTCTGCAGGCCAGCCCCAAGCTTCTGCAGCGGTGGCCTGGTACAGGGTCAAGGTGGCTTCCCTGACCTCAGCGCAGGTCGGTTCTGGGCAGGTGACTGGGATCTCCCTTTTGAATATGGTGCTGGAATAGAAAAATGAGCCAATCTGATTGCAGCTTGACCAGTGCCCATCAGACAGCTGCTACTGTGAATGGACTGATCACACTTGAAAGGCAAGGGACATAAGCTGAGTCTCCAGAGGGATTGATTCAGACTTTTGGACTCAGACTCATCTGGACCTTTTCCTAGAAGAACTTCATAGACCTTGGCAGACCTCTGAGAACCCCACATCTGATCTCTGCTTCAAATTGAAACCTAAGTGCTGTCCTTGCCTCCAAGCTGACCTGCTGATGGGCACCACTGGTCTGTGCCTGAGGTCCTGTGCCTGGTGTCTTCTCTTAAAGACTATCAGCTCTCATAGGCTGTAACACTCGTGCCTGTACTCTGGCACCATCAGGACTGATGACCTGTGTCCAGTGACTCCTGAGAGCTGTCTACTGCTCTGACCCTCTGGCACCATCAGGTCCAGTGTCAGGCACTGGCCAACAAGGCCTTGGCGCAGGTGTTGCTGACTGCTGTGGTGTCACCTCAGCAGCACCACACCTCTGGCTGTTGCTGTGAGTTGGATCTTGATCTACTGCTAGCCGGTGTGCCGCCAGCTCCAGGCTCTCAGCAGAGACAGTGCCATCTTGAATGAGCGGCCTTTGTTTTGGACCACTGGACACTGTGGACTCTCTGGGCTGGGGTGTGGCAGCCAGCCATCTGTGCACTTAGAACTTCCCTTTTTTCCGATTTCCGTTTTTTAATAAATCCCATTGAAGTTGCACCCTGAGCCTTAGTCATCTCTTGCAAGCACATTATGAGCATATGGGTGAGAACCCACAGACCTATGCCCCAGCCTTGGGACTCTCTAATGCTGTTTTACCTCTACCCCTAAAAAGTGGGATGATCATCTGTGCTAACGTCTCAGCAAGTTACCTTACCTGGCAAGCAATGTTTATTAAATGCTTCCCAAGATTCATTTTTAGAAAAGCAATGAGCACACACACATTCTCCCCAAGGCCACTTCCTCAAGGATGGACACACTTTCAGTCATGTGCGTTGAACTGCTAAGACTATAGCCCCTCCAGCCCAATAATCCCAACCATAAAGAGAAGAAAGACGCTACCACTCTTAGTTGCAGAGTGTAAAATATATTGATGGCTGTAAAGGGACAGCTTGGAGGCATTTCAGGTCTACTGAGATGGCGTGCAGCAAACATACATGCTGTTTTTCCAAACAATGTCATTATGTTTTCAAATACATCTCTGTTTTGAACAAGATGTTTTGTTTTTCATTAGCACAGTTTACTACTCTACAGTTTCTCCTAGAGTAAATAAATATAACGGCTGTTTGCAGAGCAACTACAGACTTATTTAGATGTTTAACAAGGTGAACTATTTCACAATTAGGTCGACCTTTAAGTTAACAGCAAGATGTTTTTCATTTGTTTTGTTCACTGCTGCAGTGGGAGGGTCTGCGGGGTGGGGGTGGGGGGGTGTAAGTTTTCCAATGTATTCTTTGTTCACATGTTTAGTCACCAACAGACTCCAAAAGGTAATGAATGAAAATAACAGTCTGTTAAAAAAATTAAACTGTAATTAGGCTCTGGGTTTTTCCAAGACCCTAAAAGTCAGATCATTTAAGTTTACAAGAGAAAAAAAGTAGGAATAATGGAATACTAAATAACAAAAAAACTACTGAAAAATACATCCGTAAAATACAGTGGTCAGTTGTAAACAGCTGAGCAGGGCAAAGAAAATGAAAGTCCTTCTAGACCATTAAAAAGTCCAATGACAAACTCTGCTTCTTTTTCTAGTGGCTATTTTCCTACCACAGTGTTGAGCTTCATCATTATATTAAATAACTTATATGGGTAAAAAGGAGTTTGCTAACCAGCAGCCAACTCAAAACCTTGGAGGAAGAGGGAGGAGAGGCGTTCACAAGACAGCACGCACGAGGGGAGCAGGAGTCCACCAGTCTGTCCCCCCTGGCAAGACGGATGGAGCTGAGGTTGGGGACTTACAGAGGGGGTTTTCCCCTCCCTCCTCTCCCTTTTTCATTTAAGTTAACAAAGAAACATGGGCTTCCTAAGAGCCAGCACTCAGCTGGACAAGTCCCATTAGCAGCAAATGTTCAACCAAATAAAAAACACACACAAAAGAAAGCTCCATCCAGGTGCAGAGCTGTGATTCACATGGAAATTCCAGGAGATGAATCATGTGCAGCGCTGGGATCTTAGGAGGATTCATTCCCAAGTGTCTTCAGTGAACAGTTCAGTCTCACAAAATCTGAGTCAATCTGTCAGCTGTGGGAAATCAGTTCCCCATCTGCTCTTGGGGAGCTCACTTGCAGGGACTTCGTGATTTTCCGTAGATGCCAGAAAACAAAGGCCAGTGGCTCAAGGACTGGAGATGCAGCAGCAGCAGCAGCGATCAGCGTCCCGCTCGTTAAACTCTGCCTAAGAGGCTTGACCTGAGTAATAAAGAAGACATTATAAGCAAGAGTGTGGCAAAATTTTTGAATTAGGATTAAAATGCATTGCCAAACCTACCTTCACCTTTCCTGTGTTTTACATTTGATTTTTAATAATTAAAAAGAGGGAAAATATCAAACTTTGTGGAGTTCTGGGTTTTGGGGGAGAAATGTTAGTCACTTAAATATTACTAGACAGATGAAAATTTTGTATTTTGGTAAATCTATCTTTTACGTGGCTTTATATGAAAATGAAACAAAGGGTCATTAATAATGTTTTTTTTAGGAAAAAAAAGTTTTTGGTTATGTTCTGGTCTTATCACAGATGGGTTTACTTGGTATATAATGCGTCTTCATTTTCACAGTCCATGACCACTGAGGGCAGTTAAATAGCAAGTGACAAAGAAAGGCATCTGCCCTTAGAATGTATTTGTTATTGCCACTGCTGAAAAGTGTCAGGTAAAGGATCTATGAAAAATATCTTATTGCCTTCAATAATGGTAGGGACTGTTATTCTAGAATAACTAATCTCAGTTTCCACTTGACACACATGGCTTTGCAAACTATCAAAACCTATCTACGTTCTTTTCTTTGTGGCTACGTTCCATCCCCTTTGTGGATACTCCCTTGGCCAACACCCACAGTAGCCCCATGCCACGCTCAGCACTGCAGGGCATGTGTCCAGACCTGTGGTTTACATGAGGGGAAAACCCTGTGCCTGCCCACAAGAGGCTTCCATGGCAGTAGGAAAAAGCAGTACTTCCACTACCAAACAGTACACGGTCTGCAGCCGGAGAAGACTGCCCTAGTCCTGAGCTCAGAGGGACTCTTACGGGAGAGAGGAGGGTCATGGGTGGCGGCCCTGGAAGGGAACTTGAGAATACACATGGATGTGGAAAAGGCAGAGTGTGTGGCTTAAATCCAGAGACTCAAAAGGCAACTTGTTCTTCCAAGTTCCTTACAAACAATTTTAAAGGCCTCCCGGGTGGTGTAGGAGTTAAAGATGCAGTGCTATCATAAGCTATCGTCAGCCACTGCAGCAAGAGGTCGATCCCCAGGGAGCTACCCACATGGCACAGCAGACCTCTCCTGTCTCACCCTCTGCTCCCCTCAGCAATGTATTTCAGTAGATCTCACTGTTTTGCTCCCCACTCTGTCTCTGGTGAATCCTCTCACCCCCTGCACCTCTGGCCTGTGCCCCAATTCTTGTATACATAAATATTTAAAAAAAAAATTAATATCAAACAAGTGTTTTATACCAAAGAATACATCTTCTCTGCATCTATACGTGTCTCCTTATACTTGTCACTCACTCTACTTGTGCCCTTGCTTGTTCCTCCAAGAACTCCTCTCAGTGTATCACGATGAGCACTTCTGAGTTGAGTACTACTGTGGACTGACTGACGGATTCCTGCCTGATGTTAATCCAGTACAGTACACCCTCTTTTTGCTTCACATTTCTACATCCTCTAGTAAATTCTTTGGTCACATTTCAACCAATCAAATGTTAAATGTGATTGTTTTTGCATGTACAGACAGGGGGAGGATTGTACAATTCAACCCATAGCTTTTACTATCAACCCTCTGACTTATAAGCCCTTTCACCCTAACCACTAATCAACAGGAATATGGCACAAAAGAATAACAACCGGCAAAGAATAACCAGATAAGAAGTATGTGGTAGGGTTGTATTAATTTTATGGCTGGAATTTCACAGGTATTGCAGATACACTTGTGTATAGACAATTTATCATTTTTAAAAATCTATAAAAGTAACAATAGCTAAGTTGTATACTGGGGCCACATCACATTTAAGATTTTAAGAAATGGAAATGGGAAATTAAAAGGAGAAATACAGAAGGCAAACATCCAGCTAAAAAGGGTAACTATAAGATGTAATTCAGAAATCCTTTATCCAGCAAGATGTGTACTCTGAGATTCATGTTTAATTCATGAGTAATATTAAACAGTACAGTAAATGTCCTTTAATACCAATACAGAGTAACACAAAATTTTAATATCAACGTGCCACCACCAGACACAAATTTGCATAAAAGTAAAGTGGGGCAACAGAACAGCAAGCCTGTTTATCCCAGGATTCCAGGTTTTGGCCACACCTTTATGTTTGTATCTGGGATAAAAGAAGCATCTCAAATCATAACTGGAGAGGATTATAAGTGGGATACCACCATATGCAATTTTATTTTTATATGGAGTTGGAATCATGGGTAGACATCATCCTTTACTCCTTTTGTACATCTGAAATACTTTGTAAAGTAGAAAAGAAATTATCTCCAATCACCATGACTCCTTCTGAGGATAATTCCAAAGTCTTTGTTACATCATCCTGCCTCACTGAAAGGTAAAACCAAAAACAACTACCATGGTATAAAAAGGTAGTTGTTCCTAGAGTCTCTAAGTAGAAATACACAAATGGCCATTTTGAATATATTATTACTATATTCTGGACTTCTTTTGTCTCTCAAAGTATCTCAAATGCTTAAAACTCAAATTCACCTTAGTTTTGTTTGAAAATACTCATAGATTAAGAAAATTTTCTAAATTCTAAATTATGTTTAAACTCCCTCTCCCAAACTAAAAACAGACCAAGATACAGCTGATAATGATACACTAAAATTAACCAGCCAGCAATTAGGTCTCTTTGCTCTCAAGTCAAATAAAAGCTCAGAGTTAGAGTTAATTCAGACACATAGTCTGAACTTCTTATCTTTTAGGTGAAGAAACTGAGTCAGTACTCTCTTTTCCATGCCTGGGAGAAGTTTAATTTTTCATTCAATAAAATAATGGGAGACGGGAAGAAGAGGGTCACTCTGTATCCGTGCGTCTAAAAAAGCGAAGGCAGTAAAACTGAACGATGCTATGGAGGATTCTAAGGCACAGAGATTCAGTTAAGAGGGGGTAGGTGCACAGGACTTGGAGGGGCTTCCGGGCAGGGACTGCTGGAAAGCATTGGGCATTCTTCAATTAAGGCCAACATCATCTTCACATGTGCACAGCAGTGAGCAGCGTTGAGACCCACCTTAAAGACTTCCATCTGTCTTTCTCTATATGATTTTCAGGTCCTTCACTCTCATAGGAAGCCAAGTAGAGAGCTATAATCAACCACAAACAAGTAGACATTAATAGTGATGCCCTCTCTATCACCCATCATTATATGATATCACCCCTCCCCTGCCCAATCTGAGCCAAGCACTATAGCAAAACATAGTCTTTAAATTATCAGATTATGATGGAGAGTTTCAAAGTTTTATTAAGCACACAACCATCACTTAGTTCCTTGGCACCTTAACAAAAGCCTAAGGTCTCTAGGCCAAAAAGGCACTTAATTAACTAAGAGACCAGCTAGGGGAAAGAAAGGCTTATGAATGCAAGACACAATATGCTCTCATCCACTCACATTTGTGTCCATTATAGAGAAGGGGCTGGTAGCCTTGATTTTTAAAAAAAAGTTCGTAGATAAAAAGCCAGATTTTTCTAAGCTAATTTCCCAGTCTTTGAATATTTTTTCTTTAAAATAAAAAGGAATCTTTATTCAAAGATTGATAAGTTTGTGTTTTTTTAAGCATATCTATAGAGGTTAAAAATAATCAAATCCCCTCTGGAATGAGTAATATTAATTTAAAGAGCTCTTCAGTATTATCATAAGCACTATCCATTTAGTAGGAGAAATGGTCAGCTATGTATACAATTGATTTCTATAATATTAGGATATAACAAATCAATAGAATAAGTCCCCATGTCTTTTACAAACCTGAACTTTTTTTCTGGTTAGTTGGTGAATTTTTTTCTGTATACAATCAATCACTTTTCCACCTCAAACTCCTTAATGTATTAACAGGTCAGGACTTTCCATTACTTTTTCAAACAGTGGAGGATAGCAATTGACTGGGGTTTTTTTCAAATTGACTTGAATATCAAAATACCCAAAAATACCTTTTTAAAAAAAATAAATTGAAGCAAACCCAAACATGGGGGTTACGGGGGTGGGGTGTGGGGTGCAAATCCTTCAATCCTTCAATAACTTTCCATTTTCGCCCAAAGCATAGCTGGCTTAAATATCTTATGGATAAATCATATGGTTTGCTATGTAATGGAAGTCTTACAATGAACAAGGTCAGAAGACAAACCTTGTACCATACAAGGCAGTAGGCAGCTTTCTTTCCCTAGCACAGGGTCTGAGAAGCTGGTGGTACACAGCCCAGTGGCCTACTCACCGTCTTCACTGAAGACTGGTACGGTGAGCAGATACTGCATGATCTTCCGGTCCCTCTCAAATGGACATTCCACTTGTTTCCATGTCATGAATTCACTCACTTGTTTGGCCAGTTCCCAAAATTTCTAAAGAACAAAAGAAAAGAACTTAAAAGGCCATCATCAAAAAGTGTGAGCTTTGAAGAGATAAAATTCATTTAATGTTTCCCTCTAGCTTCTAATCTTCTGAGCTACATAATTTTCTTAATTGAACAAAAATTAGGTAGAGGTATTTGTTAAGGCAAAGGTGAAAACTGACTTGAGTAGGCCCAGAAAATAATCATAATGATGCAATTAATAGTTCTACTTGGTTGTTACTATTTTCTTAAAAAAAAAACATTTGGGAAAGAGGAAACTTGATTCTAGAATTTCAGACTCAGCTTTAGTTGCTTAGCTAGGATGCAATGCTGGAAGAAGCATGCCCTTCTCAGATTTTTGCAGCCTGCTCTTACCTCAAAGTTGACATGGCCGTTTGGAAGGCGGTTGGCGCAGCCCTCATTGAGGAAATAAATATCTTTGATTAAAAGACTGAAGAATGGTATCACAATCTAGAGAAAACAAAAGATGTTGGTTTGTTTGGGCAAAAAGTTGTCTTCTCATCAAGCAGTACAAGAAATTGATGAACAACATTAACTCTGGATTAACACACACAATATATTATTCACTGCTCAAGACAGCATTTTCCTCCCTTACATAGTTTTGCTTAAGACATAAATGCTATTAATAACCAAGACACAGCAAAGACAAGTAACATTGATAGGTGTATGGCTGCTTCATGGTGTTACCATAGTTTTTCCTACTTTTTACAAGGTAATAGCATACAATAAAATAAAACCTAGAAGTTCTGGCTATAATCAAAGGGAAAAGATAGTACTCAAGCTTTTCATTTAGTTACAACCAAATATTAATAGAATTCCATGGATGCAGGTAGCAAGTTATTAAGATGTATGACCCATCTTCCTGCTGGGATCTGTATTGCTATGTCATTTAGATGTCTACATTTTGGATGAACTTTTATTTTATTTTATTTTAAGATTTATTTATTTATTTATACAAGCACTGGGTACAGTCAGAAGCGCAGTTGGGTGAGAGAATTCACCAGAGCTAGAGTGGGGAACAGAATAGACAGACTGATGAAATACACTGCTGAGGGGAGCAGCGGGCATGACAGGAGTGGTCTGTCGTGCCATGTGGGACCCTCGCTGGTGGCCGGGGATTGACCCGGCACTGCAGAGGCTGCGGGCTGCTTCGCAGCCCAGAGCCCAACTGCTGCGCCACCAGGGGAGGCCCTGAACTTTTATTTTAGATGAATATTTCATTTTGCCCTTGAAGACATTGCTCAAGATAATGTAAGTGCTCAGGTTTTAGGTAATTGCTTCTACTAGCTTCCTATTACATAAACCTGGTCTTCATATGACAGAACAAGCTAGCACCTGTTTTCATGGGAAATCACCAAAGAAATACCTTGCACAACATGTTGTGAGATGGGCTCCAGTGAAGGAGGAATATAAAGATGTAAATTCAAATTAATGGCTGATAAAAAAAACAATGAAGCTTCTTTAGTAAGACTTTCCTGTTTCACATCTTTGGCTTAATGAGGTGGTATTTATTTAAACTAAAATAATAAGCTCTAAGAATGCACCCTAAATCCAACTAAGCCCATAATGAGCAAAGAACAAATCTCAGACGTAGTAACTTCTGCTTTCTCCCAAATACTAACATGTTTTTGAGGATTCTAAATTTGCTACCATGCAAATAATGGTCCAGACACAGATTGTGGACCTGTGTTGTTTACCCAAGGGCAGGTCTTTGAAGTTCTCCTAAGCTTCTGAGAAGCTGACTCATAGAGTACATCTATACTAAATGAATGGAAGGTCTGGAAAACATAATTTTGACTCATACACATAAGTATTAAGTATCAATTTTCACTTCTATAATTCAGATTTTATCCTTAAGTCATTTAAAAAGATTGCTTTGATTTTTTTTTGTATCATTAATCTGAAAATAACCAAGTCTTTTTAGTTTCAACAACTTGTTTGAATAGACATTTAATCATTTGCTATTGTCTATGGAAGACTCTAAAGCTGAATTATCAAAGATCCCCTCATTTTCTCCTTAAATATTACTAGTATTTCTCTATTAGTTTAGAACTCAACAGACACAGTACTACTAATAAAAACACACCTAAACCTGAGTCCTTGAAAAAACCACTTGTGAGTGGGAAGCTCTGGGCTTTGGCTACTTGTTTAAAATCTGATTCCACAATTTATTGGCGGTAGAAGCCAGGAGTCTGCAACCCGTGGTCTGCAACCTGGCCCAAGCCCACAACCTGCTTTGGTTTGGCCTAGAAGTCACATATTTTACCTTTTTAAAATGTCTGAAAAAAATTAAAAGAATAATATTTTGTGGGCATGAAAAGTATATGACATGCAAATTACAAGGGCCAAACAGCTTTGCTGGAAAACAGTCATGTTCACTCATTCATCTCTTATTGTCTATCACCGCTCTTGTGCTGTAACAGAATGGAGTAGTTCCAACAGAGACAGCATGGCCTCAAAGCCTAAAATAAAAGCTTGTCAGTCCCTGGTATAAAACCGACATACTAAGAAAACCTAGTTTCCTTAAGTTAAAATGGGAATAGTAGTACCTCACGGACCTTTGGTGAAGATTAAATTAGTAATATGGGTTAAAACGCAATTAAACACTCAAAAAACCCCACAAAAACCAACGGGCCCCACATAAAGAGGGCAAATATTGATCCACTCAAAGATAAGAATACATCATCATAAGGCAGCCCCTGGGAGAGGAGGATTAAATTACACTCAAGAGGCAACATTTGCCTATGTATGAGAGTTTTTAAGCAAGAACTTCATTTTGGGGGTCTATTCTACAGCATTGGGTTTGAGATTCATGTAACATGCCTCATTGATACTCAAACTTTCCACAAGTTCATGGTATGGGCCTCCATTTGGGTATCCTAGGCTATATCTTATGTGATTGTTTGCATTCTATTGCCTGCAAGACGATACACTATTAATCGTTTGAAACACACTTGCAAGGAAACGAATACAAGTAGTCTGCCTAAAGATCCATCACCACTCTGTTTCTTATGCCTACAATGCCTCACAAGCTCCTCCAACTGCTTTATTTACCTGTGGCCAAGTCCCTGCATTATCTGTAGTCCTATATAAAACTAACTTCATAAAAACTGGTGATATATAAGGATTTCAGATTTCCCTGAGCTGAGAGAGAGAGAGACACAGGTTACTACCAGGGTAGTAAAAGTTTGGTTTCTAAGGGATCTTGTCAATGCTATCTGTAGTGGGAGAACTTCTAAGGTAATGTTTTTCAAATCCTTCTCAAAATATTCTTAATTCAGAGACTCATTCTTAGAGGCATTATAAGTTCCACACCCAGGAATAAATGCTGATGAGTAGGAACAAGTTCCCACAAACAAAACTGAAATGGGTTAAAAGGCTTTGAAACGATGTAATCATATGAGAAGTGGTTACAACCTGAAGGCATGAGTACCCACAGGGAAAAACAATATAGCTATGTAAGGATCACTTAAGGGCCCTGCATGGAAGACCAATTTGTACCTAGTAAAGTGTCCCTTTGACCACATAAACTTGAGATATGAAAGGAAATCAAAGATACTATTACTCTAGTCATGTTATCACTAAGATTTTAAAATGAGACATTACCTAGGAATAAAGAGTCTACCCTCACTTCAACAAGGAGTCTCAATTCTTTTGAACAAAAGCTGGATTTTATCCAGAAATGTTCTCATTCTTAGACATTGAGACCAATTTTGGAAAAGGCATACATATATATATTTTAAATGATGGTGATTCCATCTGTTTTATTAACTAGAAAGTACAACTCACAAGCTCACACATAACTGGTTAAAAAATCAACAAAACTAAACCAGGCAGAATCTATTATATGATATAAAGTGTAGAAACACTGGACATTTTTCTGGAACAAGTTATCAGAGTCCCACAAGTGTAGCAGTCAGTGAGATCTTTGGGATGGTGTGAAATTCAGAATTAGTTTGCCCAATGCTGAGCTCCCTACTAAGAGATGTGTTTCGATGGCCTCTTCCTGGGGCAAGCCATCCAACTCTCAATGAGGGCCAGGCGAGGGCACCCTGCCTATACAGTGAGGGGTGGATGGGGGGCTGCAGACAGCCTCCAAAAGATCCTCGCACCTGAGTGTGCTGGGATCCTCCCAAGCATGTGCTAATTTTCTAAAGCTTTTTAAAACTTCCAAAGACATTTTCTCAATCTAGTCACAGCATATTGGAATTTGGGCAAGGAAAATTTAAAAGATGAGAAATTCCACTGGACTACCCTGAGATACTTATCCCTCTGTGACTTTATTTTTAAAAAGTTGATGTGCTTGACCTCCCTGGTGGTGCAAGGGACAACCTATGAAGCTACCTGCAGACACTGCAGCATGAGTTCGATCCCCGGCCAGGGAGATATCCACATGGCGCAGTAGACCTCTCCTCTCTTGCCTGCTGCTCCCCTCAGCAGTGTATTTCAGTAGATCTGCCTGTTCTGCTCCCCACTCTGTCTCTGGTGAATCCTCTCACCCCCCACACCTTTGGCCTGTACCCCAGCTCTTACATGCAGAAATAAATAAATCTTAAAAAAAAAAAAGTTGATGTACTTATAACAGTTCTCAAATATTATAAAAAATGATATTTTATATTTTCTGAGACCCAATTTAGTATTTTGAAAGGGGGAAGAGGGGTCCTTTTGCATTTGTTTTTATTTTAGATAATTACAGGCAAAGCTTTTTGGGAGGAAAGTTAGTAAGCTACCCTGAAATGAATTTTTTACTCTCATTTTCTGTTATTTGTTGAAGATATTATTTAAGATAAAGATAAACAGAATCGAAGCAGGAAATAATTTTCACCAAGCACTCTCCATCAGTCTTTTTACTATAACCAAGTATTTACTTCTCAAATTACATGATCTTCAAATGTCAGCTTATCTTTCCTGTGTAAGGATGTAGAATATTGAAATGTGCCAAGAAAGGACCCTCAAAAATCAGAATTTTGGTCAATCCAAGATAAGCATTAAATTGTTCAAGGGTAGGATAGACTGAGAAAGGATCATTAATTTCTTAGGCATTATCCTGCAACTTTCTCTACCACCCACATATACAATTAGCAACAGCAGACCTAATGCTGCAGCAACTAACCTACTTTCTGAAAATAAATGACTTAACCATGGGAGGCAAGCTTACCCTTTTAAGAGAAATGATTACATTAGCTACCTTGTGTGGAGTTTAAATGTCTATTTTCCATTAAATCCAACTAGTCACTAATATTTTTAATTATCTTAACATAGGATTCAATTTACTTCTTAAAATATAACTCATTTAAATATTTCAGTATTAACATATATTTGCAAAGTTTTATATCTTTCCCAATCCAAGTGTAACCCTCCGTTAGCTCTCCCCTTCCCTATGTGGCAGATGACAAAACTTCCCCAGTGTATCAGCTTAGATCTGAAGAGGTAAAAGAGCACGTACCTTCTCCCTGCTACTATGAGCAGTTAAAGACCTTTGTGCTGCCCCACGAAGAGCTGTTCGATAGTTATAGAAATTGCTAGAAGGGTCCATTTGATGCTAAGGACAAAAGACAGGAGAGTATATTTAGTTCTCTTACCTGCAGGAAATTTACTAGATCATGCTTTTAACTACATAAAAATATGTAAGTTAGGAATTCATTAGGGCTCTTCTGACATAGCCTTGTCTCTCTGTCTCTCTGTCTCTGTCTCTGTCTCTGTCTCTCTCTCTCTCTCTCTCACACACACACACACACACACACACAAACACACACACATGCGCGCGCACACACACAGAGGCATGAAGCACATAAGAATACAAATGTCTTCTTTCCTGAGGTTTGGTTGATTTATAAAGATGACATCAACTTTGATAATATTAAACCTAGACTGAATTCTTTCCTGGTTAACTATTGAGATTAGACATAAAATTGATAACGAAGAGTCAAATTCCTGCCCAAGAAAAATATCCTGGTTTTGTTTGAAAGTCAATGGGCCAGTTGCTGGTTAGCCATGAACAGTGATCCGCCACTTTTAGTGAAGGTATTCTTTGCACTTGGTAACAAGTTATTCACAAATAATTAAAATATATGATCTTCTCAGAAGGAAGAGAAACTTGTTACATGATATGAAAATAAAGCATCATGGAACACACACAATGATAATTCCCAATTTGGAGTGAAACTTAGGCAATCACACTTCCTAAGTTTCTTATCTCCACAGACGAACACACCAAGAATCAACACACCAAAGCGATAATGACATGAATATGATTTAAACACAAATACCATTATTGCAGAGGAAGGATTATTATTATTATTTTCATAGATGAGCTAAATTTGTTAAAATGATGATACATGATGATTTTTGGGGAGTGGGGAACCCTTCCCATGAAGTCAGTAGGCCCACATTGCCAGAGAACTTTCAGGATTCAAGTTCCATCCTGGAATATAATGTAATGTGACTGACAGGTCATCCTTTCTCCTATCAACGAACCCTAAATGGACACCTCTCACTTTAAAAAGCACTAGCCACAACCTGATTTATCCGCCTCTTCAGATTCTAATCCCTTTTGTTTCCCTGGACCTGTAGGGAGAGATGAACTTCCTTCTCTGTGGTACTATCATTAGATGAAGAGGATAGAAAAAAATTAACTTCACATACCTCAAGAACATCAAACTTGGCAGTCTTCACTTTGGCCCAAGTTTTTTTTAGCCGAGAGACTGGGCTCATATTCATGCCAGCTTCCATTTTAAAATGGTGCGAGGGGAAGGAAGGGGAGAAAAAAAGTTGAAATAGAGCAATAAGATGAGTCATTCTAACTTATATTCCTAAGTGTTCACTGAGCATAATTAATTTTATAAAAATCTGCCAAACTCTTTTCCAAAGTACCATTTTACTCTCCCATAATAATGTCCTAGCATCCACTTACTCCATGTCCTCACCAATATTTGGATCAACCAGACCTTTTCAGTTCAGTGATTCCAGTGTATGAAATAGAATTTCACTGTCATCTTAAATGACATTTCATTGATAACTACAATGATGTGGAAAATCGTTTCATATAGTTATTATTTATTTGTGTATTTCTTGAAGTATCTCTTCAACTATTTTGCCTTTTCTTTCGATTTGCCTTCTTATTCATTTGTAGTGCCTTTTTTTTTTTTAATAGATTTGGCTCTTTATAGACTCTTTGTTAGATACATGTATTAGAAATACTTTCTTCCATGATATGGCTTGCCTTGACAATTTCTTAATGGGATAAGAGGAAAATTAAGTTATCTTGTATTACCTAGGCTGTGGACCTTTCGAGTTCTTATTTACATGATCTTTCTTATATTATTCATATGTGGAATATAAAGAAACAAAGAACAGACAAAACAAATCCTTGAAATCTGACTGTAGACTTGAGGCTACCAGAAGGATATGGTGAGGAGTGGGTTGGGAGCAAATCAGGGAGTGGCCTAATGGACTCTAGTGGAGGATTACTGGGCTTTGGTGATGGGGCTGCGGTGACAATATGCATTTGTAGAGATGTGACTCTATATCCCTATAACATATATAGTGTTGTAAACCAACATTACTTCAATAAACATAATAAAATAAAAATATCTTCTGTTCACTATTTTCATGAAGGGTGCCAGATAAAGAGCTGACAATGGCTAGTAATTTTATGATGTGAATAAAAAATGGAATAAAGAATTAGTGGGGGGGGACAAGAATTTATTAGGATCAAAATTAATGAATTAAATTTGATGGATTCTCTGCTTTAAATTGACCCTGTCTAAAAGCCAGGAAATATTCAAATATTTACTAAGTACCTACAATGTGTGTAATAGTCATATAATTTGTTATATAAATTAGGACCTTTTTAGCTGAAAGAGTCATTATAATTCTGGCAAGACAACAAAATATAAATTGGGAAAAACAAGACACAGTGTTACCCCATGCCCTATGTTAGAAACACACAGTCATTGTCATTAAAATCCCCAAAATATGGAGGAGGGGGGAAGTTTGTTTACTAAGGCAAGAAAGTTTGGAGTGATAAATACTTGGAACATGGGCAGTCAGAAAATATTCCCATTTCTCAGGCCACTCTCCTGGCTGCACTGATGGAATCATATCACTTAGCATCCTAGCATATGTGATACACAAGCTTCCTTCTTTTTAAAAATCCTTAGTTTAGAGAAATATCTCACTGATTAGCTTTTATAGGTACATACTTATATCTCACTTATGAGCTTTCACAGATATTCTGATGAGGATAAACTGACTAAATATATCCATAAACTCTTGAATACTTCAAAAATACTATCTATAGTTGTATTCATTTGGATATTTAAAGCATTCTGAAGATTTTCAAATCATTTAGGATGAAAATATACATTTTTTTCATTAACAAAATGGTACTACTTGTACATTCAGTGGATACATGTCATAGGATCTATAAAAATAAAGGACATGCAGCTTCCAAAAAACACTCACAGATTATTGCCATCAAAGAATTAAAGTTGCCAATGTTAAAACACTCGCGAGCTACGTCAATGAAATACTCAATCATTCTTGCCCGGTGCTTCTTCTTTACAGGCTGCACAGAGAAAGAGAAAATAGGACAATATAGAACAGACACATGTAAAATAAGTTACGAAAAAATAACACTGAGAACCAAGAGACAGAGAAAAGTTTCTCACCATGCAAATTTCTGTAGCAACCAAGTAGCTAAGGCGATTAAACCATTCCACATAAGCCTCTAAATTCCGTGTTTTCTTCCGTTCACTGTAACAATTCTACAGAGAAAGCAAAATGAGCAGATGTGTTAGAAAACAAAAAGAGTTTATGGGCTCTCATTTTTTGACATGCACAGGCCTTTTTTCCTCAATTTATTGATTAGGAAAGTTTTGCTGGAAGGGGGAGGCGAGGGGAGGAGATTCACTAACATTCTTGACTCTCTTTACATAAGTATCAAGATCTATTAGTATAGTTGAGGAATGCCCTATAGGCTAGAAATCACTCTGATGCACTCATGATGGCCTTTTCCTCCCAGGAAACTAAATTATTGTAGGTCAGGTCTATCCTCAGCAGCACAATTCAGAGAATGGGTTTTGGTAGCATCTTGAAACAATTTTGACCAATTAATGGGGTGTGAACTTTAATTGCTATCAACACAGAAAGGAGTTGAGAATGCAGGAGACTAGAAAATTTGCTTCTAAAATTTCAAAATTTCTTTTATACTTGAGTCTAGGACAAATTTTGGAACATGATGTGGCAAGAAACTAAGTATCCTCCAAGGTAGATAAACAGAAGTCTACACCAGCATGAGCTTCTAGCAGGGCAAAGTGACACTACACAAAGTCAAAGGAGCTCAGCTCATCTTGGAGTTCAAGGACGAGCTTCAACAGGTTAATTATACCCCTCTTTCCTTCCTTTCAAAAGAAACAGACAAACAAAAATGTTTAACAGCCTTCTATTGCAAAACCTAATTTTCACTTCCTGTACTGAGGGAAATTATTCTAAGGCCGGAAAACAGCTGCTGTCCCTACTCCCAAAGAGGCGTTTTCATTAGTGGGTGATGCAGTGTTCGCCCAACAATTCAAAAACACTTCGACAGGTCACACAAGAGGGAAACAATTTGTTTATGTATGTACATTGATTTTACAGCCCATGCCCAGTTTTACCTTCTTTACATGGCTTCGCTCAGGCAATAAACATGTCAAGAAGCATTTACCTTAAAACAAGAGGCAAAGGGCCTCCCTGGCGGCACAGGAGTTAAAGACATAGTGCTATCAAGCTGTCGCCAGCCACTGCAAAATGAGTTTGATCCCCGGCCAGGGAGCCAACCCACATGGCGCAGCAGATCTCGATTGTCTTGCCCTCTGCTCCCCTCAGCAGTGTATTTCAGCACATCTGCCTGTTCTGCTCCCCACTCTGTCTCTGGTGAATCCTCTCACTGATTACCTCTGGCCTACACCCCTATTCCTGTATGCATAAATAAATCTTTTTTTAAAAAACCAAGAGTGCTATGCTCAAGCACTCGGTGTGCAGTCCTCCTGTCTTCATGGCCTCTGTTGTTACTGAATCAAGAGCAGATCATTGTCTGATAGTTTCTTTCTGACTTAATCTGCTAAAACCATTATGCTCCTACAGCCATCACAAATGCTTACATCTACTTGCTTAGTAAATTTCCCAATAAGGAGGAAGAAGAGGCTAAACATTGATAAGGTAAGAATCCTATAAAGGCACATGGAGACTTAGCTCAAGAACAATTGCTATGAAACAGATATGGTTAATAGGAAAAAACTTTTCTGATTTTAAAATCTAGAACAAAACAGTCCTATTTCTGTCCCTTGTGCATGGCAGACTAAGGAATTCCACTTCCAGTGTTAGGGTTAACTTCTGCATAGACTGATTACCTTGTCATTGTCCAAAGGGTCCTTCTGCACAAATGCCTGAACAAATTCTTCTGGCCCAATATAATTGAGCCTCTCCTGTAATACAAACCCAGCAGGTCAACAATATTAAAGAGAATGAGAAGACATGAACTGCCAATGACATGGGCTTTGACACTACCCCCATTTTTTTTTTTTTTTTGTGGGACCCTCGCCGGCAGCCGGCAGCCAGGGAGCGAACCGGTGCTGCAGAGGCTACAGGCAGCCTCGCAGCCCAGTGCTCAACCGCTGTGCCACCAGGGGAGGCCCGACACTACCCCCATTTTTAATGCAGCTTGTAAAGTGAACCCTTAACCTTTAACCAAAATACAGTTATTATTTTAAAAATCTGAACAAAATAAAATAAAAGTCTGAACAGAAGCAATTTTCAGCTTGTGTCAATGTTCCACTAGACAGTAGGAGACTAAGCAATTAATGGGAATACTAATTAGAGGAGGAACATGTAGAAGGTCAATAAACTCTATGTCAGTCTTCCTTAGTACTTATTTTAAAGTGAATTCCCAGAATAGCTAAAGCATTCATATACTCAAATTTCTAAACAAAACATCTCCCAGCTATTGCATATATTTTCCCATTTGGATTATTTTAACCTCTTCTATGACATTACTACTGACAAACACACTGATTGCCAAGTCTTGGGGGTAAAGTATAGGATTATCTGACTTACCAGTTCTATATGCGTCAGTTGTTGGGCCAAAGTGTAAGGATCACTGCAAACAGTGATAATGTCCCTTTGTATTGACTGTGGCTTGGTCTTGAGGACTGTGAGTCGATCCGTGGATGTGGAGCTGATTTTGGCCAGGAATTCCTCATACTGGCTGAGGGTAGTAAGTTTGTGGATCAAATTCTGGATCATCTGATGGGCATTCTTCCTATATGTCTGCCAGGGAACAGCACATCAATTTTCACCACTAAGCGAGCTCAGAAAGTGTGCACTAAAATGATTTTACTTTGATGTTGGAGAAGCATTTTTAGTTCAGGGCAGTTATAGGCAGTTTCAGCCTAGCTATAATGGTTTAAAAGGCACCTGTGCAAAAGATGTCTCATCAGACCTGTAAGATTTTCTCAGGCTGTTCTTGACAGTAAAATTCAGACTGGGCGAAGAAAGCACCAAATAACATTTAGATTTGATCTTGGGGGAATCCAATGCAATAAGTACCACATTCAACTAAATATCCTAGGCTCGCACAGGAATGCACCAGTTTACTTTGGAAAGTTGAATGGCATTAAGAGCAAGCCAGGGCCTCCTATCCTAGTACTTTTACTTCTCAATTTCCCACTCTTGTTATTCTCAGTCTCATGAGTCTTAGGCATGGACAGCTACCAGACGGAAATGCACCATCACCTCCCATTCACCCATCAACCCAACTGATGCAACTGACTTCCAAAAATAACACTGGTTACCATGAGGAAACCACTGCCACTTGGCTAATGTCTGTTTCTTTTGTATTCTTGTGTCAGTGGCTCATGTTCCTGATCAAATTCTGCTATGTGGCAATTCTGCCTGGAATGCTACTACCAGCTATTGTTTGCTATTGTATTGTGCTACAACCACAACACGACAACCACAACACTTAGGAAACATTAATTTTAAAAAGAAATTAACTGTATTATAAATGTCAAATTCCTGACTCTGAAAATACTTGTTAAGCAATGAAATAACTTTACAAACAATCAATCCTTTGAGTACCATTATCATGATTTAAATTACAGGATTCCCTTATTCTTTTTTTTGTAATCAAATTGCCAAACAAACCACAAATATCCTTGTAGGGAATTAGAGTGCCTGTTATTAGAGAAAGGCACCAGGCTGATTCAACTAACATGGTTCTTAGGTTAAGTGCTCTGATGGAGGACAAGTCTGGTGATTTTATATGCAGAAGGTTGAAGCTTCACTTTTTTAATTTGGCCCTTTTTGAAAGGTAAATCATTTTCTGAGATTAATTGTCTAAAAATTAAGTGGCTAAAAACTATATTTCTTACAGAAGCAACTTGGTTTATCAGAGAATATTACAGAAAACTCAAAGGAATAGCTATTTGCTGAAGAAAATGGTGAATACATCTGGTCACTTCTCACACAGTCAAGCAGGAAAGCACAACACAGCCTCCTTTTCCTCTGCTCTACTTGGCGAATGCATATTCCATTGATTTCTTTAAACTAGTCCATTATATGACCTTATTTTTTTTTCTCTCTACATTCACAGACAATCCAAAAATCACTAAAGGAATACCTAAGTGTTTTTAAAAAATGAAACTTACACAAACCTATCCTCCACACAGCATTAAGGTTATCCTCTTAAGAAGATGCTATCTTTCTTATAATATGCTTGTCACTCAAGGTGAATGCCTTTTTCTTTGGAATTCAAGGCAGCTCAAGACTACGTTGAGGGCTATTTTAAGTCCCTGTCCTTACTTTCCTTGCCTCTCCTACTTTCATAATCTTAAGTCACATTTAGTCTTTTCACTTAAAATAGTTTCTTCAGACTTCTATACCCAATGTCATAATAAATGCCTTATATGAGAGATGCTACTTCTAAAAATTGTGCAAACATTTCCTAGTGTATTATTCATGATAGTTAATAAACACCTCTGGAAGATACTTTAGTTGCAGTACATACTGGCCAGCATGCAGAATACACTTAAGAAAGCTTAAGTGTCATAATGACTAAAGCCTCTGTGTCAGAGTAACCCACGAATGTCATTCTCACTACTATGAAACAGCCTAGTGTGGATAGAAGTCTATTCTATGGTAAGTCCTTCTGGAAAAAAAAACTGAATTTTCTGAATAAAAAGTATACTGTTTCCAACAGAATAATTTTTAAAAAGATAAAATAGGTCCACTTCTATTATTGGACTTCTGTGTGGTAGCTGAAGGAGGATACATCTCCCTGCACTGACAGGAAGAGATTCCTCACACATGATAGAGTGAAAAAAAACAGAATGAATAGGTACACACACACACACACACACACTCTCACACGAACTGTACATGCAACTTCTATGGATGGGTTATATATGTATGAATACACAGATATTGAAGACAAACCTCTGGAAGGACACACATAAAACTCACAAAAGGCATTGCTTTTAAAAACAGAATCAGAACTAATTGAAGTTTTAAGTGCTTTGTGTGAATTATTTTTTAATTTTCAAAAATGTGAAGTGCTCTTATATTACCTGGTTTATTAAAAAAGAAAAAAAAACTGTTAAAACTTTCCCACAAAATGGGATTTCTTAGATCCAGTAAAAATGCACAACTTTTAAACAAGTTTTCTTCACTCAGAAAAGCTATAAACAACTCATTTTAAATTATCACCCATTAGCCTATGTCTCAGGATCTCTTCTGCATGTGATATCATTCCTACCTCCTGCCCCTGCCCCCACGTGCTTCCTCAGGATGCTCAGAGAAAAAACACTTGTCAGAAATGACCACCCAGCTCAGGTCACTACCTGGGGCACCAGCTGAGAATGAGTGTACCAGCCCAGTAAGCAGCTAAACATGGCAGCCGGCAGCTTGGGTGTCTCCTACTGAGATGCAAGACTAGATTCGTCTGAGGTGCAGTCTGGGGATCTTCATGGAACTACTACTCAAGTGATTCTGCTAAGCAGCAGTATGCATAGCACCATGGTCTGCTAGTTTATCTGCCAAAGCGTCCTTATTCTACAGTTTAAACGGGCATTTTAGGGAAGAGGCAGTTGAGGGGTCAGTTAGTCATACAAACAGACAGCAAATCTAAGGGGGGAAATGTGCATAATAGGGTATAGGGAGAAAACTACCCAAATAATGTGGGTGTGTGTCTGTGTGTGTGTCTGTGAGAGAGAGAGAGAGAGAGAGAAATATATGTAAGTGTGATCTCTTAAAAGTTTTCTTCTGCATTTGATCCCACTTGAGAAGCCAAGCTTCTTGTTGTTAAGCATGCTTCCTCACTGAGTCATGAATTACTAAATATGCACTTAGTCTTTTTTATAACTTCAAATGCCAGTGGCAGTAATTACCTAGCAAATAAAGATAGAAGTTCTTATTATAAAGACCAGTCCCTTAAGGAAAAGAAAATTGCGTTCTACCCACTACAGTCATTTGTCATATAATTCAATCATTAGTTTCATTTCATGTTTCTTGCAGGCAAGTCCTAATAAACCACTTCATTTTGGGCAGTTCCCCAGGAGGGAAACACATTAAGCCAAGTTATGTTGAACTATCCTAGCAGATTCAGAAGAACTAAGCTAAATTATATAGAGGGCACACCTGGATTCACTGACTGCCAAAAAAAAAAGAAATCCCTGAAGTCCTCAGCAAGAAGCAACAAGCCCACACTCCTTCCTGTGGAGGGAAATAATTTTTCCATGGAGGGAAATTTTTTTTCTTAGTCCAGTAATTGATTGATTGACTCATTCATTCATCAAATAATATTCAGAGCCAGGCACTGAGCTAGAAGTTAAGGATGTTATGGTGAGCAAAGGGGGCCCACCATAGTGTCTACTGGGGCAAAACAAGAAATAAAAAAGCAAGCAACTACTAGTCACAGGGTGCTATGAAGGAAATACTGGTGAAAGCCTATAACCGGGGGATTGGGTCATGGCTGGGGTAGGGAGGGAAGATCTCTCAAGGGAGAGGCACATAAGCACATGACAGATTAGGAGGCTGTTAAGTGAAGAGCTGTAAGGGATACGAACACAGGGCAGTCACCTGATGAGGAAGGAGCAGAGTACTGAGAGAAATTGCCAATCACTCAGATCAATCGGCTGCCATCAACTCAATGCTGGACAGAAGAGTCAGAGAAATAACACTCCACAGTGAAACCACGCTAATCAGGCGGGTGACATCTCCCCACTCAACCTCTAGGTTAATCGATCTGGATAAACCTGGCTTATCTACCCATCTCTTTTCATGCCCAAAAACAAATACTCAAGGATTTGTTATTAACATGGGAGTGCTGATAAGCAGTCTGTTCAGGGCCTCCCCTGGTGGCGCAGGTGGTTGAGCGCCACGCTGTGAAGCTGTCTGAAGCCTCTGCAGCGCCAGTTCGATCCAGGCCGGCCGGGGAGGTCCCACATGATGTGGCAGACCTTGCCTGTTGTACCTGCTGCTTCCCTCGGGAGTGTATTTCGTCAGTCTGCCTATTCTGTTCCCCGCTCTGTCTCTGGTGAATCCTCTCACCCTCCCGCACTTTTGGCCTATACCCCGGTTCTTGTATAAATCAATAAATAAATCTTTAAAAAAAAAAAAGAAGAAGCCTGTTCAGAAGGTGTCTAACCCTGTGGGCAGCCCATGGAACCCTTGAATAACTTGATCTTGCTTTTTTTAAAAAAGGCAGACCCTATCTGGCCAACACAAAAGCAATCTCCCTCTCTGACTCACAAGCCAAGAAACATGAAAGATGATCCATTTGGCATTTTCAAAACACTAACATTTTTTTAAAATATGTTTAAGGTGATCCTTTCAAAAGGGACTAAGTCACCCTATCTTTAAAAAGGCAATAGAGGAAAGGTGAGATGAGTGTATATAAAATTAAGGACCTGAACAGAATTTCACTGAAATGAAACACTGACCAACTCAAGAGTTCAACCTTCAAATAAGAAAAGTCCTTATGTTGCCACTAATCTCTTCAGCAGATTGTCATAAACCAAGGTCACTGAGCCAGTTAAGATGCTACCAGGCACCCATCAGCTCACCCATCTAAGATTTACAACAAGACTGCACTGTGATGCTTAACTTTTGCCTTTGTGATGGAGGGACCTACCAACAGGTACCTTGCTAAAACCTGTTACCTACAAAATTACAAAATGATTATAACAGTCAGAACTTGCAAAATGACTCAGGAAATGACCCATTCAGCTTTATAGGAATGGCTGTCTAGAGCAGGAGGGGTCAATATAATGTCAGAAGGGAACAGTAAAAAGGCTAATTCCCTTTTCATGTGTAGAACATAATGTGGGAAACCAAGTACAAATTTTTCAAAGGCTAATTTTATGTAATTTTAGTCTGATTTTTATTTAAGTTGGGGAAAATGGCATGCAAATATATTCACAGAAGCAGAGAGGGGAGTATCTTGTTACATGATCTTTAGAGCACATCCCTGAAATAATGACTTCTCAAGGAAGGTTATTCATGATGGGAAACTGCATTTTAAGATGAATGAACAAGATATCATTGTAAGTGCCAAATGCTTTGTTATCTTTCTCTAGGTGAAAATGTTGTATCCCTGTCTAAGCAACTTATTCCCAGAAGCTCACCAGTAACACAAGATACTACAAAGACATCCTTGCCCAACAAGCCTCAACACAGAATACCAGCCCTCCAGGCCTGCTTCAAAGAAGATAACTTTGAATTTGTCACAGCTAGTTAGCACTTATCAAAGGCTCAATTGAGGGAAGTGATATTTGTGAAAGTTTATCAAAGAGACTTGCCTTCCATCTCCACCTATTTTAGGTGCTAACCTTGACTCAACTTCCAGGCACCAGAAGACTTGGATCATTTTCTCTTTGTTTTCTCCTTTCTCAAAGAATTACCTTTGCTAATTTACATATTAGTCTTATGGCCTCAGCTTTTCTCAAGTAGCATTTGTCATGAACACTATACAGTGCAATTGCCATGAGGTCATTCTACACCCTGCTCTACAAAGACCCTCAAAAGAATGTTATGGAAATTTTCATTTAGTTTAATGCCCTGAAGAATCAGCATGCTTTCTTTATTCTGAAAGTGAAAATTATGTAACAACATGCATTTCCCTTTTACCTGGAGCTCATTCATATCCCTGCATTCCCGCCTCTCAACATTAGCATATTTGCTTTTTCCTTTCCACAGTCCAGTTCATCTATTTCTATTTATGATCGATTACATACTACTTATTATTTGTTAAATGTTAATGTGTTTATTTTATACCTATTAGTGTTTACATCTATCCATATATTTATTACCTAGCTAGCTATGTTCTATTGCAGTGAATGATTAATTCATTCAAATAATATTCAGAGCCAGGCACTGAGCTCAGAGCAAAGAGGACACAGCATAGAGTCTACTGGGGTGAAATAAGAAAGAAAAAAACTTTTGAAAGGAAACTTTTGGAAAGGAAAAAGGCACAAGTAAAATTAAAGCAACCTTGCAACATGAATCCTGTGCATGAATTGACATGAACTTACCCCCATATCAATCATATAAAACTCCAGATCATATCTCTTTGAAGTGGGATTGTATAATCATCCCCATTTGACATACCAAACAGACCAATATACTATGTTGAAGACTTGCCCAAAGGCAAAATAGAAAGAAAGCAGAGATTCTGCTGTGTATTTCAGACCCTTTCCCACTAAGTCTACGCCTGGGAATTCAAGTGGTTGTGCTAAATCCAAGTTACCAACCTCCTCGCCACTGGCTATTCGGTGAGCCAGATCTTTCAAGTTTCTCATCATTCTTTCATCCCGAAAATCATACGGAAATGTTTCTGTCCATTCTGTCAGGAGTTGAAGGATTTTGGGGGCAATTTTTCTTATCTGGCTCTAGGAAGAAAAAACAAATCCAATTTAGTGGTATCTGTCACAAACTATATCAAATAAATAAAATAATAAACTTCGAGGGCAGCTTTGGGGATTGAAGAAGGGTCCCCCTCCCTGAAGCTAATGCTCTGTGCCATCAACCGAAGGCAGGATCTAGGAATCTTTCATGGCATCAGAATTATGCTGTGATCTTTATACCATTCCCAATTCCCTGTGCATAGCCACCATACCGTTTATGCACTCTTACCTGGGAAGCCAACTTTACAAAGTCTAAGCAGTAGAAGGACCATATGTAATAGAAAAACTAAAGTGAAATTCAAAATGTAGCATTACCTTATCACTGTTAGGATCACTAATCCTCTGGTGTTCAACACATAAGTGGCAGACTTTGGCCATTAGCTCGTAGGGATGCATAAATAACCGAGAACTGAGTAGGAAGGTAAATATGTATGTCCTCTGGGGTAAGAGACAAAAAAAATCATCATGGTTAGATTCTCTCTAAAATTACAATCTCCTCTGCATCTTATTTCATTGAGTTCTCTTGATTCAAAAGTGATATCTATTACTAAAAAAAAAAAAAAACAAAATACTCATTGTAAGATGGATTTCTCCTCTACCTCCTAATGTATCTTTTCCCTTAAGCCATACTAAAAATAACAGAAGTACAAGGATAAATTTAGCTCCCAAAATTATTCACAGCACATTTTCACATCCATCCTCTGGGAGCCAGGATCCTAGAACAATAACTCATTCTAGTAAAGAAGAATGAAATTCAGCCCAGAGAGATAAATCTAACTTAAACATACCACCCATACAGAACCTTGTTCTGTGTCCAAATATTATGGTAACTCAATGGAAACCACACAAACACCCAACCCACATCAGCTCAAGAATTCCCCAGTGTGCCCAGCGAGGCACACTGGAATGTTTGTGTGTTTGTGTCAAAACATTCAAAGGCAGGCTTTCAAGTCATCTATTTACTTGCTCAAAGGCGAAGCAATTTGATAAAACACAATATCACTCTATATACTTTTCTTTAACCTCACTGTTTCCCAAGAAGCCAGTAATGAAGTAGTGCTTATTTGTCATAATAGTTTCAGACTCCCAATGAAAAGAGAAATTCCATGGGTCACCCTCCCCACCCTAGGCGTATTTAGTGTCTCATAAACACTTATGGGGTTGAACAAGGGGTTCATTTTACTGTTGGTTACAAGTTTTCGCTGTGTGGCAGCATATTTGAAAATGCCAAGCAACAAATCACACAGAGAGATAACTCAGTAAGAAACATGATGGGGAACTATGGTGGCAAGCACAAACTACCTTGTACACTAAGGTCTTTATTTATAAAAACATGGATCTACAGTCTAGATATTTTAATGAAATCTTTTACACAACCAGCTGCTTCATAACAGGGGCCACTGTGCAGGAAGGAAGGGAAAGAAGCATAACTTGCCCCAGAAAAAATTCTCCTTTACCCTCATGGAATTGCTATCAAGAATGAGAAAATTTAAATTAATTTCAACAGTATTATCAACACAAATGTTGGTTATCAAGCATAAGCAAACATGCCATCTAAGAGCCAATCTATAAAGAATTGCATATGGAATATAAATCTTGCTCTGTTTCTATGTATTTCCCTGACATTTCTCAGCATAGTGGTGCTCTTGAAAACAAAAAAAGGTAATAGACATTCTCGGAGCATCCAGTACTCTCTGGCATTACTCTCGAAGGACCCAAGTATACATATGCATGAATCAAGCAGATACTTCACTCAAACGGTATCTGACTGCCTCTAAGGTGCTGCCTACCTGGAGACAAATTGCTATGCAGACATCAACCAAAACTGAAATCATACTTAGGTTCAATGTGATCTCAGAACACTCAATAATCAGTGTGCAATTTCTTATTAGCAAAATTTTTGCACCCCAGATGGAAATCTATCGTATCTAGGGTCCCTGCCTACTACATCATCATTTCTGCTAAATATTGAAGATGGATTTCAGTGCAACAAGAACACCTACATCCGGATAGTAATCCACATTAGGTACTAAATGCTGGATGAGTGCTTCCAGGGATCCAGAGAGGAGGTTGTTGTCATGGTAATACAATCCTCCACAGCTGTCCTCCGCAGACTGATAAAGGTTTCGGTTGTAACCACTGCTGTCAAACATTGCTGAAAAGGGAGGAGTCTGAGGCATGCTTTCCTAAAATAAATTAAAAAAGAGAGAGAGAAAACAAAATGTCAGCAATATGCAGTTCAAACACAAAAGTAAACTTTGATAAGTACCAAGCTTTAATAGTAATGGGGAAAAAGGGCCTCCCTAGTGGAGCAAGGGGTCAAGCACCGCACTGTGAAGCAATCCACAGCCTCTGCAGAACAAGTTCCATCCCTGGCTGGCCAGGAAGAATCCCACATGGCACAGTAGACCTCTCCTGTCTCACCTGCTGCTCCCCTCAGCAGTGCATTTCAGTCAGTCTGCCTGTTCTGTTCTCCACTCTGTCTCTGGTGAATCCTCTCACCCCCCGCATCTCTGGCCTGTACCCCAGCTCTTGTATGCATAAATAAATAAGTCTTTAAAAAAATAGTAATGAGGGAAAAGGCAATAAAAAAAGGTTAGTTTCTGATACAATATGAATCCATCAAGAACGAAATTGCTCTTTGAGTAGCACATGCACACCTACTTTTGAGAAACCATCTCATTCAACTAAATATCATAAAATGCTCAGATGTAAGGATCCAATCTGGACTTCAAGTCAAGCCCCTGGCTGTCATATTTTGATATCATTCCTTCACATTTGGTTGTGAAAGAGGGTAGGTGGGTAGAAGAACTGGGCTTTGAATTGCTTTATCCCACTGAGTCCAGTATTATCTGAAGGTAGAAATGAGGAAGTTTTCAAAGTGGTGGAGAAGAATTAGGTAACACTTAAAAAATATCCAACTAGCACTTGACATATTAGAAGATAGCCAAAATGGAAGTTGTAAAAAAATGAAATAGTAAAATGGCCTAGAATTAAAATCCATAGTGAGTGTGTGAGTGTGTGTGTGTGCACATGAGTATGTATACAAATGGACACACACATCAGGAGATTTAATGCTGGTTTCTCAACTTTCCCTGGAAGATCGGATGCTATTGATCATCACCCCTTTGCATCAAATTCTTTTGGGGGTGTGGGGGCTCTATAAAGCCTCAGTTCTCAGTCAACATGCAGGTTGAGACAGCATCTAACTTAGGGAACAAGGAGCACTGTGAGCATCCTCTCCATTTGTGTACTTGGCAGCTCATGCAGCCCTTGTCCGGGGTACTCAGTAGAAGCCAGAGGCTATTAAATTAGGACTTGGGTTCCTTGGGACAGAGCACCAGGCTCTGAAAACAGGCTCCTGGTTTCTGGCAGGTTTGGACAATGGAGGCATTCAGAAGCTGCCCATATGGAGGGGCACAGAAGGCTACAATGGGGTAGCCAAACTGCAGGCCTGGACCGAGGGACAGAGTGTGTGGAGATTGCAGGAGGACACAACCTGGGCTAATCCTTCCTTTCAAGATGCCAAGAGAGATTTACATCCAAACAAGGGGGGTGGGTATGGAGCCCTCCTTGGAGGCACATACGTCACTGCAGGCACATCTGTTCCTGCTCCAGCTACCAGGCCATAGCACCATAAAGTGTGAGTGGGCCTCGGCAGGGGGTGGTCAGGCAGGGTGGAGTGATGGGAAAAAAATGACATCCATTACAAGGTCCACCTGACAGGTGGAACTGACATTCAGGGAGGGGAGCAGCAAGAAAGAGAAATTGAAATAAAGCTTCAGCTCTATGTATTTCGTCCATCCAGAAACACTGCTGAGCGGAAATTTAAAAGACTCCATGAAAAAAGAGCCACAGATGAAAAGAAAGTGATTCCTGAGAATGGCTCAATCTGGGAGATCTGTCACAGTCAGGGTCCCCATGGCTGTGGCTCATGCTCAGCGGGACATGGTCATAAGGTCAAAGAATCTGGAACAACAAGATATAAGTGTTTAGTGCGTAAGACCTCACGCATAGGAATCACAGGGAATTAAATGACTCAGTGTTCACATTTTATAAGGCAATGGACAAAGCATGTGCCTGATCTCTTCAAATTCCAGTTTTCTGTGTACATGTTTCTTGCATGTATAACCTACGCAAACAGGCTGTCCTTGCTGGGAAGGAGATTAATGACCTTCTACCCTTGCCCTGAGAAACTCAAAATGAACACAGGCTGGGAGGTCTAGACCTGAGGTGAGAAACACCTAAAAGTTGCTTTGGGACACCCCGGAAAGCACTGTGCCTCTGGGTCTGGTGGCTGTCCCTGGTTTCAAGCTCTGGCTGGTTAAAAATCGCCCTTCCCTGAATAGGGTAGAGAGTGAGAAGAACTCACTACATCATGCCCTTGGAGGTTTTTTTTTTTTTTCTCCTGTTAAGACCATGGATTTTTCTCTGATTTCTCATTGCTTCTGAAATGAGCAATCCTGATAAAGTACTTCTAGAAGATGGTTGTCCAGGATTTGGAAATTTGATAAAATCAAAAAATGTTAAAAGCTCAAGGGATCACAGAAATCACCTGGTCAGGACTTTAAAAACAGATTTCCTTTCACATTCCAACTTCAGTCAATTTGAAGCAGTTTGTAGAGGTGTGAGGATAAGTGAGAAGAATTCAAAGGCTGCAACTGAGAGGGAATGAGTGTTCTCCATGATTAGCAATGACTGCAAGACAGAGGAGTCGGAGCCCACATGCATCAACTCTGGGCTGATCTCCTTGTTTATAAACCTCCCAGGGGAAGCGAAATGACCAGGACAGGGTTATACAGCGATGAGACCACAGCACCAAGTGAACCCAGTGGAACCACCTGAATTTTGCGCCCCTGTGGCTAATTCACAGTAAGTCCTGGGCCACAGAATGCTCACCAGCCACTCACCAAGCAGTAGTACTTATTCACCCCATGAAGAGAAAAAGGACTCAGAGTTAATGAAATCCTAATCTGGTCCTTAATAGCAACAAACACTTCAGAAAGTCACTCCTCCCACCCCTACAAACATACCAAGTATGTTTGTTATTTGGGAAATGATTTCCAATCCTGCTTACCCCTTCTAAAATTCCAAATGATAACATAACTACCAATTTTCTTTTCAGCAAAGCCCTTAAAGCACTATGAGAGGGATGGAAAAAGGCTTTTGGATTGTCCCCAGAAACGTATCACTCACAGGATTGCTTTGCGAAGGTGCAAAACAGCAACACTTAAAAAACCCCTCTTACCAGCCTCCAAAAGGAAAGACTGGAAACAGCAATGGAAACCAAATGGAAGTAGTTAATTCGGGCCTTAGCTTATTATATGTAAAACTCAAATTTAGTAAGAGTTATGTCACAGATTGTTTTCTGCCTTCCACTGATTTAATTTCCCTGAAGCACCTTGCTGAATGTGTATACAGCCACAACCAATTGCTGAGATTCAAGTCACCCCCAGAGACTCCAAACCCTAATTTATGCACCATGATCTTACTTGTCTGTCTTGCATATACTCAAACAACCTCTTTCCAACTTCTCTCTCTTCTTTAATTATACATTCTTTTATGATGGAGCCCAGCATGCTGGACAAGGTCTCTATATTCCAGTCCTTTACTTCTCTGCATCCTCACTCAAGTCCCTGACTTGAGAAAAGCCTAGAAGCATATGTGGTAGGTTCTGAGAAAGCCAGCACTCCTGTTTAAGGTTTACTGCCTATGAATGCCTGTTTTGAATGCTGCTATACCTTTTGACAGGCATTCTCACTGTTTTGACTGCTTAGGGAAATCAGGTTCAGGAGAACTGTAATAACTCCCTTGCAGTTACACAATGGACAAGGGATAGAGAGGGCAGGATTCCAAACCTAAGTCTCCAGAATGCAGACTCAAAAGTTATTATACTACATCATGTAAAACTGCAGTGGTCCTTTGTGACATTCTAATGTCTAGCCAGAAGCTGAGAGGCCTATCAGTGTGTCCCAAACTTTAGAGTATTCGAATTCATAGATTTTTGCATGTACTACATACATTCTTACACCAAAGATATATTAATGCCACGAAATACTCTTATTAAAAAAGCAGCCATCAACAGTAGTAGTTAAGCTCCTGAGCTCTGTAATCAAAGTACAGTCCTATCTAGGCAGAGGCAATTGTTTATATTTTAGTGAGATTGAGGTGTACTCATAAAGGGTAGCGGGATAAGAAAACACATTAATTGACCGTCTTTTTTTCTATAATATACAAAGGAATAGAGCACCTTAATGGTGGACGGCACTTCAGAGTCAATGAAATACAGAAATATTTGCTTGTATATAAGTACTTTATAATTTTCTAGAAAAAAGTTCTGAGACAAATGACCTAAAATAGATCATGGGTCACCGTGATCATCATCATTTCTAAGCCCTGATAAAAGCCAGTCTCGCCATTTGCTGGAAAGATCAACTACCTTGTGTAATAGATGCATTTGGTAAACAAAGGGAAAGGTCAGCAAAATGTTACAGAAAGTACTGTTTGTAAAGTGTATTTTTACATACCTACAAAATAAACACAGTGGCTCTATTCTTGCAAATATTTTCCCTTTTATTGCCCACATAAAGAATGACTTTTTCAGCACTACTCAGATTTGATGTCCAGGTCTTCAGTGTGAGAATTGAAAAGTGAAGCTCAGAAGATTAAATATTGGCTTGTTTCTTAAGAAAACCCATAAAGGGTGGCACAGGGGTTAAAGGCTCAGTGCTATCAAGCTATCCCCAGCCACTGTGGCATGAATTTGATTCCCGGTCAGGGAGCTAACCCACATGGTGCAGCAGACCTCTCCTGTCTGACCCACTGCTCCCCTCAGCAGTGTATTTCAGTACATCTGCTGTGCTCCCCACTCTGTCTCTGGTGAATCCTCTCACCTCCCGTACCTATGGCCTATAGCCCAGTTCTTGTATGCATAAATAAGTAAAAATAAATCTTCAAAAAAAAAAAGAAAGAAAAACTATACAATATCCAAGTATTGGATATGAGAACTCCAATAAGTATTTCTTCCCGGGCAATCATTTGCTAATGATTAAGTCTAGGAATCATTTAATGGTTTTCTTACTGGAAGAAGGGCTAAAGTGTGAGGCTATTCCTCTCCCAAAGCTTCTTTTCATTTGTTTATCTCAGTCAGTTCTGGTTTCCTCTGATCTGTGGGTTCTGCTCTTCTGATTGGTACAGCACTCACAACGATGGGCTCCCATAAACTTCCAATGTCTTGCTCACTACCCTTGGCAGCATCACTTTAGAACTAAATTCTCCACTCTCTGCAATGATTCATTTCTACAGATTTTGCCCAACCCAATATACCTACCTATGTGGTCATATTTACCAAATATCTTGTTTACAAAAAACTGACTCTTTAATGCTGTGTGACAGCAGTAAGTTAAATGTTGGCATTAATTCACGGTTAAGTCAAACTTCAAAGAAAGTAATCCCTTTGGGGAAGAGATTTATATGAAACACCGGAAAAAGCAGCTGACTTTATTCCCATCACTACCAACAGGACAGAGGCAAAATGGCAGGTTAACTCACAGGCAATCCTCACCTTACAAAGTTTCTTTTGGAGCCAGTTTCAAAAATAGCACATAATTTATCCAGCCTGTGGCTCTAACTTTTTAAGGAGATCACAAGCTTTTCCCCACATCACTTTCAGAGAGCTATACCCACAAGTTTGCACAAACTTTCAAGGAGTAAAGACTCTATGAAATCACACGGGCTGGCTACAGAATCTAAATTTTATCTACTCTTCCACAAAGAAGGAAAATACCATGATTCTGAGGGAAATCTTGTCTCACACCTTCAAGAGTGACTCCCTAGAATTCAAGGAGTACTTGCATTTTTAGGTAGTACTAATCAAATGGATTTAGAGAGTTTTTAAAATGAGGCTGCTTTGGGTTTGGGTAGATACTGAAATAGGCTTTTCCCTTAAACTGAGGCAGCACTTGGGGATGGGGAGGAGGCAATGAAACCATGGGGGACAGATTTTGGTTTTTAAAACAGCGAACCATGCCTAAAGAAAGCTAAGCATACAGGTTACAGGTCTTTTCTGGAAAACTTCCCAAAGGGAAGTTTAAAGATATAGTCAACTCAGGTATACAAGATAAATGTACTTTCTTAAAATTAATTTGGTTAGCCAAAAAGTTGGCTGACAGAAAAGACAGCTTATAGGGGCAGCTAATTCAGGCACAAAGATATATCATGTTCTTCCAGGACCCTGAAAAAATTCAGCCTGACATTGATCCAGCAGCAAGGAAGCCAGCTCTGGGTGATTTAAGGGATGAATGGATTTGAAAGGCATGCCTAATGGTTTCAAACCCACTAAAGCATCAGATGAAAAGCTGCCTTTTTCTAAACAGTGTTTGAATTAGCAACCGCTTTTGCACAATGTTATTTATGATGAGGCAGGTGCATCAGGAGAAGGTGGTTTCAGGTGACAATTCGAATTGGAAAAGAAGTTGAGAAGATGGGTGGAGGAGCAAAATCAGAAGCTATCCTTCAGCCTCTGCCTCAGGTGCTGTGTAAATCTCTGAAAGAATGTCAGTTCAGCACTTCTTTTACACTCAAGAGAATGAGATAGAAAAGGTAAGAGTGAAAGAAAATTAAGTGTTTTCTTTTTCAATCCCTATTTCATCAGGGTGCTTCGGTGCAGCATTTAACAAATCCATTATCTGTACACAGATCGCTATCATTTAGCGTCACTTAAAATGCTAGGCATGTATCCCAATTAAAAAAGCAAACCTGCTGAGGTAGAGGAGGGCCTCTCTATCACAGCTGAACTTTGAAAGCATGTTTGTTTAGTGAGGAGAGGCTCTGTAAGTACTGGAATTACTGGTCCCCCCTACCTAGATTCCAAAGAACTTTGCACTCAGGGAGAGGCCTCATCAGTCCCATTTAAGGCTCCAGAGATCTGAGTTAGGAAGAGTGCACAGTTTAGCTTTCCCCGCCGCTGGTGTCAGGAGTCCGTTGAGTTTCCTTTGGGCACTGCCAGCTCAGCGAATATCACATGCTCAAAGAGTGGATGGAACTAAAGGTTGGACTCAGGGTGAAAGATAAAAGTCAAGTTTCTGACACTATGAAAGCAGGGCTTGAAAATGCCTAGATTATCTTATCATTTTATTCTTTAGCCAGGGAAGTCCTAGAAGCCAAGATTTCTATCAGCATGTCTGGAAACTGTAGACATGGTTACACCTTCTCTAGAGTTCACCTCCTTGAGAAGTGTATGCAGATGCAAACAATACAGAGTCCAGAACTCAGAATCAACTCACTTGGCATGAGTAAGTTAACTCCCAGATAAGTACATTCTTTTGAACTGGAACTGAGTCCCAAATGCTTGGTAAGTGGCATAGTCAAGGGAGGGGGGCATAGGAAGTATTTTTGAGAAAAGATGACCCTGTTTCTCTTTACAAAGATGAAACAGTCGTGTTATTTTTGATTATGAAAAAAATTGCTTTTTTGTTCATTTATCCTAGATGTTACTTTAAAAGTCTTTACTAATTAGTCATTGATAGAGGAAGGCAACTGTGACTCAAATAGTTACTATCTTTGGTTTCCCTGGAAGAAAAACAAAGCTAGTGTTTCTTATCATTTGTCTCAGGGATATCTTGTTAGCAGTTCATTAAAACATAAAATGACATTTCAGGACAGGGCGACTAAAAATGGGCCTGGAGAATCATTCAAAACTTTGCTAGGAGATAAATCTTTACTGTGTGGGAATATAGACTATTGTTGACATTGAGCTGTTTTTTAACCTACAACTTCATACAGTTCCTGATCCTACCAGTAGATGGCTCCATATCCCCTGTTTTGAAAGGGTGGGTGCTTTCCAGCAGTAACAGTCAGTGCTGGTTGCGATAAGCACAGGGACAACTAGAGCTCTGGAGAAAAAAAATAGTAATGAGAATTTGGCATTTGTGATGTTGGAACATTACAGAATTTAGGGAAGTGGCATAGTTCATGCTGTGCAGTTTAAAGTATATACTGGCTGATAAGGCCAGATAGTCTTATGTCTTGTGTCTTAGGTGCCCATCTATGATAAGAATTATTTCCTTTCCCAAAGGAATAAAAGTGCTCTTCTAGATCATAAAAATCATCATTATCTAATTAAGTGCTGTCAAGAAGAACTTTCTGGAATAGTACAAATGTCCCTCTTCTGTACTAATTCAGTATGGCCCTTAGTCACATGTAGCTATTGACACCACTTAAAATATATGGGCTGGTGCAAGTGAGAAACTAAATTTTAAATTTTGTTTCATTTAATTAACCATATCTTTCATACATGGTAGATATCAATTTATGGAATATCATATGGGGAGTATCCTTTATTACAAGAGTTTATTTAAATCCAATTCATCTCAGCAGGAAAATGACTTGATAGTGAGGACATTTGGTCATAAGTAAAATTTTCTACTGCATTTTATTATGAAGCATGACTAGGGGATAACTTTATTTTTTGACTGCAAGTATATGAAAACTATGCCCCCAACCCATTCTTCTGTTTTAAATAAATAGCTTACCTACTGGTAGTTCATAAAGCATTCTCCTTTCTTACCAGGATAATTTTTACTATCCCAAGTTCAACTAATTTTCATGCCAGGACATTCTAATAAAACTTGCAAGTGAATAATTTTCAGATACACACACATCTTGAAATGAGATAGTAAATATATAAACCTGAAATAAAATGACTGCTCAAAAGTGAAATTAAAAATTCTTCAGATAGTCACCCTGACTTAATAAGCTAAAAATTTTCCTGCTTATTAGTAGTTTGCAATATACTTTATAGGAGGAAAACAAAAGCAAAAAAGGCAATTCAAGGAAAATATTAAAGCTCTACAGAAATTTTCATCAACAAAAATAAACTTCACACTCTTGTCTGCATCTCTATGCTTCCAGAAAGCAGCTGAATATCCATATCAATATCAATGCCAATTACTTCATCATTCTTCCACTGCTAATACAAGGTACAAGCACATAAAGTGAGACTACAGTAAAATAAATCAAAGATCACAGAGCTAAAAGAGACTCCATAAATCATCCAGTTCAACACCCTGTCAAATTTATAGAGATTGCACATATAGAAAGAGTAAGTGACCTGTTTGGGCTCTGAACTGAATAGAATCCTAGGTGCTCAAGGCAGAAATCTGCCCACAGCACTAGGCTAATGTCTGTCATTTTAATATAATCAAGGAATCTAATTTTTGTGGATTTAATTGGAGAACCAAAAAAGGACAACTGTAGTATCTTGAAAAGTGAAGGGGGTAGGGAGGCAAAATCTGCATTCAACCACTAACAGCAAAAATCCCATAAATCTTAAGCAATATTTTCAATAGTACAACCGCTCTTTAAGACCTCACAAAATATTATAATGGCTTTTCCACTTACTATGTGTGGCATCAGAATCAAGATTCTCAGTTTCTGCTTCAGGGATGCCAGATTCTTCTGCCAAGCAAGAGGAGATAAATACTCTCTACCTTCTCCTTCTCCCTTTTAAAGAAAGGCTCTGGGGGTTGGGGGGGGGGGCGATGCAAATTGCTTTTCCTTCCAGGTAGCCTTTGGAAGGTAAATCAAGCTGATCCCATTACTTCCTGTGCCAAGTAACATACCTTCCCTAACACTCACCCACCTCCTCCCCTTCAATTTTCTTACCATTTCTCTCTTTTTCCTAGATAGGTATTATGTAATGTGGGTGTGAATTTTGGTTTGAGGGGTTTTTGGGGAGTGGGGTTCATTGTACTTTGCTAGCCAGTAGTTAATTTTAAGATAGTAAGAAAGCAATATTAGTAATATTATAAAAAATATGTGATTGTGATTATGGTACATACTATTTAGTAACATACCTAAAAATACATTGATTAGATGCTCAGCTGGGAAAAAACATACATGTCAATACTTTCTGGTGATTCTCTATTGCAAGTATGATCCTAGATAATAGGTGTGGTAATATCAGATAAAATATCTAGTGAAGCACATACAACAGAGCAAGACTGAAAATGCACCGTGGGAGAAATAAATTCTAATAATTTAACACTCCATTAAACAAGTGGAAAGTACAAGGCCAGTATGCTTAGTAGCCAGAAATGTTGCCACCTCTAGGAAAACAAAGGATTGACCTGCATGTGGTGGAAGAATGCCAACAAGAAACTTGTTAATCATTAACTGATCTCATTTTTGCCAGAAAATCTGCTTGAAAGTAATAAATTAATAGCACTGCTTATGAACCCTGATTTCTGTCAAAAATATCCCAGGTCCTCAGTAGTCAACCACTGTCTTTCCCCCAAAATAAAATAGCTATTAAAACAAGCTGCCCTTCTTTTTTTCTGTTATGAAAACCTCAACAGCCAAGAATGTTTATTTTTATATCTTTTCTGAAATCAATTCTACATTTACTCTAAACTCATATGAGCAGTTATTTTCCTCTCAAATGTGTAATCAGGGGTATACTCCGGTTAATTGTAAACCTCCTAGTTTCTCAGGCTTATCACCATGGTTAGACTATGTTTTCAATTAAGGCACAGTCATCACATGCTAAACTCTAGCTACTGTATTCAAAAGGAAAGTATAATTATTCACCCCATCTGAGTCTGACTGTACCAGACATTATTCAAGAGTGCAACACCCAGATCCCTAGACTCTTCCCCTTTATGCACACAGTTCAGAGACCCTCCCTTGGCCCTTAGAGATCATCCATGGCTAAATATAGAGGTATGCACAGCAGCAGTTCCTGACCAGTCACATGGGGCTGCTGACGAAGGACTCCTTGGAGATGCATTAAGCGTGCGCGCACACACACACGCAAACACACACACTTGTGCATGTTCATCTATGCACAGTATACCCACTGAATTCATTGGGGGAATTCAGAATTCAGAAGAGATCATCGCTGCCCAGGGATCTTCTCCTATAAACAGCACTGTGCCATCCTCTGCACTGTCAGAGGACTTAGCTACGTCGCTTTTGCCTGAACTGCACCAATTCGGCGGGAGTAAGGTGGAAAGCAACAGTCAAATGGTATGCAGGCCGACATACCAACAGAACACACACACACACACACCAGCCCTGATCTCCCCCCTCCCCTTTGCTCCTGTACAGCATTGAAGTTGTCTCCACTGTTCCCTAGAAAGAGGAGCTTCCCTCTGGCTGCCCGCGAGGCTCCCAAGTACCCCTAGCTCAGTTATTATTATCACCCTACCAACCGACTTACCTGAGCCCAGGCAAACCCAAGGCGACTCGGTGTGTACCAAGTTCGCCAGGTGAATGAAGCGAGGCAAGAATATCATTCACTTCGTTAGTGGTGAGCTCTGTTCCCTGGCCCCTTCCTAAGAGTCAGATCGTAGATTATATGGCACCGACACGAGAAGCAATCTCTCACCCCAACACACACACACACACACACACACACTAGCCAAGAAGTAGAAGCAAACAACCTAGGTGTGCACAAGAAAAGAAAGGACAGACGCGATTAGAACTTAGATAAATTCTCAAAAACTACCAAGACCTCAAAACAGAAGGCCTGGTTGTGGCACGGGGGTGAGAGCCAGGCAAATCGCAAACCCATCCCACTTAGGGCCGAACCCCTCAGCCCCCGCACCTGTTGGCATCAGATTCCCTCCGTGGGGGAGTCCCAGGCACCCGCGGCAACCGGGTAGGGAGAATGTCGGGGTTACTGCCTTTTGCAGGGCGCCCTGTGCCAGCGAACCCTCGCCGGTCCCGGGCTCTCAGGGCGCCCCTGGGCGCAGCCGGCAGCCGGGGCGCACCCCGAAAGCCGGGCTTGCTCGGCGACCGGCTCCGCGAGGCTCAGGCGGCCTGGGGCAGCGCGAGGGCAGCATCAAGCCTTCCGAAGCGCGGCGGGATTCGGCGCCTTTGGGGAGAAAAGCCCGGCCAGGAACAACCCACCTGCAGACGAACCCTCGATCCTCAGCTTCTCAGATTTTTGCCGGGCGCCCACAAACACGGCCAAAGGACACGCAGTGAAAACGCGCGGGAAGAAGGAAAAAAAATATTCGCTCAACCAGTCGGGAGCCTTGTTTATACTGAAACTACGGCTGCTGCGGGCGCGCACACCCCCTTAGCTCCGCGACCGCCCCCCGCCGCCAGCCCCGCCCCGCCGGCTTGCGCGGACCAATCGGCACAAAGCTCACCGCCCACCCGGCGGCGCCCCCTGCTCCCCGGGCCGCTGGAGAGTCCCGGGGCGCGGGGGACCAGAGCTGCGCGGCCGCGGGGTGCCCGCCCACGCTGCGGAGGCCGGGGGAGCTGCGGGGTTTACCAGCGCGGGCGCGGGGCTCTCCAAGGCGCGCGAGTCTTCACGAGCGCACCTGTCCGGGGCCGATGCGCAGTCATGTGTGTGTGTGTGTTTGTGTGTGTGTGAGTGTTCATTTACCTGTGTACTACCTGTAAATACCGGCCCGACTCGTTATACAGTATCTGCTAACATCATTATGGGCTAAAGGTTACTGTCCATGCAACTTCCAGAAGCGAGCTCAGAGAAACCACAAGACCATTTGTCCAGCAAATATTTACCGACAGCCTGAGCGTTAAGCTGCCGAATGCTGGGGGCACACAGTAGGCAAAAGTGGGCTGGCCCTCGCTATTCTGAAGCGAAAGGTTTGCTGGCGCGCAAACGAGCAAATGGCCCCACATAGAAAATGTAAAACTGCGGCGATCCCAAGTTCCATCAGAAAAGAGAACCTGTGCTGTGACATAGGATTCTGGAGGCAAAGTAGGGAGGCTGGTCCTCCATAAAGGCCGTGTGGTCATGGTAACCGCATACTCTATCATTCGATACTTAATAACTATTTTAGAAAAAATGTAAAACCCGCAGGACGTCCCCTCATACAAATAAAAGGAAGCTGAAGGGAAGAGGATGAAATAAATAGGGGCAGAAAGAGACCCATGGAAAGAAAAAACTTAAAGTCTCAGGAGGCCCTCTCATCTGCTACGTGACCTTGAGTGAGTAAAATAGCTTTTCTGAGTTTCAGTTTTTCCAGCTATAAAACGACACTATTCATACCTGTCCTACAGGACTATAATTAGGATTACTTAGATAGAGGAGTCCTTTTTGTCCCTGCTCCAAACCTCCTTCCTGCAGTGGAAATAATCATGGTGAAGTTGACCTTGTCTGTTCTCAGCTGATTCTGCCTTCATTTTCACCTGTGCTTCTTCACACATCCTTTCCTCTAATCTTACTCCCACTTTCCCTGCTGCAAATGGGTTGCCCCTGACCCAGTAATCCACTCTCACCTAGCTGAGTCTGCAGTTGAAAGCAGAGCCAAACTTCCAGAGCTCTTGGCCGGCTGGCCAAGCAGAGTTAAAGCAGAGGCTTAGGAAGCCCTGCCCAGCTGTTGTGGTTCTGCTGATTGGTTATCTTTGACGCTCAGCTTTCCATCTTGGTTCTATGACAAACAAGCTAGAAGCTGTGTTAATCACTTAAAATTGTGAGGTTCCTGGTCCTGTAAAAATAAAAGGGATGGACTAAATCAGGATTTATTTATGGGAATATTTGACCTACCTACCCTTAGTAAGCCCTGAATACACCCACCAACCCAGAAGATTTTAACCAGTTTTACTTTTAAAGTTTTTCTCCACCAAAAGATGTTTAGTTTCTTAAAATACAAAATGGACACTATGAAAATATTAATCCAATGTTTTACCAAACTTCCTTCCTGTTCCCCATGCTGGCAGACAGAACCCTTCCCCCTCCCTATTTGTGAGGGGTCAACTCCAGAGCCACCTGGTCCAAATCCTAATCCTGCCTTTACCACTAGCCAAAGGATCACAATACAGGACTTTAGAGCCACCTGAAAGTTAGCAATCATAACTTATAAAAGTAATTGATTTGAGAATATGGAGAAGATAAAGGAAAGAATTAACGACATGGACCCTCAGAGAATCTATCCTGACCTCCCTATTTATACCTGAAGTAAAATCCACTCCATAATGTTATTCCCTGCTTTACTGTTGTTTCCACCATAGGATTTGCCACCATTCAACACATTTCTATATAGCAGAAACTCAATAAAAATGACTATTCTTTTTACTTAAATAAGGTAATCATTAGCAGGACTTTATTTGCATCAATTTGACTGTTATTGAGCTCATCAACATTTACATCAATATGAGTTGAGCCACAAGAGTCAGAAGACTATAAACTATGAAAAGTAGAGAAGTAAAGTATGTCCTTTATGACAGAACTGTGGTTGTCATCTTTGTAATAATTCCCAATATTTGTTGTAGTTCATGATGCTTTTCATATACATTATCATATTCAGGGAGAATGTTGGGTCCAATCTGACAGTGGTCATTGCAAAGGCATACTTTTCTTTCCTGGGATCACTAAAAATATTATAGAAAACCACTCATTTACATTTGCTAAGGTGGGCCTCCCTGGTGGCCTAGGGGTGAAGTCTCAGCGCTATCACCACTAAGGCCTGAGCTCATGCCCAGCCAGGGAGCTACCCACATGGCGCAACAGACCTCTCCTGTCTTGACTGCTGCTCCACTCAGCAGTGTGTTTCAGTAGATCTGCCTGTTCTGCTCCCCGCTCTGTCTCTGGTGAATCCCTTTATAGTGCCAGGTAGGCACAGAGCAGGATCTCTATGAACCTACGCAGACAGGTAAAGGAGAGTCCTGGAGCCCTTGATGGCTTTCTCAGGCTTTTATTGGGATTTTACCAGGTAGGTATGAGTGGCAGGCAGGGGGGCAGGGGCTGGGAGGCCTACCAGCCTTTCACAGCAAATCTTCACTCTTTCTGGGCTCTCTGGCATTCTCTCATGGTCTCGTTCTCCTTTCTGCTTCTCTTTCATTCTGGTGATTCTTTTCCCCGTGATGCCACCCTTATAAGCCCAGCCTCAGCCCAGGTGTACCCACCTACGCATGCCCACACCCTACTTCAAGTGTCCCCCCCCATCAGGCATGCATTTAGGACCGCTGGGATCCATCATTAATCCTAATGGCAGGAGGGCAGAAAAGCCCGATAATCACTTACCCTACACTTCTCAAACCCTCCCCCCAACTTCTTGCCTACACCCTAGTTCTTCTATGCAAAAATAAAATCTTTGAAATATAAAAATAAATAAATATAAATAAATTTACTAAAGTATACCTTAATAGAAGGGAATTGACTAGAAAAGATAATTTTAGGGATGTCCTTCCACATATCTATGTCATTGTCAGTTTTTATCTCCCAGACTTTAAAGTTATACAGAAGGATTTATCAACTCCAGGGGAAATTCCATAACAGATACAGTCAATTTTTAAATTCCGCTATGAAGATGTAAAAAAAAAAAAAATTACTGTCTTCATTTATAGCAGACAAGAATTGCTGAACGACAATATTATTATTTTTCCATTACAATAATTATTATTTCACTTATTTTCCAATTCTTATTTACCCTTACAAAGGAGGTCTATTGCTATTTAGAAATAATTTAACATAATCACAAAGTCATGAGACAGCCATATCATCCTCATTGGTTAATATAATGCATATGGCAAAAGCATATCGTTTTGATCAGCTGTATCACTGTTTCGAGTAAAAGTCAAACTACATTTATTTTTTTTTTTATAGAGGCATGTTTTATTTATTTGGTTGGTTGGTTTATACATGCACTGGGTACAGTCAGGAGTGCGGGAGGGTAAGAGAATTCACCAGAGCCAGAGCGGGGAGCAGAATAGGCAGAAGGACCGAAGTACACTGCTGAGGGGAGCAGCGGGCGGCAGGAGAGGTCTGTGCGCCATGTGGGACCCTCCTCCGGTGGCCGGGGAGCAGCTGGGGATTGAACTGGTGCCGCAGAGGCCGCGGGCAGATTCGCAACCCAGCGCTCAACCGCTGCGCCACCGGGGAGGCCCTCAAACTACATTTAACATGAGCTTATTTAGCTAAATCCTATAAAATCTATATAGTGAAAAGTAAATACTCTTCTATTTCTTATGTCTCTTTGGAGCAGTTTTTGTCTGGCTTCTTGCAAATGAGTTGATCTCACCATAAATTAAGAAAATATTTTTTCATTGCAAGTTCTTGTAGCTTTTAGTACTAAATCTAATTATTTTGCTAGAACTCCTTAGTTTTGACTAATTACCAATCTATGTCCCAGAACACTGAGTGGGAAGGGAGAAGTGAAAATGAGTAATAGAATAATAAGATTTTAGAATTGAGAAAAATACTAATGATCATTTCTATCTTTCCCCACCCCCATATCAGCAACCAGAGCATTTTTGAGAAAAGGAAATTGAATCCTACAGAGATTAAATGATCTGTCCAAGGTCGTCCAACAAGATAATAGCCACGCTGTACAAGTCAAAGAGCACAAATGATAAGCTCCATATTTCAGTTACTATATGATTTTACTTCTCAATTATTCCTGCAAGCGTGAGACTGTGGAGCTTTTTTGACATTAATGAAGTACAATTTGTTTTCAAATATTGATGACACATGTTTTCCATTAAATACTTCTTGATAAAATGATAAAAGAGAATTCTCTATATGTTGCTAGTGCCTAATATTAGAATTTTCTAAGCAATGCCAATAACATTAATCTTATTTATAATTCAAGGAAGTAAAATAGTAAATATGTTGTTTGCTTTATCATTAATTTAACTATAGTCTAGGCCATCAATCAGACTTCATAAAGTCTATTTAAGATAGTATGTTGGGGGCCTCCCTGGTGGGCTTAAGACGCAGCACTATGAAGCTATCCGCAGCCACCGTAGTGTGAGTTCGATCTCCGGCCGGGAGGTGACATACATGGCACAGCAGACCTCTCCTGTCTCGCCTGCTGCTCCCCTCAGCAGTGTATTTCAATAGATTTGCCTGTTCTACTTCCCACTCTTGTCTCTAGTGAATCCTCTTACTCTCTACATCTCTGGCCTGTACCCAAGTTCTTGTATGCGTAAATAAATAAATCTTTTAAAAAATAGTATGTTGTTCAAAAAAGCTTCTCTAATTAACATTTACTATTGTCATAATAAAAACATAGAGCCAAGGTGTTTTCTTCTTCACAGAATAAAGTGAGTTCATGAAACTGTAACATCTTTTCAAAACAGGAAAGCAGTTGTGATTTCTGGGTGATTCTGTAAAGTTTAATTTTGTAAAATGTCCAAACACTACAAAAGGATAGTCATTGTTTCTGTAGCAAGGCCAGCATTTCTGTATAATATGTTTGGATATCATTATGGAAAAACTTAATGCTAAATCTATAAAAAAAATGGAAAAGATCATATGGTTTAACTATTCATTAGTGGATTAGAGAGAATGGCTGTCTCTCTGGAGGAGGGACTGGGAATAGGACTCTGGGAACTTCAACTTGGTGTGTAGAGCTCAGTTTCTTTCATGGAGATATGATAAAATGTTTGCAATTGTCATTTGTGAGTGGCTGGAACACCGGTGTTTATATGTATTTTTTATTTTGTAAGTTTCTTCCAAAATAAAAGCATTGCATAATGAAATTTGATCTTTTCATACAGCTATTATGCATAAACTTCTAAATTAAAGCTCATATTGTAAGATAATATATATCAGTAAAGTTATTTCACTTTTTCCTCCTCGCTGATAGATCACACTTACAAAAAGTAACTACAAGTTAAAATTGCAGAGACTGTTATCTGGTTCCACTATGCAAAATTATAATATGTGAAAAATGTGTTTATAATGTTATACATCTCACATAGTCTATCAAAATTAACCCCTGTCTTGCTTTTTGATGTAATTATTCCTTCTCTGGTATGCATCATGAGTAAACAGAGAAAAGAGCTTTGATTCTTGACTGAAACCTGCTTTAATGTCAAATCTCCAACATGCTAACACCACTAGCATATGATTAATGCTTCCAGGACCTGGAATTAACTAGTGATAATTTTAGAATCTATAATTATCCAAGTAATTGTCTCCCATTAGCTGTCTCTGAAGAGTGGTCAAGAATTGAAGGGAATGGAGGTGGAATGTCTGGACACAGCTCCCTGGGGGTGGGATGCATTTGCTGCAGGTCTGTTGAGTCAGGGTGTGTGTTTGGAGATGTGTTTGGATGAGTAGGTAGAGTGAAAGACATGGCTGTTGTTTGCAGAAGTGGTGTTTGGAAAGAGTAGAAAGAGATGAGGAATGTTCTGGTATGGACAATTGTTTAATGATCTAAAAGAGAGTAACTCCTTGTAGGGTAAAGAAAATGTCAGGCTTTTCTGCCCTCCCGCCATCAGGATAGATGACGGATCCCTGTGGTCCTGAATGCATGCCTGATGGCGGGCACCTGGAATAGGGTGTGGGCATGTAGGTGGGATTCATGTGGGCTGAGACTGGGCTTTTAAGGGCGCCGTCATGGGGACGCCAGTAGAAGCAGAAAGAGAAGCCGAGAAGCAGCAGAAGCCCAGGGAGAGAGAAGGTTGGAGAGCCCAGAGTGAAGATTTGCTGGGGGCTGGGAGGCCAGCCAGCCTCCCAGCCCCCCAGCACCCCTGCCTGCCGTATGCCTGGTGACCCCCAATAAAAGACCTGCAAAAACCACTGAGGACTCTGACTCCTCCTTTACCCATTCTGCATGGGATCCTAGAAAACCTGCACCGTGTCCATTCCTGCCCTTTACACTCCTAAAAAAAGTTTGTTAGGAAATAGGCTTTGGGACCTCCCTGGTGGCCTAAGGGTTAAGTCCCAGACTGGGAGCTGACCCACACTGGGCTCAGCAGACCTCTACTACCACTACTATCTTGCTCTCTGCTCCCCTCAGCAGTGTATTCCAGTAGGTCCCTAACCCTAACCCCAATCCTTTCACCCCCTGCATCTCTGGCCTACACCCCAGTTCTTCCATTCAAAATAAACAAACAAACAAACTTAAGAAAGACTAAGGATTTTTCTACAGAGGTATGAATTCAACCCCTTACAGAAAGAAATTCTCTCTTTTTTTGTAAGATTTGATTTAGTTGTGCATACAAGAGCTGGGGTATAGGCCAGAGGTGCAGGGGGATTTGCGTGTGATAGAGAATTCACCAGAGACAGAGTGTGGAGCAGAACAGGCACATCTACTGACACACACTGCAGTGGCTGCTTCACAGTGCTGAAACTCAAGTACTTGAGCAACCACAGAGGCCCAAGAAATTCTTAACAAAGGGTGAAATAAAATGTCTCAATCTGAATAAAGTTCCCGAGAAAAATAAAACATTGATTTTAAGTTTGTTTTGTTTTGTTTTTTTAAGAACTTACGATAAACTTTTTAATATGCCCTGCCTTCCTAAGTTAAAAGGTACTAGCTGTCTTAAAAGGCAGTAAAAGTTGAACTAGGATATACTGTCTTGAAATTATCTTTAAATATATGAGATTTGGGTTAGCCCTCCTCATATTCTTTGCAGTAAGGTGAATGACAGACATATTGTCATCTTTTAATTCAGAACATACAAAATAAAAATGAATATGAATTTTGATCTGTGTCTTTCCTTCCATTAGTGAGAAATATAATCCATATATATTGTTAGACCAATCCTTTAAATATTCTATCACAATGACATAAAATCCAGAAACATCTCACCTGACAATTAAGATGCTTTTTAGCCTTTATACATTTCTATAGGAGTCTTTAGGTTTTCATTTCTTTCTTTTTTTTTTGTCTTATTTTCAGAGAAAATTTTACTACATAGTGGTAAAATTTTTTTCATTTCTAATGTTGGAGTGATCAATCCATTCCTCAATCCATAGAGCCCAGGGAAAAGGGAATATCTGAACCTGTCAAACAGGAGTTCTTTTAGGGAGAAACAAATAGTATACTGAAACATTAATTTGCAAAAAGGCTAGTAGAACTTGTTCTGGTGCACACAAAATGAGTGAGGAAATGCAAATCAGGGCAGTCTGCTGAGAGCAACAATGAAAGAGACTCATTCTCTCACCTGTAGAGTAAAACAATCAGCCAACATGTCAATGGGATCCTGTTCAGTGGAGGAACAAATAAACAGGATCCTATAAAACTTGGTTCTCCATTGAAGAATTCAGCATCTCATTTTTTACTTTCCTCAACTAATCCAATTACATAATACATGTAACTGGATCATATGATTTCAGAGGTATTTTCTAGTGATCAAATGCTCCTTCATATTAAGACTGTTTTTGTAACAGGGAGGTCCCCAGGAAAGGGGGAGGTTCCAGGTATCTGGCCCCAAACAAAAGGAGGGTGGAGTTGAGCAGAGAGAGAGAAGCTGCAGAGGAGACTGAGGAAGGAAGGAAGCAGGATGGAGAGCCAGAAGGAGACCTGGAGGAGGCACATGGAGCCGAGAGACACGTGAAGAAACTGCGCTTGCATTTTGGTCGTGGACTGGTTGAAACAGATGTGGGTGAGAGACCCGTGGGGTGGTGACAATGGCAGGTTTTTTCTTGATTTTGATTTTGTTCTTTTCCTTCCAGACTTGTCTGGTTGTTTCTGATCCTTTTCTGTGGGTCCCCACTGGAAGATGCCTTAGACTTTTGGCAGGTTTTGGGGCCTTATTCTGGGCCAATCCTGCTTGGGTGGACTTTTACCCACGAGGAGACAGGTAACTTTGGGTACTTAATTTAGAAACTATGTTCTTTGCCTTTTCTGTATTGTTTCCTAATTATATTAAGGTTCCTTTCCATTAAAGTCTCACATGTTTTGTGCTGATATGGCAGATGGCACAACCTATTTAGAGCAGGCAGGTTTGCAGGATCTGGGATGCCCCTCTCCCTGCCCTGTAACTTTTCATTGTTAATATTTAGACTGATTACCTTAGGAGTCAGCCAAGAGACTTGAGGAGGCCCTGATGTAGTAGACTTGACCCAGCTCCACTGACAATAATCATAGGCATTCCCTTTCCCTGAAGTTCAATGTCTGCTTTAGTACAGTGATAGTAGAGCTTGAAAAAGTCTATGGGCATCTGCTTTCACTTTTCCCTAAGATTCTGTCTACACTAGAGGCAGTGGCTGCAACTGAATGTATCATGATATAAGTAATACCTCTGCCCTAAGTTCTGTTTAAAGGGACTTGAGATTCAACTTTGATGATGGAAGGTCTATTTCTAGGCCTAATTTCTTAAGCAAAGGAGATGCATTCCAAATAGGGACCATGCTTATTCACCCATGATTACCCTGCTTATTGCACTGAAGGACCTATGGCTTGGGCCAGCCCTCAGCTCCAAATAAAAAGGGGTGGTTCTTTAACCTAATTTCACAGATATTTACTAAGAACTTTCTGTGGTCCAGGCCCTGAAAAAGCTTTGGGAACCCAATGAGAACAAAACAGACAAGTTTCCTGCTGTCAGAGAGTAACCATGCAGGTGGGCAAGACAGACATTAAACAAGGGGACAGATAAACAATCATTGCAGCTGGTGATCATTACTGGGATGGAGAACAGCTGGGGGCCCTGCTCAGTGGTGGTCAGGGGCTGCCACTTTTCAAGCAAGACCCAAGGATGGGTTTTACCAGGAAACAGGTTAGTCTTAGGTCATTTCTAAGAATAAAGAGTCACTTCAAGAAGACTTTAGGAGGAGATTGTCACTCTCCAAAATTATCTCATGTGTGTTTCTGTACTTACATTAAAATTAGATTTAGAGGGCCTCCCCAGTGGCGCAGCGGTTGAGCGGTGGGTTGCGAAGCTGCCCGCAGCCTTGGCAGCGTGGGTTTGATCCCTGGCCACCGGGCGAGGGTCCCACATGGCGCGCGGACCTCTCCTGCTGCCCGCTGCTCCCCTCAGCAGTGTACTTTGTCAGTCTGCCTGCTCTGCTCTCCCCTCTGGCTCTGGTGAATTCTCACCCTCCCGTGCTTCTGACTGTACCCAGTGCTTGTATAAATAAATGAATCTATAAAAATAAAAAAATAAAAATAAAAAATCAAGCATGTCCATTAAAAAAAATTAGATTTAGAATAAAAATGTAGACTAGCAAGAATAAAAAGTAACAGGGACAAAGACCTCATCTACAGCTTTAATGCTCACAAAATACTTGGTATTTAGTAGATGCTTAATATCTTTGTTTTTTAACCTTTTTAGGTACTCAGTATCAACTGAATAAATACATGAGTGAAAATATTGCTACCTTTTGTTCTACTAGGTAGCTCCTTGAAATTCACTTTTTGCCTGCAATCTTCACTTTCCTTTTTTCAACAGCCTGTCCATAAAGCAGATGAGCTGACAGATCCTATGGGCCATGAAACCCCCATAAGTTCAGGCTGGGGCTGTTCTGAACCAGTCTTGTCTATGGGCTCCAAGAGAAATATACCTTGTGAATGACTACAAACGTACCTTCATTATCTGTCCTCCCCTATAAAATAAAAACAGAGAAATTCTTGAAGCCCTTTCCTTTGCTCTGTGTTCATGTATTGGCTCATAAGATGTCAGCTGCTCTACTACCTTAGTTCACTATATTGAGAGATGGATGTCATAGTTTTGAGTCTTCAGCTTTACCCTGGTGGGCTTGAGTAATGTAACCATCCCAAACCAAGTAGGTTCATCATCAGTTCAAGCAGCTATGTTGGTGTTTCACCTGTTTCCATGTTCTCCACTGTACTTTGCAGTACTGTGCTATACTCTACACCATGCCACTCCCCTCTTCCGCCCTGGCCTTATATGCCCAGTCTCTTGGCTCAGGTGCACCCACCTATGCATGCCCACACCCTACTCCAGGTGTCCACCATCAGGCATGCATTTAGGACCACAAAGATCGTCATTAACCTAATGGTGGGAGGGTGGAAAAACCTGATACTTTTTTACTTACCATACAGCCAGCAATGGTGGGTCATGATGCAACTAATAAGGCAGAGGTCTAACAGATTCATCATTGCCATTAGGAAATTTACCACCTCCTGTTCTGACCGTCTCATTTCTGGTCATGGTGGCTTTATTTTCCCAATCATCAGGCTTGAGGCCTCAGAGCCTGCGTGACATCTATATTCAATTTTACCTATGTCCAGTCAGTGGCTATAACCTCATTGTCTACCTCAAAATTCTCCTTAGCTTCACTGCCATTTCTGGTTCCACTGCATTCAGAGCTTAGAGAAAATGAGCACCCACTGATTGCCCACCCCTGCCCCCACAAGACACACACAGATCCACATACAATACACAGCCAGGCTATCCCTGATATGCAGTATGACAGGAACTTCAATAGCACACTTGCTCCACAGCTGCAAGCGGTTCACTATATTGAAGCAATCACGTATCTCAACAGAACTTTCTAATCTTATCTGTTATTTATGCTTTTACATTTACGATAAGCCAATTGAGTGGACTGCCTGTCACTAGAAAAATTGTTTCCATCTTTGACTTTTCTCACACTATTCTATTTACCTGGAATGAACTTTCATAGTCCCGAAATAGTTTTCTGTTTATGTGTGAGTTTTAGAAGCCATTGAAAATATCTTAGTTTTAAATTCCTAGAGATATTTTGTAGTATCTGATAGTCTTAATAATTAAATCATAATGATTATCATATTAATGAATCAATGCAAAGAAACACATTTTTAAATCCTGGTTGAGGTCTTCTATTGTAGTATTTAGGGATTCAAAGCATGGTCCTTGATGTCAAGTTGACAGTCAATGGACATGATTGAAGGATTCAGCATTAGTGATGACTGCGAGCACCAGGGAGCTTTTTGTATAATTGGGAGTCATGTGTGGTCATCCAAATTAAATTTAAGAGATGGTGAGGATGTGTGTAGGGTAAATGAAGTGGGTCAAGACCATTGTCCTCTGTTGCTATCACCTGTGGCCTTGATCTTGGTAATATAGAGGGCACGTGGGTGTGGGACATGTGTGCCTGACTATGGACACCTGAGCATGGGTGTGTATGTGTGTGCCCATGTGCAAGTGTTCACACCTGAGCCTAAAGTCATGGTTATAAGAGTGGTATTGCTCAGAGACAGCTATGGTGGAACGGCTATGAGAGAGCCAGCAATGGCTACGAGAGGAAGAAACCACGAGAGATGGCAGAGAAAGCCTAGAGGAGAGAACAAATAAAGATTCACAGGGGACTCATTTGCTGTCTCCCGGCTGGCTTGTTTGTCTTGTTTATCATTAAAACCTATGAAAATGGTGCCAAGGGCTCCAAAATTCTCCTTCAAATTGCTAGAACTGACAGTGAACCTACGTGGCCTCAGATAGTTGCAAAACAGTGGTGGTGGTGGTATAGGTGGCTAACATTTATTGAACAATTACTATATGCCAGGATCATACTAAATGCTTTCTCTACATAATATTTATTAAATCTGTAAGATAATCCTAAAAATATAAAGCATTTAATTTTAGCTCTGTCTTCATACACGAGGAAACTGATACCCAGGGAAGTTTTAAAAATTACCTAAGAATGAGATTCTAATAAATTGACAGCTAAGATTGTACCTAGGTGGACTTGATTCCAAAGATTCTTGTATGACAAGAAGGATACAGTCCATAGAGCAGATACATTAAGTGGATTTGCACTGTAAATCCAAAGCCTATGTACTTGCCTTCAACACATAAGTAGTCACATTATAGTTTGGGGGTGGACAATGTTGCATAATGATCAAAATCACCTACAATGGAAAAGGAAGAACTTTTCAAATCTGGCTCCTGTGAACTTGAACAAGTTGTTTCATCATTATAAGCTTCAGTTTTCTTATTTGTAACATATTTAAAATATTGCTTGTTTTAAAAATGGGAATAAACCATGTATATCATATTATTAGCATACTGCCTGGAACACAGAACTCACTCAAATGGTATTGACTAGTTAATTAAATATAATTATCATCATTATTCACATTCTTAACCACATTAAAACTACACATTTTAACCAAAATGAAACTACATATGTAAATAAACAAATATATTCATCCTCTGTAAAGGAGTTTGGAAGAGGTTGAGGCTTTAAAAAACATTTGAAAGAGACTGATACCTTTAAATACTTTAGCACATATCTCCTAAAAATTATACTCTTTACATAGATCATTGATATATCTAAACACCCTAAGAAAAAACAATTCTACCTAATATCATCTAATTTCTACCATACATTTAAGTATTTTAATTTCTGAAATCATCCCTAAAAATTATTCCCAAGAATTTTTGAGTCAATTAATGTCATATATATATATATATATATATATATATACACACACACAATGCCACAGTTATATATATTAAGATTTTTAAAAAAGATTTATTTATTTATACAAGACCTGGGGTACAAGCCAGAGGCAAGGGAGGGTGAGAGAATTCACCAGAGATAGAGTGGGGAACAGAACAGGCAGAGAGACTGAAGATACTGCTAAGGGGAGCAGTGGGCAAGGCAGGAGAGGTCTGCTGCACCATGTGGGTTTCTCCCTGGCTGGCCGGGAATCGAACCTGTGCTGCAGAGGCTGTGGACAGCTTCACAGCGCTGTTTTCAATCCACTACTCCACCAGGGAGGCCCCTATGATTTTTCTTTATTTTTTATGCATACAAGAACTGGGGTGTAGGCCAGAGGTGCGGGGCGGTGAGGTGGGGGGGCGGGTGAGAGGACTCACCAGAGACAGAGTGCAGAGCAGCACAGGCAGATCTACTGAAACACACTGCTGAGGGGATGTAGTGCCAGGAAGGCACCGAGCAGGTTCTCTGTGAACCTACACAGATGGGTAAAGGAGAGTCCTGGAGCTCTTGGTGGTTTTTCAGGCTTTTATTGATCTCTTACCAGGTACATGACAGGCAGGGGTGGCGGGGGGCCAGGAGGCTGGCAGGCCTCCCAGTCCCTGGCAAATCTTCACTCTTCCTGGGCTCTCCGGCGTTTTCTCTCTTCTGCTCTCTCTTTCATTCTTCTGGCATCCCCATGAAGCTGCTCTTAAAAGCCCAGTCTCAGCCCAGGTGTATCCACCTATGAATGCCCACACCCTACTCCAGGTGTCTGCCATCAGGCATGCACATAGGACTGCAGGGATCCATCATCAATGCCAATGGCGGGAGGACAGAAAAGCCTGATAATCACTTACCCTACAGGGAGCAGTGGGAGAGACAGGAGAGGTCTGCTGTGCCAAGTGGGTTAGCTCCATGGCTGGGGATTGAACTCATGCCACAGTGGCTGGGGACAGCTTGATAGTGCTGAGACCTTAACCCCTGTGCCAGCAGGGAGGTCCAATGCCTTATATATTTTTTGTTATTGTTTCTTTATTCTCTTTTCATCTATAAAAGCCCTACCCCACCCCAGTTCTTTCCTGCTTTTCTTGAGATTGCCTTTTTTTTTAAGAAACTAAATCTATTTGACTTGGAGAAGGTACCGCTTTCTGCATTTGCTTGTATTTTTCTTCAAGGGGCCATGTAACTTTTTCTATCCTCTAAGTTATCTATAAATTAGAATCCAGGTCTGAAGGCTTCAATACTTTTAAGTTAAACAATTTGGCAAGAACGCTTCAAAGTCCACGCTACATAGTTCCTGTTACGTCACATCAAATTTTCCACTACCACTTCCTCTTCAAAGCATACTGTGGTTTCATAGCTAACTCCAGGGTATGGCTAGACCAGTGGTTTTCACCTCAGGTTTCACTGAGAATCACTGGGGGAGTTTTATCAATACAAATATTTATTCCTGAGTTGCACCCCTACAGCTTCTTGTCTTGGCCCAGGCATTGGTAGTTTAAGAAAGCTTTCCGAGGTGGTTCTCATTGTATTTGGGATTGAGCGTGACTGGGTTAGAAAACAAGTTTTGAGGAGGCAGGGGGTGAACTCTCCTTATTTACAGCTACATGTTCTGTGTTCAGTAGCATGTCTGACTCACAGTTACTGCTTAATAATACATGCTGAATTAATTAATTAGTTGCTTAATAGTCAACACATAGGAAATCTCATTCTCCTTTCATACTCAAGCTATTCCTTTTTTTTTCCTCAATGGTATACTATAAAGCCAACAGTGTCATTATATCAGGTGTTTAGAGAAATCAGAACATGCCACTTTTTCAAATTTCTAAAAACTGTTTGAATTGAAAAATAATATTTTTCAAACTTCTAAGAGAAGGAAAAAGGAGGGGAAAACAGCAAGCAATCATTAATTATAGTGTTAGATTAATTGTTTTGCAGACAATTTCACCATTTTTTCTTTTCACATGATCAGTTTCTATTGTAAGGGCTGGTAAAATTATTCTAATATTAGTTACAGAGAAAGACTGGGACTTTCTTGTAAATGTAATTGTCATTTCTTTCAAATACAGTGAGTACATTTCAACCATGTGTGCAGGCAAGCAATAGAAAGAGAAGGGCTTTGGATATAGTTATCTTCTATTTGTTCAAATTCAACTTTGACTTTGGTCAAATCTTAAGAATTAAAGAATAAGATGTACAATTAGTTAGGGTTTGCCAAAACTAACCACCTGGGACTAATAGAAAAGCGATAAGAATGGCCACCTTTTCCTAAAAAAAGAAGACTATTCCATGGCCAGTTTAGGAAATAAAAGATATGTGTGTATTTATTGTACTTCTATTAAATGGAAACCATCAACAATCCAACAGAAAATTAGCAAAGGATGTAAAACTTTTATACAGATGAAAAATGCTTAATTGGACTTATTAACAAAACATAAATTAAAACTCTCCTGGGGAATATAACCAAAATGAAAATGCATACATTGTGCAAAAATGAAAAATGATGTAAGAATTACATAAAATAAAATGAAAAAAAAGTAAACTTAAGAAAAAAAACTATCCTGAGATGTCTTTTTCTTGAACTCTTCAAAATCCACTGTTGAAGATTACAAGTGCATATACCTTTTGATTGAGGCATATCAGCTAAGAAAAAGGATCCTACAGACAGATGCCACTCATTATGTGAAATAACACCTAAGCAAATCAATTCATTTCCTCTGGTAAAAGATTAGAAGCAACTAAATATCCATGGATAGATGTGTTTTGATACATTCACACAATCAAACATTTCCTGAGTATAATACAAAAAAAATAAGAGAACTACACTGGCTTAATTAAAAAAAAAAGCACAGTTTTTTTGTAATATATGCTACAATTTATAGAAAAGAAGGAAACAAGTAGAAACATTATTGTACCATTCTATTTTTACATAAGTATCTCTGGCTGATAAACAAGGAACTGGTAAGTGATTAACTGTTTAGGAGAGGAGATGAGAACTAAATATCTAAAAGATAAGGGGACACAGGAAGGAAACATTTCACAAGACACCTTTTCATACTTTATCATGCTAGAACTCTGTGAATACATGACCTATTAAAAAACCTAAGTATCCTGTAAAAGTCCTGTGGAAAGTCCTTAGAAAGGTATTTTTTGTGACAGAAAATATCCCAACTATTCTTTTAGTTCTTATTCTCATGGAGTTTCAACTCTATTACTTCTCAATTTCATTGAAAATGAAACAGAAACTCTACTTACTTCCCACATACCCAGACCTAAAACATTGATTTCTGAGAAAAACTCAGATAGAACTCAGGAAGATAACTTCCAATCTGGATTTGTGTTGCTCTGCAGAATTCCAGTTTTAGATTACATTTAAAAATACTCTGGAGTCCAAACAAACCATGGTTGAAAGATAGCCATCCTACTAAGCCTAGTGCCTACACAAATTGGAGTAGTGATGTCAGAGTAAAATTAATCTCCTCCTCCATGGAATCATAAGAAGTGGAGCAATCGCTCCCAAAGATAGGGAAATTTTATCTCAGAGAAAAAAGGAATTCTTTCTTTCCTGACAAGTCCATAAGATGAAAAGGCTATTACTTTTATTTTTCATTTACCTTTGCGTATGTATTTCAGTACAAAAAAAGTGTGGAATTATTGTTCTACTGCCAGCACTTTGTCCAGTGCAATGCATGGGGTGCCATGAAGTCTGACAGACCACAGTGAAATATCTGAGGTCTCTGTGGCCTTGCCAAGTCATATGGCCTCTTCCTGCTTGGCCAACATCCTTATCTGGAAGTAGAGTGATCGAGTCTAACTGGAATACCTCACAATTTTTATATGGTGACCAGATAATACAAATAAATAACTATGAGAGTTTTTGGAAATTGAAAATCACACTATCGTTACTGCTATTACAACATAGGTATAAATAGATAAGGCAGAGGAAGAAAAAAATGATTCCATAATATGCTTCATAAAGAATTAATCTAGGGCCTCCCTGGTGGTGCAATGGGTTAAGTCTCAGCACTTCGAAGCTTTCGGCAGCCATTGTAACATGAATTGATCCCCGAGGAGGGAGCTAACCCACATGGCACAGCATATCTCTCCTGTCTTGCCCGCTGCTCCCCTCAGCAGTGTATTTCAGTCAATCTGCCTGTTCTGCTCCCTTCTGTCTCTGATGAATCCTCTTACCCCCCACACCTCTGGCCTATACCCCAGTTCTTATATGCATAAATAAATAAATCTTAAAAGAAAAAGAAAAGAATTGATCTCATCTTTGCAGATGAATAAAAAGAGACCTAGATAGGTTAAATAATTTGCTCTGGGTCTCTCTGCCAGGTCCTTGACCACTTGGCTCACTCCAAGATTATTGATAAACATCACTAGAGAATATGGATTCAATGGGAGAGTACTAGATACTTTTCAAGAACATTTATGATATACACTCAATATTTAAAAATGATTTCTCTTCACTATGTATTTCCTTTCTGAACTTGTAGGTTGAGAGATCAGTAAAAATCTCATGATGGACTTCTTTATTTGTTTTCTGTTTGAGCAAGAAAAACCTGAGGCCACTTCTTTAGGATTAATACATTTAGCACCCTCCTCTAAGAAGGACCAGCATAGACATTTTGAGATAATGAGTAAACACTGTCACAAAGAATTTCATTCTTTGAATGAAATTAACCTGGTGTGTTTTATTTTTCTGTACTAAGTTCCTCAGTGATGACAATAACACAAGCAGAGAACTTTTTTTTTTTAAGATTGATTGATTGAGTGATTGATTGATTTATACATACAAGCACTGGGTACAGTCAGAAGCACGGGAGGGTAAGAAAATTCACCAGAGCCAGAGCAGAGAGCAGAACAGGCAGAATGAAGAAGTATGCTGCTGAGGGGAGCAGCGGACGGCAGGAGAGATTGGCGCACCATGTGGGACACTCGCCCGGCAGCTGGGGATTGAACCGGCACTGCAGAGACTGCAGGCAGCTTCGCAACCCAGTGCTCAATCACTGCGCCACCAGGGAGGCCCAAGCAGAGAACTTTCTAAAGAGCAGGCACTGTTCTGAGAATTTACACTGACTCTTTAGAATATGAGGTGAGTTCTATTATCATCTCCATTTTGCATATGAGAAAAGTGAGACACAGAGAGGTTATGTTACTTGTCCAAGCTGTCCCTAACAGCTAAAAAGTGATGGAACTGGGGGTCAAACCTAGCTAATTCAGTTAGCCACTGTTCCATATTACATAGCACTTTGCTTATTTTATCACCTCAGACTGCATTTATTTATTTATTTTTAAAAGATTTATTTATTTATACAAGCAGTGGGTACAGTCAGAAGCGCGGGAGGGAGAATTCACCAGAGCCAGAGCGGGGAGCAGAACAGGCAGACTGACGAAATACATTGCTGAGGGAAGCAGCGGGCGCAGCAGGAAAGGTCTGTGTGCCATGTGGGACCCTTGCAGGCGGCCGGGGATTGAACCAGCACTGCAGAGGCTGCAGGCAGCTTCACAGCCCAGCGCCCAACCGCTGCACCACTGGGGAGGCCCCTCAGACTGCACTTGGAAAGCAATTTTGCCACCTAAAATAAACTCAAATTCAGAAATTGGGCAGATAAGGGCTCAAGTTATTCACTGAGTTATTCAATTATTCATTCATTCAATATGTGTTACAAACCTACTAAGTACCCAGTTCAGTAATACCAAAAATAGACATGGATCTGCTATCCTGGAACTTAAATTCAGGTGAGAAAAATATTTAAATTAAATAATTTCACAAAGAAATGTGAAACTACAAACTCTCATAAGAAGTATGAAGGAAAGTTACAAGGTGTTCTAAGATTATAAAAGAAGGTAAAGATCTGTAAGTCCTAGCGGAAAGTTCCTGAGGAAATGACCTTTGTTCTGGGATTATGAATAAAGAAAACTTTAGCTGTTCATTATTTGTAAGCATCAATCCTCACTTGCAAAATTGGGGTAACAGATTTCCCTAAAGCCTTAGTGAGATAATGCAAAGAGATTACCCCAGCACTTAGTAAATACTTAATGATAGCTATTGGCCTTGTTATTTTTTATCTTTTACCCCCTTACTAGGATCCAGTTAAGAGAAATGATAAAAGGAAAAAACAGATGTAAAAGGGTAGCAGTCACAGAAAAATAAAGGATAAGAAAGTAAAGGAAAACATTTTGAAAATACTCTGAGTTTTAATTAAAAAAAGAATGCTTTAATAAAACAAGCCATATATTATAAGTAACTAAATGGGAAACTAAATGCACACATGATGCTTTGTTAATGATTAGTGTTTCCTGACACTTCCAGAATTTTGTCATGATATTGCTTATGTCTGCTGCTAGCTTTTTTTTTTCTGTATTTTTAAGTATTTTTTTCAGCACTAGTCACTGAATGGATTGATTGATGCATATGTCTCTTTTTCAGTCAGAGCTCAATATTGCTGCATAGACAAGAAAAGGTCAGGTTGACTTGGCATGGGTATGTAATAATGCTGGGGTTGAGGGTAGGGAACATATAACTCTAATGAAGAAAGCTATTTCAAAGTCTGTAAGTACGTGGATTTCAGAGATCTCGCAGCCTGAATGCTCTGCTTCAGCTTGAAGAGGAAAAGAAGGAAAGTCTTGGGAGTTAAGTTGACAGAAACTTATTTACTCTTTCCTGAAATGTGAGGGATCCCTGAAAGAATCCCTCAGGGGATGGGTTAAGTAATGTCACATCTTTCAGACAGAAATTTGTTTATGCCTCTTTGGAGAGAGCACTTCAAAGGTTCAGAGGACACTTCAAAAAGCTGGAGCCTCTTCCAGAACTGGCGTTAAGCTTGATAGAGGTGTGTGACCTGGAAACCAAGTACATAGAGCAGCAGGAGGCATGGTGCTCCTGGGGGGCTGTGCCCCTTTGATACGAGCACTTTCTGACCTAGAATCTAAATGCCATAAGCTGCACCTGATGAAGGGGAGAGGAAAGGAGACATGCAGGACTTGAAGGGTGGTGGGGTCTCCTCTAAGCTCATCACTGATCAGCTAAGTCTGGACCTCAGCTTTAAGCCCCATTTAACCCAGGGATTTGGCTCCATAGAGGGCCAGCCTCCCACTGGCATCTTGCAGAAATTTAGTTGACTCAGGTACTCTGGGGAGAACTTCCCTGACCTTGATGTCTGTGCTGCTAGGAGCCATTAGCCCTGGAGTTTCCATCAGTAAATACTTGCTTCTCCTTATGTATCTAAAAGGTACTAACAACTGTGTCGAAATCCTCTCTTCCATTCCTTCTGGGAGAAATTCTAAAATATTAAGGCGGCTACATTATAATAGGAGATGTGAGACATTAAGTGTGAGACATTAGCCCTAAAAAGCTATCATTGACTGCAAACGGAATCGCCATGTCTCCTTTAAACGCAATGGTGTTTTCCTCATCAGCAGGGATAAACATTAGAGGTGTCTCATGTTTCCAGGGTGACTTAGGGGCCTGAGCTTTCATTTAAAAATCACAGTTTTTAAATGTAACTGGGTGGGCATTTCCCCTGCCTTGTAATTAGAGCTTTGTATCTGAGTATGGGCTACTGACAACTATTTTGCTCCACCCTCTCTCAGACGCACATATACATACACCGAGGGTTGAGGCAGGGGAATAAGGACCAGCAAAGAAAGGAGATAGGAAGAGAGCTTTACAGGCACCAGGAGCAAAAAATAGAATCACTATGGCAAATGTAAAACCAAGAGAAGCTTACCAAGGCAAGATTGTCTCCAAGCCTCTTTCTCCAGTAGTTTCTTTCCTCCTAGCTCTTCACCACACTGGCAAAGAAAGCTGGCTGGCACTGTCAAAATTACAAGGACGGGCTTCTACTTGACTCAAATTCTTAATCTTAAAGCCATCCAACAAAGAGAATGACTTTTCCTCCCTAGAATTGAGAGAACGTGTTTTCAAATATGTTTCCTGCGTGCATTCATTCACTGGGCTGTTTACCACGCCCAGCACACATTAGGTAGTATTTACTGACTGAAACACCTCATGTGTGAAAACCATGTGTGTGTCCCGGTGACCAGGGAACTGACTCCTGCTGCTTCTCAGTGAAGAACTCACATTATCCATTTTGTGTCAAAGACAAAAGGGCCCGGTCTCCCAGCTCTTCAGTTTAAGTCCCCAGACATAGGAAACAAGTTCTTGTTTATTTTGTGACTGACGACAGCAATATCTGGAGTTTAGCTCCAGAAATAAAAATAAAATAAAATATCTCCAAACAGTTTATATATATATATATGTATATATATGTATAAAGACCCTCCCCCAATGCTGTTTGCTGCCACCTTCTTTTTCTCTCTGCTGCCTTCTTTTCAGCTTGACATCCTCTCAAACGCTACCTGACAGACTGCGGCAATCACCCTGTGAATGTAAGTAATTTCCTTATTGACAGCCTCCCATTCTCTCTGACATCTGCCAGCGCTCCCTGACACTTGAATAAGCATTAAGACATTAACAGTCTGGCACAGGTTTAAGGGCTGGAATAGTAATGCTTGGCAGGCCTGCTGCACAAAGCCACATGCAAAGAGACCCCCACTCATTCAACGCGGCTGTCCTTCTGGTTAGAAAATGTGGCAGAGCCCGGAGTAAATGCTGATTATTCGCTCGACTGCTCTGGCATTTTGGTGTCTCCTTAGACAGGCCAGATCGTTCATGAAAGGAAAAGAAAAGAAAAACAAGAAGATGCTTGCTTGAGAGACAGTGTGAGTGAGAAGTGAATGTTCATCAAATGGCAAGTCTGTGCTCCCTGGGAATGACTTAATATTTTAAAAGGATTGACTGAGAATAAGAAGCAAAGTCAGGTCCCTCCCCCCACCTTACACACAGATAATTTGCATCATGCTTTCTTCTGCTAATATCAAATTCTTGCCCAATAGTAGCTGGCAAATGCCATCATTGCACCATGGATTTGTGAAAACTAATTTCTCAGCTCCTCATACAGAAAATTATTAGGGAAGAACACTACAGTAGGCTTTGTTACCAGAATCTGTTCCCTGAGAAATGGCAAAGCCATTAACATGCTTAATATTAAATTGCTATGTGAGTCAGAGAGCTGCCTCCATTCTATTCTAAGTAGGGCTTGTTTGGGATCAGAAGCCTGTAATCCAGCACAGGTAATGCTAAAATTAACATCAAAATAGAAGGGGCAGAACTGTGAATGTGACACTTTCTCTTGACTGAAAAATGACTCAATATGGCTTCACTTGAGAAACAAAAGAAGAGTTAAAATAGGTTTTTACATGAGTTCAAGGTAGTCTATTTAAAGGGTCAGGGAAGATGTTGCCCTTGGGAGCATTCTGTGGCTTAGGTCTTTGGCATCTTCTGGGAGCTCAGAACACAGATTTTTCCCAGTCCAGCCAGGCACTGTTAGGACTATGGTGTCACAGGAACAGCCACTTTTTACAATGATTCCTTCTGCAGGCTGCTTTCTTTCTTTCCCCTGCTGTTTGATCTGAGTCTGGTGTCATTACCTCCAATTTATAAATGACAAAGGGAGAGTTGCACACAGGATAAGGGATTTCCCCCCAATCACACAGGTAGTAGAAGGTGATGGCCCAAGTTGAACCTGCTCTTGATCCTGGGTGGGGTTATTTCCATCTTACTAGCCCCCAGTCCCAGGGAGTTTGGCTTAAATTACCTGAAAAAGGGGAGAACAAAATTATGTTCCTCAAGCTCATTAGTCTGACAAGCTAAAGGTGCCTGTGTTCAAGTTCTGCCTCATTAGCTGTATAGGCTGGGCTAAGCTTATTTAACTAAACCTCAGGTTTTTCATTTATTAAAGAGTAATAACGGGCCTCCCTCATGGTGCTGGGGTTAAGTCTCAGCACTGTCAAGCTATCAACAGCCACTGCAACATAAGTCCGACCCCTGGCCAGGGAGCTAACTCACATGGCACAGCAGACCTCTCCTGTCTCACCCGCTGCTCCCTTCAGCAATGTATTTCAATAGATCTGCCTGTTCTGCTCCCCACTCTGTCTCTGGTGAATCCTCTCATCCCCTGCACCTCTGGCCTATACCCTAGTTCTTGTGTGCACAAATAAATAAAAATAAATCTTAAAAAAAGAGTAATAACATGTAGTTCTTCCTTATAAGCTTGCTTGAGGACAAACAGCTAAAGTTTTATAAAATATTTACCACAGTAAGTGATCAAAACATAAATGTTAGTACATTTTTATTAATTCAAATAGAGGCTCATGTAAGGATCCCATCTTTCTGATTGTCAACTTAATTCCTCCCTTTTGAAGTCCTGCAGTAAGATACTATTATTAATTGATATAGGGGTACATCTAAGTCTCCCACCCTTGTGATCATCCTATTCAATAATTCTCTTTGGATGTCCTACAGTTATTACAAATGCATACTACAAGCCAGTTCATCTTCCATGTGAGTCTAATAATCACAACCCAAAACTATTGAGAGTTTAGTCTGTGGTCTGAACATTATATATATCATCTTGTTTATTCAATCAAGCTAGGGATTATACTTCATTTTTTGCAATGGGGCAATTGAAGCTCAGAGGTGTCAAGAAATCTAGCCACAATTTCACAGCAGTTACATGTTAGACAAGACTTTGATGACAATCAAGGTCATTATCCTTCATAAATGTGCAATTAGCTTTTTGGTGCCTACTGATTCTCTTCGTGTGGTCAACAGAATGAAGACTACTTGGAGGCAGAAACTGACTGATACGCCAAAGCCCACACTATACGCTTGGCTAAACAATCTCACCCCTTCCAGAGATTAAGCTGCAAAGCTTGGGAATTTTGATTCTCCTTTCTGTCTTGCCCCCCTCGCCACCCCCTACACAATCAGGAATTCCTCCTCTGCTAGTCCAGGGCTGGGGGAATCTTTCACATCCTGTCCAGTCTTTGCATTCACCTTGACCACCCTGGTTCAGGACTGTTTTCTGTCTGATGGCCACCAGCATAAACTGCTTTCTGGATGTCCCTTCTTCCACTAAAGTCCCTTTTGTGTTCACGCCTTGCGCTACACACTTGCATACATGCTGCCTGAGTAACTGCCCCAAAGCCTAGCCCTCCTCTGTCTTCCCAGTAGAAGACCTTCAATGCCTCCTCACATTCTGCTCACACACGCAAAATGGATACTATTTAGCCTGAAAGGGGGGAATTGTTAGGGGGAAAAGGATGTCCCAAAGCAAATTCCATACAGGCTTTGTGGACTCCACCCCCACCCCAGGTCAAAGCCAAAGACACTGGGAACTCCAAATCCCATCACCACCAAAGGAAAGGTGGCTGGGACCGGAGGGTGGGGTTAAGCAGCCAGGTGGATACAAAAGGCAGACACGTGGGCTTTAGGGTTCCCCCATTTTTGGCTCTCCACCAGCTCGCAGCGTCCGGCCAGCTCTGAGAGTGACTTTGGGTTTCCAGGTTGTCGGATCGGGTAGGACGCATTAAAGACTTTATTTCCCTATTTTCTCCCTGAGTTGTACATTTTCCTTATTTCTTTTTCTCTTGTAAATAAACCTTTTATTAACCCTTTTGTGTGTGTCTGTAGTAGAGTATTCATAAGTCCCTTTAAAGCGCGCGGGTGAGGACCCACAGCCAGGAACCCGTTTAATATCGGGGTTGCTCTATAACAAGTGTCTTTCATAAATATGCAATTAACTTTTCGGTGCTTACTGCTTCTTTTAGTACACGCAACAAAACGAAGAATCCTTAGAGGCAGAAACATGTGCCTCTTGTTTACCACTGCAGCCCCAACACCTAGAATAATGGTTTGTTTATTGAAAATGCTCATTAAATATTTGTTGGCTGAATGATTGAATGCATGCATGAATAACAACACATTTTCTAGCTCAAATTATTGTATATTCTTTTTACAGTGTTTTGCCTGTAGAACCTGTTAGACATTGAAAGATAAGAATTGGCTTTCATTTTTGGAAGCTGCTGGTATATTTTTTAAAAATGAAGAAAAATGCAAAAAAGAATTTTAAAATATTTGATAGATTTTGAAGATATATTTATCAGATTAAGGCTGTTAGTGTTTAAAAAACAATGTAATATAATTGTTCAATTTAAGATAATATCAAGAGTTATAAAAATATTCATTCCTAGCCACTACAGGCAGTGTGCCCCAATATTAGAACACGAGTTCTAATATTGACAGGTCTTTTTTATTCTTGCCAGTGTAAGTGTTGCTGTGTGTGTGCTGAGAACTAAAGGCTCTGCTGCCTCACCTATTCATACACCCCATTTCTTCCCCTCCATCTCATCTCCCTACCCAATCTCTCCTCCAAAGGCTAAACTAAATACCTGTACCCTCTTCCATCACTTCCCAGACACCCTGTCCCAAATGAATTCTTATTCTTGTGACCTCTGCATAGCAATTTAACTAACAGTAGCTTCATACATGTTTATGATTTATCACTTTTTCTGTGCATTTTGGTTATTCATATTCTATGTTTTTGAAAGCAGGGCCCAACATCTATTTCTGATCTATCTTTGTAACCACTCTCTGCCGACTGCTCTGTATCGTGTCATGCCCACAGATGCTTAATATATTTTTTGAATAAATAAGTGAATATGGCAATGCAGGTAAAAGTAACAGATGGCTGAATTCTTGGCATTAGGCACCAAACAGTTTTCACCAGTTGGTAGAGAAAAAAGGGGAGAGAGGAATCATGTCAGATTAAAGGCAGCATGTTATAAAAAGCAACATAGCCATTGATTGAGTGTGAGTTCTTGAGTCTGTTATGTTTGGGTTCAAACATAGCTCTGTGTCTTGATTGTGGTGTAAACTTTAGACATCAGATGATATTTTTACCTACCTTACAGCTTGGTTGGGAATATTAAAAGAGCAGATAAATGTGAAGTGGTGATTCTGATGGTAGATTGAATAGTGTTTCAAATATATGTATTCAAACATATATGCTATATATATATATATATAACATATATATATATATAGAGAGAGAGAGAGAGAAAGAGAGAGAGAGTTACATGACTTGTGCTCCTGTTTCAGGCATCAAGTTGACCATATGACTTGCCCTGACATAAGTGGAAATGACATTGAGATTGTCATATCTCAAATAAGCTCTTCTCGTTCACTCTGGATCATGTATTGAAGAAATTGCATAGAGAATCACAACAAGCAAGAAATAAGCCTCTGTTGCAGTAAGGCCTGAGATTGGGGGGTCAGTTGCTGCAACATGGCCTGTGAAATTGACTAAGTCTAATGAAAGAAGTAGGGATCCTTGTGAAGCACTCAGAACAGTGCCTGGAACCTAACAAGAGCACAATAGTGACTATTATTCCTAATGTGCTCTGATTTTGGACACAGTGGGTTTATGTCAGGCTCTACCCTTTCGAGGCTCTTCCAGTTTGAAGGCAATGGCATCTGGATAGCCTCCAACTGCACAGAACATTTTTTTAAAAAGATTTTTTATTTATGCATATAAGGGCTGGGGGGTGGCCACAGAGGGGGACGGGCGGGTGAGAAGACTCACCAGAGACAGAGTGAGGAGCAGAATAGGCAGATCTACTGAAATACACTGCTGAGGGGAGCAGTGGGTGAGACAGGAGAGGTCTGCTGTGCCATGTGTGTTACCTCCCTGGCCAGGGATCGAACTTGCGCTGCAATAGTTGCAGATAGCTTCCTACAGTATTTGTGGATATCTTCATAGTGCTGATGCTTAGCCCCTTGTGCCACCAGGGATGCCCCCCTTTTTGTTTTTTTTAAGATGAAGTTACTAACATTCTTAGAGGAAAAAGAGTGATTTCCTAGAAAAAATTATGACAAAACTTTGGCGAAGCAAGTATATGTCTAACTGGAAGATTTAAAATTAAAAAGCATGGAACAACCAGAGAAGAAAACTAGGCTGTGATGGTCAGGGGAACTATGGCCTAAAAATTAAAGTGAAGGATCCCAACCTTCTTTTAGCCATTAGCAGCCAGCCAGATGACCTTGGGTAATCATTCATTTCGCTTGGTTTTAACTTCCCCATATCTAACAATAAAGGAGCTCCAAATTCCTGTCTAGCACTACTGTTTTGTCACTCTGATTCCATCAAAATAAATTGACAGGGTTGTTTTTATAAGCCTTAAGTGGCAGATCTCTTAATTTGTAGAGTACGGGAAATACATTAAAGAAGGGAAATGTTGACAGGGGAAGCCCAGCCCACACACATTTTCTAAATTGCTAGTAAATTTGGATCCTAAAGGAGAAATAAAAGAGACAACTTGATTTATAATCTTTAACAAAACAAGCACTATTGGATTTGCCAGAAGAACAGGTGGTCTAGAATCTTTTACTGCCCACCCATGGGAGATTTTCAGCTCCACTGAAGGAAAACTGATTTCTGCAATATTCTTTCCAACTCAACTGAAATGGATCCAGATCCTTAAAGTCTCAGCCAGAGGTCTGTCAAATAGAGTGTACATAAGCTGGTCTGTGGATTGATGAATTATTGGCCTCAAAAACCAGGTCCTCCTTCAATGACTTTGTATGAATGGTGCCCACAGTTCCATGCCACAGGTCTTGACAGAGTTCACAGATAGTCCAGCTTCCATAGCTCTCTTTTCATAGATTCACACCATCAGCCTATTCCACTATTTTTCTAAAGATTTATTTTTATTGGATTTATTTTTATTGATTTATGCATACAAGAACTGGGGTCTCGGCCAGACATGAGGGGGAAGAGGGGTGAGAGGATTCATCAGAGACAGAGTGGGGAGCAGGGAGAGAGTGGATCTACTGAAATACACTGCTGAGGGAAACAACGGGTGAGACAGGAGAGGTCTGATGCTCCATGTAGGGTAGCTCCCTGACCAGGGTTTGAACTCACTGCAGTGGCTGGTGATAGCTTGATAGTGCTGAGACTTAACACCTGTGACACCAGGGAGCACCCCCCCACCCTCAGTCCACTCTTGCTTATGAGTAGAGATGGTTCTAAGATTGACTTTGTTAAATATACAATCTAAGTAAGACCATGTGCTCCAAATAGGTCCCTAGGATCTCCCCTTACCAATATATTGTCCTTCACATGTGAATATTCTGATTACCAAAACTTGTAAAAGCCCAGCCCAGACTAGAAGACATGCAGGCAGAACGAATCATGAAGTTACCTTTCTCTGATATTCCTCTAAACAAACTTGTTGGAGAGCATGACTAATTGAGAGCTTCCAGTTGCCATATTTTGGACCTACTGCAGTGTTCACTGGAGTCCACATTTTCCCTGTGCTGCTGGGCTGTCTCTGTCCCAAGAGGAATTCCAAGGATGGGCACTTTTGGCTTGGGGCTCTCAATCAGGATGACCAAAACGTTCTCAGAACTACACTGTGGTCTAAAACTCTTCCCACTCATTCCTTCTGTTCCTCTTTCCCTTCACAGATATCAGACCTGCGTCATGGGTTAAAGGTTTCCCCTGTATACTTCAGCTACTTCCCACTTCATCCCTTACCCTTCACAGGTACTTCCCTCAGTAAATCTCTAGCACATTTAACTCCATTTGGCATCTGCTTCCAGGTGAGGAGGGTATGACAATCTTGAAAATCTGCATGTCTGACCCATTCTATTAGTTAGGCTTCTTCATAGAAACACAACCAATTGGTTCACACAGAACCAATGTATTAGATAAATAAAGAGAGAGAGAGAGAGAGAGAGGGAGGGAGGGAGAGAGAGAGAGATTTTTAAAGGAATTGGTTCAGGTGATTTTGCAGTCTTAGAAGTCTCAAAATCTATAGTTTGCAAGCTAGAGACTCAGGACAGCCAATGTGTAAGTTCTAATTGTAATCTGAAGGTCTGAGAGCTATGTATAAGCTCCAATCTAAAAGCTGGCAGACTCAAGATCCAAAAATGGGCTTCAGGCTGAGTTCAAAGAACAGAAAAGACCAATGTCAAAGCAGCTGGGAAAGAGTTCCTTCTTACTCTCCAGGTCTGGAAGGTGAGGGTGGTGGTTAGAGTGTAGGATGTAGGGGGAAGGGAGAAGGAGAAGGAGGGTGGTATGTGGTGTCAGCCTTTTCATTCTATTTAGGCCTTTGGCTAACTGGATGAGGCTCACCCACAATAGGGAGGACAATATACTTAGCCTACTGATTCAAATGTTAATCTACCCAGAAACACCATCACAGATATTCAAAAAAGTGTTGGAGCAAATATCTGTGCACCATTGTCTAGTTAAGTTGACACATAAAATTAACCTTCATACCCATGGAGTCCAACTGCTAAATTACTTTTGCTAAAGTCATGAATACCAGCCAAGCTGTCATGGTATGAATTGCATGTGTGTGTGTGTGTGTGTGTGTGTGTGTGTGTGTGTGTGTGTGTGTAGCTGGAAACTCTAAGAATCTCTTGAAGGTGGAAACCATATCTTTCTCATTTTTTAGATGCTAACTAAGTAGAAATCCTATAACATATTTATTGGGTTTCTACTACATATCATTTAGAAGATGTTAGGGGTATAGCATGAAGAAAACAGACCAAACCTTTGTGCTCAGAGCTTATATTTAGGGGGGAGAAAAGCAGTTGAATATATTATATGGCAGTGATAAGTATGAAAGGTAAGAATAAAGCAAGGCACAGGAATAGAGAGTTGTCATTTTACATAGGTGATCAGAGACATCTTGAAAGGGTAACTGAATGAATGATGAATCTATGAATGATGGTATCCAGAAAGTACAGATATATTCAGGGCAAGTTGGGCTTTGGGACTGCACAGAAGGAAAAGAAAGCCTCCACCCAGCCCAAGGCATGAGCTCAAGCAAAATGCTTATTTCTCCCAACTCTGGTTACAGTGTTCTTGCCTTCCTTACTTCCATTTTTACAACTTTTCTTATAGAATGGACACGAAGTACCTTTTCTCAAGGGATTTCCTCACTGGACTTAGTTTTTAAGTCAATTTTATCACTTGCATGGACCTTCCCCATCATGAGGGCTTGGGGCCACTTTCCACTTCTAAAGAAATTCCTTTAAAAGTGGTGCTCTGGAGACACTTCAGTAAATGAAGATAGACTTGGCAAAGAAATTCCAAGCCTTCAGGCAGATAATTAAGAGAGATTTTCGAAACCTAAGGGGAAATCAAAGACTATTATGTATGTATGGTTTGCACTAAACCACTTTTATTACAATTTAAGCTCTGTACAGCTGTGCAGCAATTGAGGGTGAGACTACACAGCAATGACAAAGGAAGTGCCATGTGGAAACCAACTTTCCAGCAGCCGACAGGAGCCACACATAGGTTAGGTTTTACAGTTTGCCTGGGAGGAACTACAAAAACCCAAAAAGGCAATTTTACTGAAGGCTACGAAAGAAATGATGACGTAACAAGTGAAAAAAATAGTTTAAAATTTCCCTTTTCTTCTTCCATCTTTCTGAATCAATTCATTACTCTTAACAGGGATGTGGTAAGAAGACTGAGATTTTTTTTAAATTGCAGTACCATTGTTTTACACCCTTGTTAGTGTTTTAACAGTGTAAGATTTCCCCCTTGGGTATAGTAACCATAGTACTCCCACAACCAAAGCACACATTCCTCCATGGTCCATTGTACTCTTTTCCCTCCTCTAATCTCACCGTTTCCTTTCCCCCACTGACACGTCAGATCTCTGAGTAGCTTTCAAGGGTTGGTTTTAATGTTTGTCTCCACCTGATCCTTGGTTTGGTTTCTCTATAGTCCACATATAAGTGACACCATCTGGTATGTATCTTCCTCCTTCTCGCTTATTTTGCTTAGCATAATCCATTCCATGTCCAGCCATGTTGTCACAAATGGCAAGATTTCATCTTTTTTAGTCATTGAGTAGTATTCCAGTGTGTACTAATACCACATCTTCTTGATCCATTTATCTGCTTTGGAACACTTAAGTTGTTTCCATATCTTGGCTGTAGTAAATAGTTTTGCAATAAACATAAGAGTGCAGGTTTCCTTTTACATTAGTGTTTTTGTGTTCTTTGGGTAGTCACTTAGGAGTGGAATTGCTGGTTTGTGTGACAGTCACATTTTTATTTTGAGAAACATCCACACTGCTTTCCAAAGGGACAGGACCAGTCTACAAGGAACAAGATTTTGTAAGAAGTCATCTGAAGTCTTTGGGAAGTTTTCTGGAGGTGTTTGGCCTTTGGGATAGGCAAGTCTAGAAATGCAATTTAGTTTTGCTGGTTAAGAACTGTGTGATGTTGGGCCTCCCTGGTGGTGCAGGGGTTAAGTGTCAGAGCTATCAAGCTGTTGCTTCAGCAGTGTATTTTAGTAGATCCACCTGTTCTGCTCCCCACTCTGTCTCTGGTGAATATGCTCACTCCCCATACCTCTGGCCTAGACTCCAGTTATTGTATGCATAAATAAAAAAATATTTTAAAAAAGAAGCCTTTGCTCAATTCCTTAAGATTTCAGCAAAATGGGCCTTCCTGGTGGTGCAAGGGGTTAAGTCTCAGCACTATGAAGCTATCCACAGCCACTGCAGCAAGAGTTCGATCCCTGGTCAGGGAGCTAACCCATATGGCACAGCAGACCTCTCCTGTCTTGCCCACTGCTCCTCTCAGCAGTGTAATTCAGTAGATCTGCCTGTTCTGTTCCCCACTCTGTCGCTGGTGAATCCTCTCAATCCCCACACCTCTGGCCTGCACCCCAGCTCTTGTATTCATAAGTAAATCTTAAAAAAAATTAAATAAAATCCCCCGATACATATTTCTCTGTGTAACTTCTAGTTCACATGAAATGGCTCCTAGCTCAATTAATCAAAACCACACTGGCATGTCTGCAGGCTGGATGAGGCCCGTCTCTAGCTTGCAACTTCTAGAAGAGGAACATTCCAAGATTGCATTCTCACTCCTTGAATAGTAAAATAGTTTAGTTTAAAAATAATTCTTCAAATAATTCCACCAGAATAAAGAGTCCAACATACAAATAAATCTCTTCCTGCATAGTTCTATATCTAGGACATTAAGGACCAAAAATAACCTTAAAAACATAGGGAGGATTTTGTTGTGATTTATTCCTTCAGCTTTAGCTGATGGCTACTGGGAAGACAGTTCAATAAGCTGTGCATTGGTAAAGACATTGATCTCTGCTGACAAAGTTATTTTCTAGCTATTTTAAAATGTGATGTCCCCACACTTCCCATGGTATCACAGAGGGTTAAAATGTTAATGAATAGGCCACCAAATTGTTGCCTTCAGATCTTGAAAGAGAGAACAGAAAGAACTTAGAAGAAATCATTTCACGTTTTAAAGAATCTTTCTATTGTCTCCAGATGAGTTTCACAAGAGCAAAAAATGCTTCAGAGAAGTGCTGATTAGAAACTATCAATGACTGAAAAGTATTAAGCCACCAGTGTTTTAACTAACTTGTTCCATTCCATTTCTGAGATTACAGCAGAGAAAGGAATTGTACTTGAATATCAAATATCATAGTAAATGTTAGGTTCCATTTTGATTGATGGTCTCATACATTCACATGCCCTAAAACTAGCAACTATAAATTTAGAGCATTTATAAAATCTAAGGGGTTTCTAGAATCTCTGATGATGCAAATATATGCATCGCTTATCTGCAGAAACCATCTCCTTTGGGGGAAATGTACTGTGACAACATTGTTGATAGGTTAAAGGCACATTTGGATGGAATTACTTTGGTTAGAATATGACTGTGATAAAAAGAAGGGAGAAAGAAGCTTGGATCAAAAGAACTATGGGGCATTTTAAAATTAATGCTCAGGCTCCTGTAACAACCCATACAGAGATTTGTTCAGAATTGGCTAAGGGGATTGAATTATCAATATTTTTCCCAGTGCACCTCTGTGTTTTGCAGACATATCCTCACCAAATAATTGCTCAATCTATAATTATCCAAATAGCATTGGGCCGGTGTTAGACTGAGGTTCAACTAATTCACTTTAAAAACTGGCAATCTTAGTGACATACAACACAAGTTAATTCAATATTCTTCTGCTTCTTTTCTCACATTTCCAATTGTGATTTGAAAACAAAGTTTGTAAAGAGACTGCAGGCTGAAGGTGTTTATGTTTCTATCCATTCTAAGTATTATAGGGTTTTCTTCTCTCTTGAAATATCAGTTTAGGAGACAACAAGTAGAATCCATAGAGAGGGCTAAAAAAATTATTCTTTCAAAGTGATGTTTCAGGGATCATTTATAAAAAATGAATTAAAAGATTCTCTCTTACTAATAGGCTAAGTCACAACATTTAGAGGCTAAGATACAAATAATAAAATGATATTTTTAATAAAGTATATTGAGATCTTTTAGAGGTAGGCACTAAAATAAAATAGCACTCTCATAAAGGAGCCTATCAAAGAGAATTTCTATTTGAAAACCTAATTTTCACTTACTTCTGTTATTTCCCACACTCTTTCTCCCACACGCTATTTCTAATAATATAGCCTCCATAATAAAAAATATTTTGCCTCAGAAATCTACTCATTTAACTGTTAAGCGTATTTTTAAATGCTGAATGTACCTTCATTTAAGAAAGGCTTTTTGGAAAAAATTAATCAAATAACATGTATTTATTTATTTATTTATTTACTTTTATACAAGAGCCGGGGTACAGGCCAGAGGCGTGGGAGGGTGAGAGTATTCACCAGAGACAGAACAGGGAGCAAAACAGGCAGATGACAGAAATACACTGCTGAGGGGAGCAGCAGGTGCAACAGGAGAGGTCTGCCACACCATGTGGGATTCTCGCCAGCCAGCGGGGATCGAACTGGCACTGCAGAGGCTGCAGACAGCTCCACAGCACGGTGCCCAACCCGCTGAGCCACCAAGAGGCCCTCAAGTAACATGTATTTATAAAATATTAATATAAATATAAAAGCATTAATCAAGGATAAACTGATATTTTTGCAACCATGTCTACTAAGATTATGATGCACCTGAGATATTTTATTATCTCAATTAGGTCAACACCACAGTTGACTTGAATGGCTGAACTCCAAAGAAAGCTGCTACACTGGGATTGGTCCTCAATAATGCTGAAGCTGTGGTTTCCCTTGTGAAAGCAACCTATTATGGAAATGGAATCCCCAGAGTGGGATTTATAGGGATCCTCAAAACCTCACTTTGCAAGGTCAATGAAAATCTGGTTGGCCATTGGGGTAGAAGACAGAACACAAATTCTATTTATGATGGTGGTAACATTTCAGTACAGACTTCTGCATCCTGCACAAATTCCTGCTGTCATTTCAATTAGAATCAATGGTCTTCTTTCTTACCAATTCTCTCAAATATGCAGTGTTGCTGTGACCTGCCAAGAACGTATTAGGTTTCCTTAATAAAGATAGATACATCACAGCAGTGGGCTCAGTTATACAACTAACAGTTAATTCTTGCTTCATTAAGCCAAACCAAATAATTCTCATTTAAATGAAGAAACCCATTGTGCTTTTCAATAAATATTTGGTATCAGAGCAGCAATGAAAACTCATGCTATGTAAACCTTACTTCTCTTTCAAGGCTCCTGGGACATTTCCACTTATACCCCGTGGACAGTAATAAATGTCCAAAACAAAATGATATTTGCCCAAAGAAATGTGTAAAACAAGCTTTGTGAAACCTCTTCCTCAAGTTTTTTTTTTTTTTTTTTTAATTGCATGTTCACTCACTTGTTCAATCGTGAAAGCCCTGCAAAAATCCTCTGTGGGCCTCTCCACCATTAGTATGAATTAGAAAGTCCTATGGAATAATCTCCACAAATCTTCCTGTAGAAAGTGCCTGTGGAAAAGGCTAAGTGCACATTATATGTATAAATCATTATCACTTTGGGGTTGATTAGGAAAGGGCAGGCATTTTGCAAACTTGGCAATGTGCAGGCCTATGGCAACTGATTAGCTATTTCAAATTAACAGCTTAAAATTAAAACAAGCCGGGGGTTAGAATAAAGGGAAATGGTTTTTCTGGGTAAGGAAAGTGTCAGACTCCTCCAAAAAGCCCCTTGCCTCCCCCTCATCTTTCCCTTCCTCTTATTATCCAGCCTCAGGATGATATCCCTTGGCTAGTGGACTAAACAGCATGTGACTCAGAGGAAGGAAAGGTGGTGGGAAGAACTGGAAGCAAAAGTGTCCATAAAAAGTATCTTTCTGTAGTCATTTCAAAAGAGGTGCTGGAATCCTTCCTCTGCCACTCAGTACCCTGCCTGCGGCAGCAGCTTCTGGGCATACAGTAAGCTTCCCTTAAAAGGCCCCCTCCAGGACACAGCTGTTGCTGCCCACTCAAGAGAACCATAAGAGAAAAAGACCAATGGTGGGGGAAAAAAAAAGATAAAACAAACACAAAGCCTGTTTCTAGGGTAGGTGGGGGACCAGGAGCAGCGAGAGTGGCTAATGTGTTTGAGGTTTAGAAATGGAAAGAGGATCTAGGTGTCTCTCTCTCTTTCTCTCTCTCCTTTCCCATTTAACTGTCCTGACATATTGGGCCTAGATTTTATTTTGGAAAGTTTAGAGATTAAATTTGTGCTATTCTCTCTGTTGTCTAAGGTTAAACAAGAGAAAAAGGGAGAAAAAAAATCGGGGTCTTTGAAAGATGGATTTGCAGGTAGTAGAAATACACGTTATTATTCTTGCTCCTCTGCAAGAAATCAGAGAGCCTGAAGTTTGTCTAAACTTGGGACTTTTTGTTAGTTGACTAAGATGAGCAAGACTTATTTCTCTAACTATTGACTTTATATACCTAATGATTATCCCTTGTTTCCATATTTTATTTGATAAAAAGTAGCCATCCCCTAGTCAATTTTCACTTTATTTTGAAACGATAAAAAAATGCCATTGTATAGGCAATTTTTTTTCATACTAACAATTTATATTTGTTAGCCTTAAAGATAGGTACCACTGTAAGCTACTAGTAAAATACTTGGTAGAGAGAAGCAAAAGAAAGTTTGACATCAAACATGTATTTTCAAATTCTGGTTCTACCATATACTGTGTGACATTGAGTAAGTCACAAAACATTTGTGAACATCTGTTTCTTCCCCTCTAAAACTGTGTAGGAATATATAGTTGGCAGCATCTGGTGAAGATTATGTTAGATAATAAAGAATAAACACCTATCGTCCAGTTATTATGTACATATTTATTTTTCCTCCTAATTTGAAAACGTTTTCTGGAGAGTCAATTTATTTAATAGATTTGATAGCCTTAGACACATTCACTCATCCAGTCAGCTCTGTGGGATGTGTTATGAGAAATGACAGAGACACAGAATACCCAAACTAGGGTGTCCCTGGTGGCGCAAGGGGTTAAGACGCAACCTACGAAGCTATCTGCAGCCACTGCAGCACGAGTTCGATCCCCAGCCAGGGAGCAACCCACATGGCATGGCAGACCTCTCCTGATTCGCCTGCTGCTCCCCTCAGCAGTATACTTCGGTCAATCTGCCTGTTCTGTTCCCCATTCTGTCGAATCCCCCCCCGCCACATTTCTGGCCTGTACCCCAGCTCTTGTATGCATAAATAAATCTTTTTTTTAAAAAAAAAGAATACCCAAACTATATCTCAAGAACATTCCTTCTTTTTTGTGGAGACAAGTTATATAAATAAATACAACTGGGAAACAATCAGGGCACATGTAGACAGATATTAGGTGTTATGGTATAAACAGCAAGCATCAAGTAAGATAGTGGGAAAGAGATGGGTATTATTTAGACTTTTGTGATATATTGAATTTTAATTGTCATTAAAAAACACTTTAAAAACAAACCTAGGTGATTTTTTTCAGTGGGAAGTATATGGTTTAAAAATTGAGAGAAGGAATGAACAGAGCATATGTCATCAGGAAGCTGACAGGAAGCTTTAATGAGCTCAAAAAAGGAGTAAATTAGGACCCACTGATAGTTCTTGGTTATTATCCTAACAGAATTGATCAGTGAGGACTTCAGGAAGAGAATGAGTGGTTATACCTATTCAGGATGGAATGGGGACACTGCTTATGCCAAGGACTCTGCCAAAGCATGTGAGTGGAGGAGGTGAGTTGTCTGTTCTCTGTGCTTCCTGCAGATCATTCATTTCACACTCAGGTAGGACTTGAAACTGGTTTTCACCAATTTCCTTATAGTGGCTTGAGCCATATTATCTAAACTTAGGAGAACTGGCTCTTAGAAGTCAATTTGATTAAGATACATATAATTTCATAAATTGGCTACACACAACTATTAAAAATGGCATATGTGTTAAGTAATTTAACCTAACTGATTCCTAATTAGGAACAGCAGTCTAAGATCTTAAACCAATATCAGAGAGTTTACTGGACATTCACTCTTCAATGGCCCAAACACTTACTCAGCATCAACTAAGTGACAGGCACTTAGGTGAGAAACAGTTTGGGTCTGCTGTGACTGGCAAGTGGTTAGTGGTACTGGAGAGAGCAGCAGGGGCCAGTAACACATGGGCTACAGAGAAGGCAGGATCCAGGCCCGGCATGGTTCTTTGTTTAAGGAGCTAGAATGTGATTCTCTCTATAATCACAGGCCATTGAAATGTTTGGGTAACTTCAGGAACAATCCCTTGAAATTCTTTTTTTTTTTAAAAAAAGATTAATTTATTTATTTATACAAGAACCGGGGTACAGGCCAGATTCACGGGAGGGTGAGAGGATTCACCAGAGACAGAGCAGGGAACAGAACAGACAGACTGATGAAATACACTGCTGAGGGGAGCAGTGGGTGCAGCAAGAGAGGTCTGCGCGCCATGTGGGACCCTTGCCGGCAGCCAGGGATCAAACCGGCACTGCAGAGGCTGTGGACAGCTTCACAACGCTGCGCTCAACCACCTGTGCCACCAGGCGAGGCCCTCCTTGAAATTCTTTATGTTTCTATTTAATTTGAGATAGCATTAGTAAATAGTCAGTGTTTTGCCTACTAAAGAATACCTGTTTTTGTACCAATAATTCTCCTAGGTTGAAGTAATGATAGAAAAGTATATGAAAGCCAGACATAAACTCATAGAAGCTATAAAAATGAACCACAAGCTGAAGAATCTTTATTATCCATAGGAGCTATTTGTATAAACAAAGAGATTGAGACGCTTATTATTTTTCAAATCAAGTAAATTAATTCCCAAGTAGATTAAAAAAAAAAAGAACACAAAAGAAATAAAATCCATATATAAGAGGTAATTGCTATCATAAAATTGGGTATGTTTATCCACTAGTGAGGCTCTAAAACTGATAGGTCCCAAATTAAGCCTCATTACAGGTTTTTAATTTAATTTTTGATACCTAATCTATTTACATGGTTCAAAGTCAAAATAATAAGCAAATGATACATGCAGAAGCAATATTCCCACCTCTGTTCCTCTCTGCCCTGTACCCACTTCCCAACCCTGATCAATAACCAGTTTTTAAAATTACTGCTGCTCTCTTCCAATCATTTTTTATACATAATCCAAATATATTTTGGTATATATGAAATTTAATTATAAAAAAAGAGGAAGGAAATAAAGCCGCTTACTGGGCAACCATTATTTTTCAGACATTGTTAGGTATTTTCCATAAGTTAGGTCACTGATACCTTAAAAGAACTCTGAAAGATCATCTTTTTTTTCTGCCACAAGAGCATACTGCCTGTGAGCAGGCAGGAAACCTGGCCCTCTGCATTGTAAAGCACTTTCTCTTAATTCTGCAATATCTAAAATTTTATGTGGATTGTACATAACTTTTGATTTTTATATTTCAACACATTACTTCATTTTCATAACATCTTAAAATACCCACCTTTGGGTTTGAGTTGCTAACAAAGTAAGTGGCATATAGTAAAAGTTTTATAAACAGAAGTTTATTGTAATATAATAATAACAGAAGTTATTATAATGTCTCTGGGAGAACTTCTTGCATTGGCTAAGCTCATTCAAAATGTGTGATTTCTGTATAACTCTTCAAGATGATCCCCTTTTGGGACTTAGTAGTGTATTTTGATGTTGACCTCACCTGAGTGAGTTATGACCTTTGTCCACTCCTTATATAAATAGAAATGCATTCAAGTACTGGGTGACTAGATTTTCTCAGTTAAGTATAAAACCTAAGAATAAGTATGATCACATTCACTCTACCTCAAGGGTTATCAAACTTTTATAAAGGACCAGGTACTAAGTCTTTTAAGCTTTTTGGGTCTTGTCACCACTTAACTCAGTCCTTTGTTAACACAAATGCAGACACATAAACCAATGAGTATAGTAAGAATTCAAATAAGAATTTACCAAGGAGGGCCTCCCTGGTGGCACAAGGGTTTAAGCACAGCACTCTGAAGCTGTCCGCAGCCTCTGCAGCACGAGTTCGATCCCCAGCCCACCAGGGAGATACGCACATGGCACATCAGACCTCTTCTGTCTCATCCGCTGCTCCCCTCAGCAGTGCATTTCAGTCAGTCTGCCTGTTCTGTTCCCCACTCTGTCTCTGGTGAATCTTCTCAACCCCTGAACCTCTGGCCTGTACCCTAGTTCTTATGTGCATAAATGGATAAATCTTTAAAAAAAGAATCTACCAAGGATATTAAACATTCAAATTTCACATAACTTATGTGCGTCACATTTTTCTTCTTTTGGTAATCTTTAACCATTTAAAATAGTAAAAAATCATCCTTATCTCATGAGTCATACAAAGGCAGCCAGTGAGCTAGATGTGACCTGTGGGGGACACAGTTTGCCAAGTCCTACCCTAAACAGAAATGATTTGCTAAAACTTCTCTTGAATCTGGTAAATTCTCTGTCTGTCTGTCTGTCTGCCTCTTTCCTTTTTTCCCTCCCTCCTATTATCATGAACAAGAAACTGGGAAAACAAAAGACCCCTTTGAAAGAATGTTCCTACTTACCCAGGGAACTATAATTTTATTTCTCTCATAAGCAATTTAGGGTTTTATAAAAACAATCTAATGATTCACAGACAAATTTAGAGATGTGATGTCAATGAAACATCATGACCTTCATGTTAAAAAACAACAGCAGACACTATGTCCAGCTTCTAGGAAATTAAACAGCATCTGCTTCTGAAAGTGCTGAAAACCAGACTTCAAAGGAGATGAAGGTATTCTTGTATCTTGCTACTTATATCCTTGAAGGCAGGGGGTCTGCACACTTGTGCCAAATTGGGGGTTCAAGAACTCTGGAGCACCCTGGTCTAGGCTCCTTGTGTCTTTGCCCTGGCTGAGAGCTTAGCAGCCATACTTGTTGGAGTCATATAGCCACTGTCACCTCTCTGAAATGTTGAGCAGCTTCTGCCTCTTCTTGAAGCTTCAGCAGCTCTATGACCATCCCCGACCTACAACTACCTTCATCTCACCCCTCTCTATCACCATGATTTCCTTAAGAGCTCAGACACTCTAGAAACAAAAATCAGGAAGGAAGGCTGTCTGTGTAAAACTTCTTTCTTTAACATACTCCTATCCTGAAGCAAAGGAGCCCCAAAGCCCTTCAAACTATTTAGAAATGGTTAGGAAAAAATATACTTTAATAATACTATAAATTATCCTGCAACACAAGCATCTCTTTATCATCTGGGGAAATCAACTATTTCAAAGGGGCAAATAATTGGCTGCTGTCCCCTCTAGAAAATTCCATCTGTTCCTGTGGACTTTTCAGAGTTATGGATTCTTGAAATAAAGACCTAGAATGCTGGGGTGACCACTGACTACTTCCAGAAACTCTTTTTAGAATCTTTATTGTTAGCATAGAACTAGCCTCTTACAGTGCTCAAAAAAATAACAAACCTCTAAATGATGGAGATCTGAAGAAGAAATATCATAACTGGGACTTAAAAACTACGGTTGGCAACAGTAGAAATGAACAAAAGCATAGTGGGGAGGAGGCCTGAGGTCTTTTCAATCCCAGGAAAGCAAGGAACTTGAATCTCTTTTTCACCTTGATGTGCGTCACCACCAGCCCTGGAAGAGTTCCTGGATCAGGGGATATTTGTTTAATGAATGGATGGATTTATGTGGAGAATGGAGAGTAAAAGTCTAGGAAGGCCAGCTTCAGCAGGAAACAGAATTCTAGATAATTTAAGTTTGACCTTAACTAATAGATGACTTAAAGAGGTATGCTTAGGGGAAGAAATATGGGATATTGAAGTATCAGAGGCTAGCAATGGGAGAGCAAGAACACCTCTAAGATTGAAATGACAGGAATAACCAGGTGGCAGAAAAGATGCAGTTGCTTCCAGAGATGGGAACAGAACTCCCTCCAGCACTACCATCAACCCTTGTTTCCCTCTATTGCCTCCCATTGGCTGAACCTACCTCGAAGCCAGAGGACGGGAAAGCAGGACAGACAAGTTTGGAGAATGGATCTGGGAATGGTGCAAAAAAAATCACCAACCTATTATATGAACTGAATCTAAAAGCTGGCATTTTTTTTTAAAGATAGATAACTGATATATAACATATTAGTTTCAGATGCATACATGATTTATAATATATATGTGGTGAAAAGATCACCAGATTAAGTCTAACACTGACATCTAATTATACAGTTTTTTTCCCTTGTGATGAGAACTTTTAAGACTTATTGTTTCAGCAGCTTTCATAAAAAATGGTTTTAATAAATGTTGTGCCTTTATTCCTATGCTTTTACTCATTCTCTGTTCTCCAAAGACATATCCTGGACCACTTATGTCCTGCTATTGGAGATTTGGGGTGAAAAAGTCGCCGAAAAGTAAGACTTTGGGAAGCATTATTTACGTTTACATTCCAATGCTGGCACTCCTTAACTTAAATATGAACTAGTTTTTTTTTTTTTTCAAATCTCTGTACCTCAATTCCCTTATCTGCAAAATGAAGGAAATTATAGTAGCTATCTCATAAGGTTGTTATGAGGATCAAATCAGATAATCTACATAAAGAGCTTGGGTCTAACATTATTGCTTTTTAAAAGCCTATCTTAAAAAATAAATAAATAAAAAATAAAAGCCTATCTTAGATCAGATTTAAGCAAAGTTGTCTTATATTGAAGAATTTACTATCAAATCAATTCAGAGCAAGGTTTTAGGGAATCTGGCAATCATACAGAAAAGTCACTTGGTGACTTCATGAGCAGGCAATTTTTTTCTGCTTTTGTCTAGCCAGACCAAGAAGTTCCTTTCCTTAGGCATTGATTTTTCCTCCTTTAAATAATATTAGAATGTTACAGAGGTTTCTTAGGTAATGCCAATGAAGTCCACCTACATGCATTCTCAACATACAGCTGTGATTTAGCTACCAATGCATTTCTGAAAATTGCTTCCTTGGCATTTCAGCATTTTATTTAAAAGAACAACTGAAGCAGAAACAAAATCAAGCAACAACAGGAGGGTTTCATTTTTAAACTCATTAGTTGGCAGCAAAAAATCTGCTTAGATCAGTTGGGGTGTCAAATGTAAGAATTGACTTGTGATATGAAAGTCAGTAGATACAGCTTGAAAGTCTGAAACACGTTTTCTTCCACTTTCCTACCACTTCTTTATTTTTAAACAAGAATTGCATTTGCCTTCTTAATAGGTGAGATGTGTAACCCATGGAGAACAACACACTCCTGATTATACCAGCATTAAAATTTAAACTGACATACTTTGTGGAAAGACCGGTTATAATTATGATTTTGAATCTCTTCCCTCATTTCTAATTTTTTAGTGCTGCTCTAAAAGACACATTATTCTTACTGAGCTCTTGATGAATATTTGTGGAAATTTCTAAAATTATTAACACACTAATAACCTTGCATCATTGTTTAACTTGCATAGGTTAAATTAGAAGAAAATGTAAAAGTATTTAAATATCATTTTGCTGTCTGAGATTTAGAGTTATTTCAATATGTAGGTGATAATTCATAATGATTCTTAAAGATAAACTGCTTATTATTATAACATACAAAGTCATAGATATAAATGAGTACTTTCCCAGTAAGTTTTTGAAATGTACTAATGTACTAATGTATCTCTTGGGCTATGGAAGTCTTTAAATGATTTTTAAGTACCTCCTCTTGTCATTGTTTAATCACATTCAAGGCCTACAGATTTCAGAATTACATATTAAAATCTGCATATTCAGGGCCTCCCTGGTGGTGCAAGGGGTTAAGACACAACCTATGAACCCTGCAGCATGAGTTCAATCCCTGGCCAAGGAGCTACCCACATAGACCTCTCCTTACTCACCTGCTGCTCCCCTCAGCAGTGTATTTCAGACAATCCACCTGTTCTGCTCCCCACTCTGTCTCTGGTGAATCCTCTCACCCACCACAACTCTGGCCTGTACCCCAGTTCTTATATTCATAAATAAATAAAAATCTTTTTTTTTTAAAAGTTGCATATACAACATAATTATAACTATGTTAAGAAATAACACAGCAAAACCAGTTGCATAGAAAAGAGAAAGGAAATTCACCAAATTCCCAACAGTAATTATATATGGGAGAGAGGAATAAAACAAATTTCAAAAATAGGGCTAATTTCTTCCCAGGGATTCCAGATCCCCTTTATGTACCTTCCTTACAGAATATGGTGTCAGAAGTTGTGGTGAGGAACATGGGATCTGGATTTGAATCCTGACTCCATCACTTGACTTTGCACATGAAAATCTCTGTACCTCAGTTCAATCATCTGTAGATGTAGAAAGGAGGTAATAACAACAATAATACCCCATATAGTTGTTGTGAGTAAGTCACTTAGAGCTTGCTTGGGACAAATAAATGACAGCTATTATTTTGTTATTTATGTTCAATCTCTTCTAACTGAATGTGACCTCTTGAGGGCAGTGATAATAATGTTTTATTTATCTTCTATGTTCCTAGACCCTAGAAAATATCATGTCGACAAAGTAAGAGACATTCAATGAAGGTATATGAAGAAGTGAATGGATTAACTCCACATGTAGTGTAAAGTGATAGTGACTGTTTCATCAATAATTATCTCACTGTCAGTGCTCTGCTCCTAGCCTATGACACTTGGTTTTTTGTTTTTAGCCTTCACAGTTTAGTATGTGCTCTAAGAGTGTTCCAAAGCTGTCTGCACTATCCAGGTCACTAGCAAATGGTTTGACTCATCATGACATATGTACAGATCAACAAAGAGTACTTAAGTGGAGTGTTGCTCTAAAATATCTCGGCATTTCTAATGTTAGAGACTTTGGTCACCTTTCAGATTCTCAAATGGGTTATAAAGACTAGGTCACATTAAGTTTAAGTCTGATAGAGTCAAAGGCTTAGTCCATGTACAAAGTCAAGGTTTCCAAACCTATCTGTATGTATGTCTCTGTAGTGCTACTCTCCTGTTCTCCAGATGCAGTCCAAACCTATCGGGCAAACATTTTTTTGGGAAAAAATGTTTCTTGGCCAAACATTTTCTTGGAAGAGTAAGAATATAGATAAATGGCTGGACTATTTCTTCATAGAGAATGAGTTTGATCTGAATTTTCTCCAAAGCTCATTTGATTTTTGAAACTATTATCATTTGACAGAAGTGTGATGTGTTTAAAACATATTCAGAATCTCTGTTCATGATCATATACAGGTTTGATTCATGTTCAATTTATATTGTAATTGTTAATATTTGTCTTTCCTCAGAGAGTTATTGGTAACAAATCATAAGTACATTGGCAACAAATTTATGCAAGCAAAAATTCAAAAATAGTAAACACACAAATACACTACCTGTACCATCACTTGTTTGAGCAAATAAAATAAGTATCATTGCCCCTTTAAGACAAGGTACCTGAAAGACCTAAGGAGTGAATGAATCACCTCAGAAAACTACCTCACAGATCTTCAAAGGGCTGTCCTCTAGCATCCTAACTGCCTTTTATTAACCCATTATGGGTTATTACTTTATTAAATGAAGCTATTAAAATACCCAAGGGATGAGGTGGGAGAAATTGATTGGTTGAAATTAATAAGTACCAAATAAATAAAGTACAATGGAGGGAACTCAACATGGGAGAGAAGGGTGTGTGATCAGGTCACACTGACTAGTACTTACACAATGTCTAATAATTTACAAAGTGCTTTCTATATACAGGAGAAGAATAAGCAGAAGGAATGGAGAAGAGAATAGCAAATTAGATGAGGTAAAGGGGCTCCACTAATATATAGTCTTTGGATCTTAACTTTGCCTTTTTGTGATTTTGTTACACTGCAGTAATGAAAAATATTGGAACTACAGAGAAATCTAAATTAATTTATTGTAAGTTTTAAATAGGTGTATCAATATCTGCCTTGGGCCTCCCTGGTGGCACAGTGGGTTGAGCGCAGTGCCGTGAAGCTGTCTGCAGCAGCCTCTGCAGCACGGGTTCGATTCCCAGCCGGCTGGGGAGATTCCCACATGGCACGATAGACCTCTCTCTCCTGTCTCATCCACTGCTCCCCTCAGCAGTGCTTTCAGTCCGTCTGCCTGTTCTGCTCCCCATTCTTTCTCTGGTGAATCCTCTCACCCTCTTGTGCTTCTGACCTGTATCCCAGCTCTTGTATAAATAAATAAATCCTTAAAAAAAATCTGCCTTAACCCTTGATCCTTTTATGATATGGAAATTTATTTTTTTAAGATTTATTTATTTATGCATATAAGAACTGGGGTATAGGCCAGAGGAGGGAGAGTGGTGAGAGGATTCACCAGAGACAGAGTAGGGAACAGAACAGGCAGATTGAAAACACTGCTGAGGGGAGCAGTGGGTGAGTCAGGAGAGGTCTGCTGTGCCATGTGGGTCGCTCCCTGGCTGGGGATTGAACTTGTGCTGCAGTAGCTGTGGACAGCTTAATAGGCTGTGTGTCAACTGCCTGTACCACCATGGAGGCCCTGGAAATTTATGTTTAATCATTCTAAATCTTGATGTATAAAGTGGGTTTTCATTCTTGTGTTTCATAATCCTCTTGTTTGTCCCCAACACACACCCCCTTTTACTATAGCTATGGGCAATTCAGGTAGCACAACAGAGTTGGACCACAGGGCAAGAATGACCACATTCCCTGGCAGACCAATGGCAGAAATTCATATTTCTGAGCACTTATTCTGAGGCAGGCTCTAATTCAACAATAAGTATTTCAGAAGACCCAGGCACCCCTTACCTTACCTCAGAGAGTTGTTAAACCACCAACCAGAACACAACTCAAATCCAATAGGGTCCAGTCCCCTTGTTCTGTTAGAAACTTTAAATGAAGGAAAGTGTGAAAGTCTGAAAGCCAAGCCTGCCCCCAACCCCAGGGGGCCATTATGTACCATTTTACTGGAATTTCTCTTTGTTTTGTTTTTTCCAAAGATGCATTTAGCCACAGCATGTAGAGAAAAACCCTATTCAAGTGAGTGGGGTCATTATCCACACACAAAAGGCCATTTAGAGAAAGAACAGCTCAGTCAGTTCAAGCTGAGGCTGCCAGAGTCCAGACCCATTAGGGGGAAAAAAAAAGGTTAGCTGTTTAAGTGGGAATGTGAAACAAAATGTAATAATTATGGCTAACTGGGCACCCTCTTCTCCTGCTGAGAAGGCTGCCTGGGATCATAAACTAATTCTCTGAAAGTTCTAAGCGTAGGGGAAAGCAAATCATCAACTCTAAATGACAGTTCAGTTGTTAACCTTTACCCTAGAGGCCAGATTTTCGTTCTTTCTTTTTCTTCTAGGTATTTTTTTTATAGATGTCACTTTTATAGGGTTCGGCTGTTCTTTCTCAAGCTCGCCACTATTACTATTGACATGCTTCAGATCGCTGCTGTGTGTCTGTGTGTGTGTGTGTGTGTGTGTGTGTGTGTGTGTGTGTAAAAGCCATGAAAAAAACATATACCTTCAAATTATAAGTGGTTTTGCTTTACTGATAAAATAAGGTGGGAGAATGAGAATTCATTGCCTCACACCTTTGTGCGTACTTCCTCGGTCTTCTGTTAGCATGAAATGTAAAAAGAAAGGGAGAAAAAAGACACAATATTTCAGATAAAATTCTCTACCATGTTTTCCTTAACAGAGGAAAAAATAGAGTTTCAACATAATTCATCATGAGGAGTAAGGAGGTACCTTCCAGAGAAGAGGCAGTGTGGTGAAGGGGTGAGAACTGACTTGAATGTTGACCCTTCTCTTTTTCTTCAGCTATTTGGCAGCATCTGGGTGATGGCAATTTCAGATTGACAGATATTTTCTAGTTGTTAGTAATTCAGTAGATTCTCAGTATGTAGCAACATACAGGCACAGTTTTCTGGTTCATAAAGCAATACTAAGACTTCCTATCAAATTGAGTGGCTGGAATATTCTGCTTTCAATTGGGTCATCAGGTACACAGGGCATGGATAACCAATATTCAGTAAATAAGATAGGGCCTAAAACACTATTGAAAATGTAATACTGAATGATTCTGAAGGCCCTTGAGGACTGCAAAGCCTTGTTTAGTTTTGAATATCGATCATGATTTAAACCCGAATGACAAAAGTACACATTCCTAAGATTATTTGTTAGGTTAGATGACAAATTTGCTTTTTATGCAATCTCTCTAAAGCAACTTGCAGATGAAATAGAGCTAGAAGTCAGTTGGTTGGCAAATACAGATTAAGCAATTCACTGGCAAGTTTACTAACTCTCATTAACACTTGATTTCATTTGCATTGCTTCATAACAAAATCTTTGCTGAGAATAGGACATGTAATCCAAAAAAATCTTGATTCTTGTGTTCACATTGCTTAATAACTGAGAAGTATGTACAGTGAGGGCATTTCCTTTAAATCACAAGACTTCATTTAAAATTTTTATATCACAAAGTGTCATCTAGGTAGGAGAAGTGGCATGGGAGAATTTTTAAACCAATAACTGCTGTAAATGTCAAATCAGCACTGCTACTTAATTAATAGTCTAATAGCCTACCTTTTAAAAATTGTACCCAACATGACACTTTGCAAGCTATTTCTTATATAAAACATTTTGTCCTGTACTCAATATACTGAGGCAGACATTATTTTTCCCATTTCACTGATGGGAAAACTGATGTACAGTAAAGCTGACATTCAGTACTTAGAGACCAGACATTTTAAACTCCAGCTGGAGCTCTTTCTCCTTTGCACTGAAATAGCTACAAAATATAGAAGCATCAGAATAGGTAGAAGAAAAATTAAAAAAAAATCTGATGTAAGGTCTTGTTTCATTTGGGGAAAATATGAGCTTTCTCTCATTGAATTCTAGAGTGGAATCATATGAGCTTCAATTATTTAATCAGCACTCCCTGAACAAGTTTTATTTTGCTTAGGACTTTCCTAGCTATAAAAAAAACAAATAATAAATACTATAAAATATTATCTTTGATTTCAACACTTAAAATTTAGTTGAGGAAGCAAATACACTGAGGAAGCACTTTATATATGATAACATTATAGGCTGGTAACAAAATGCCAGATTGTGTAGAACTGATAGTATGAGAAAAGGATAATATAACATGATAACATGATAAGGTCTTAGTTAGGGGACCCCACATGGCCTATACAAAAAAAAAATTAAGCAGAGAAGACTGTATGTTGATGATCTAAGAAATTTCAGCAATGAGAATTTGTCTGCAGATTGAACGTCTCTTTCCAGGAAATTTCTTAATATATTCCATTAACCAATTAAATGAAGTATGCATCAAGTGGTGTGATCGTTGAATTTTCTAGAAACTTATTTTACTTAACATTTATCTTTTAAATTTCTGCAACCAAGAGTGCCTTTCTTTTCTTTTTTCATAGACAAGGGACAACAATCTTCTTATATCTTTGTGAAGGAAAAGCTGAAATTGCAAATGTCTTTAAACCTGATACAATCTAAATCCTTATCCCAATAATGAAATATGTCATCAACAAATCTTAGTTTAAGATCTTTGAGGCTCAATAAAGATTATTCCTTATGGGAAAACCACCTCGAATTTATTTCCAAAAGTAAAGATAAGACCTCTCTTAAATAATGGTGTCTGGAAATGGAAATTTTCTTAGTAGTAGGTATTTTAATAATTGACATTTGTATAGCACGTTATCATTTACAAAGTGTTTTACTGCTTTATCTCATTTGATAAGTAAGTGAAGCTCAACTTTTACCATAAAGTTTTATCTGAAGTGTAGTTTTCCTATGAGGAAAAAATGTATTGGCTTTAACAAATTTAGAAACAAAAAGTTTTAGCTACTTAGGAAGAGGGAGGTCATTGTATTATACTTAAAATAACAACATAACTGGAGAGTAATGTAGTAACAGTGACAGTTATAACAATAACCAACAAGAATTCAGCCTTTGCTATATATTGGCACTGCTCTATGTACTTAGATATTTTGGTCCTACCTATGCACATAGAGCTTAATCCTACAGACCTCCATGAAGAATTATCATTATTTTTCTCATGTTACAGATGAGGAAACCGAAGCTCAGTTTTTAAGTAAGTTACCAAAGTTATATAGTTACCAAGTAGAAGATCTGGACTTTGAACCCCAAAAATCTGGCTCTAGAGCTCTTACTCTTAATCATGAAAGAATCTCTCCAAAATGTAAATTATGTCTTATAAAAATATTTTTTCTTAAATAAAATTTGTAAAACCATCAATGATTTATAAACACAAATAAAGGGAAGAAAGGCATGGGTGCTACTGAGAATGCTAATCAAAACTTCTTAATAAAATCATATAGAAAGGAATATCATCAAAAATGAAAATCTGCCTGAGATCAGAAATGTTAATATTTCTAATGTTTTGACTATCTCCTGAAGAAATGTTAACAAAGAAAAGACTAATTTATGATCCAAGAATAACCCAGCATTATCATAATGATAAAAATATGTTTTTAATCCTTCCTAAAAATATTTCCTGCTTTACTTGGAGAGTACACTAGTAGTTCTTCCAATCTGGAGTAATTCTATTCCCAAGGAAGAGAGAGGGAAAAAAAAAGATATTGTAAAATAGTAGGTATTGCACGAGGAGCCCAAATTCTTTAACCTATTCCTTACAGTATTGATTGCAAGATGTGGAAGGGGAAAGTCTTCAGAGGATCCAATTTTTTAACTCTGTCCTCCTTGGGGTGAGGATATCCAGCATGTAACCTACCCAGTTTTGGGTTTCTTTTTTAATAATTTTTTATTAATTTTTTAACATCATTGCTCATTTTTAAACAATATTTGCTTCCCCCACCCCCTCAGGCGTAGTCCCCATAGAGTTTCCTCCCCCAATGTACCCATGCAACATCACCTCAGTCCCCTGTGCTCCTCCCTCCCTCCCTCCCTCTGATCCCTCTCCCTCCTCCTCCCCTGCAGGATGGTTCTGATTTATAATTGTCTGTTTTTGCTTTGTTGTGTTTTGTACTGTTACTATTTTTTTACACTGATGTCTTATTTGGTTCCTCTATATTCCTGCAATAAGTGAAACCATCCGATATTTTTCTTTTTCCTTCTGGCTTATTTCACTGAGCATAATTCCTTCTAGCTCCATTCACTTCACATTGCTGTGAATGGCGTGAGTTTATCTTTTTTGATTGATGAATAATATTCGATTGTGTGAATTCTCTTGCAACAAGATGGAAACTTTGTCCCTCCAGGTTTGAAGATGTCTATACTTTTGGGTGGGAAATGGTAAATTCCCATCAGCTCTGATAAAAGGGGATAGAAGAAAGTGAATTTTCTCCAATGTTCCCCTCAGGAGGCTAAAATAAATAATGTTTCCTATTGTATTATGCAGCCAGAGAGAGATGGGTCACAGAGAGATCTCATGCAACTGGTTTCTCTTGTCTACTGCTTAGAGTTAGAAACTCACAGAGGCACACATCTAAATTTTGTGGGTGCTTAGCTTTATCACTCCTAATATGGAAAGTCACCAATCATCTTCTATAGCAAAGAAAAGGAAAAATATTTTGGATTTGATTATATTTCAAAACATAAATTTATTCTTAAATTTGTGCAACAGTTTTCTACTTGTATCTGACAATAAAAAGGAAATTTGTTTATAGGGTTTATAGGAAATAAATCTACTTTTTCATAAATTTTGTCTTTGACAAAATTTTGCCTTTGACAATCATGGAGTGGCCAATAACATCCTAGACAACCAAGCTTATCTAAAAATAAGATTAGCTTTCAACCAGCTGCCTGGAAATGACAGAGTAAATGAAGATTATTTTCTCAAAATTGCAGGCTCCCCTCTGAGACCTTGAATAATCCTCTCCTTTTTATTGCCTCAGTTTCTCCAGCTGCAAAGAAAATATTACATATAATTCTGGATTTCCCACTCCTTTCCTATCCTGCTCTAGTCTTCAAAGAATAAGACCAAGCATTTCTACAGCAGCACTTCACAAACTTGCTATTTGATGGACATGCCATCAAAAAAGACTTTGAATGGCTGCCAAAATACCTAGCCCCATTCAGACAGCAGAGTTCATTTAATAGTTCAGCTCCTATGTTGAAAAGGAGCAAACTGATTTTCGAATGTATGGAAAAGCAGCCGGCTGTAGTTTCCTGTCTTCAGCGAATTGAATTATAAAAACAAAATGTACGTGCTCACTCAGCTGTTAGTTTTTATATGCAATCTCACTTCCTCACTGTAAATATATATGGTCCCCCAAATCAAAGTCTGTGTTCCAAATTTACTGGAAAGTTGATTGTCTGGAATGTAAACCATCTTTCCCTAACAATGCAGACCATGTTAGAAATGATAGGATGGGTATCTCTCTAGGTTCCTAAAAGAGAAAGTCCCCCTGAACGCTTTGGCCTCCAGAACCTCACAAAGTGAAGGGTTAGGAGGTGATGACAAGGGTAGGTTCATGGAGTTAGCACAAACACCTAATGATGGGAAACTGGTAGACACCAGGTTGGGGAGTAACCTTGGGGGTGGCACTTCTCAGTTGGTACTCTATACTGAGCAGCTGGCAGTGGGAGGGTTGAATATGTAGAGTACGGCCCTTCAGTGGAGGATACAAATGTCAAGGGAGGCTGTAGGGAAAATGGAGTTACTCAGGCTTTTTTTTTTTTTAAAGGCGTTTTCCTTTAACTACTATGAATATATCTGCTGAATGGTTGCTTAGGCAAATATGTTCTGAAGAGTGGGAGGTTTGCCTTTTTTTTTTTTAAGATTTATTTATTTATTTATACATACATACATACATACATACAAGCACTGGGTACAGTCAGAAGCGCGGGAGGGTGAGAGAATTCACCAGAGCCAGAGCGAAGAGCAGAGCAGGCAGAAGGACCTAAGTACACTGCTGAGGGGAGCAGCGGGCGGCAGGAGAGGTCTGCGCACCATGTGGGACCCTCGTCCGGTGGCCGGGGAGCAGCCGGGGATTGAACCGGCGCTGCAGAGGCTGTGGGCAGCCTCACAACCCAGCGCTCAACCACTGCGCCACCAGGGAGGCCCTACTCAGGTCTCTTTTTCACCACCTCCTTCCACCAGCCTCTACAGCCACAATGTGCAGCTTTGCTTTCCTCCCAGGTTTCTTGGCCCACACATGATATAGTGTGAGTGCAAGAAGCACTTGGAAGCACGAGCATGGAGCACGCGTGGCTATGATTATGGACACCTGGGACAAGAGGCCAGCGAGCATAGTGTGCGCACACCTGTAAATAGGGAGGCCCAGGAGGAGACCATTATGGGAGACTGAGAGAGAATGCCAGCTAGAAGTGAGAGAGAGAGTGTGTGGAGATTGCAGGGGCTGGGAGGCTAGGTTGCTGCCGGCGTCCCTGTCTCCCTGCCCACCTGCCTCCCTGCCTGCCGGTCAGCCTGTCTACCTGGTTCCCTGCTTCAGCATTAAAGACCTGTCAAACCTATTGACGGCTCTGAGATTTGTCCAAATCCACCATGAACTTGTGCACCCTGAGCCTGGTTTGCCCAACAGAGGCTTTCAAAGGGAGGCAGACTAGATGGGACTTCCAGCAAACTTCTAGAGGACCCACTTGTAAAATGGTGAAGAAAAACTGCCTTTCTAGGGTGTTAGAAATTTAAAAAGTCTTTCTCATGTATGTCTATTCAAATGTTCACAACTCAGAGAGAGGCATAACTATAATGTTTGACTGACGGTGATTTTTGGTCTTTTTTCTTTTGCTCCTCATAGGGGGCAATGTTCCCAGGTGCATTAAGCCACAACAATTCCATTTGTGGTAGTAACACAGCCCAAGGTCACAACCCCAACCTAAAGGCAAATGGAAACATTGCAGGAATAGAAAAACAAGAGTGGTCCTGTGATCTGGCCTCTTTCACCATGTAGAAGACCTGTGGATGATTGGTGGAAAATTTTATATAAATGGTAAAAGATATCATTCATTGTCACCAAGATGAAGTGATTTCTTTTGAATTAAAGGGTCCATTCAGTTGGAAGGGTCAAAGGATCCTGGACATTTATGAAGCAGCACTATCCTTTTATATTTTATATTTTCCTCTCACCATTCAATTTAAAAGTACGTATATTAGAGAATTTTCAACAATGGCATTTTAAAGTTCAAAGGTTTTAATGATAAAGGGGGAAAAACTCCATGAGACAATATAGGTCCCACTCAACAAAATCATATAAATTAGCAAAGACACTAAGACTAATAATTAAAGTGTTAGACCACATTTCAAAGAAATATGTTTATAGGAAAACAAGCATTTTAACAAAAATACACTTTTGTCTTCAGTCTTAGGATACTTTTCTTCTCCCTCTTTCATATAATAGTCACACAGTTTTTAGGATGATATAAAGGAAAGAATAAGCGGCAACAAAAGTTAGAATAATTTTCTTAAACAGAAAAAAGTAGGCAAGAAGTTTGCTAATGGTCAAGAGACTTTGAATCTCCAATATGATTTGAAACCTAAACGTAAGAGCAGAAATTCTCACTGAATAATAATTTCCAAACTACAACCCCATGTGATTCTCTGCAAGTTTGACTTTTAATTAACTATTCAAAGAAGAAAAGTTTTAGTGGAAAAATATAGTGTAAGAATTAACATAATTAGAATATATTATTTTAATAGCCATGATCCAGAATTAAATCAATACTCTAACATCACTTTAAAACATATTAACATGCTTAGGTGAAGACACTGGTGAAGTATTTCATAAAAGACACAGCAATAATAATCCTCTAGTATAGTTAGCTAAAAATTTTATCAAAACTAGAACATTTCTTAGCCTCAAAATCCTCATTTACTCATGGAATCAGCATATTCAATGGCTTAATTCAATCAGAAGTGTAGATCGATTGAGTCATTCATTACAGAAATATTCACTGAGTGACTCTTCTTGAGATTCTGTGAAGGATGCAAAGACAAGTCAGGTACAGATCTCATTTCTCTAGGGAGTTTTATGTTTAATAGGTAAAATCAAATATAAATAACTCAAGTAGAAGGTCAAAAGTGGTGAGTGTGACAGCAAAGATATAGATGACAAAAGAGAGTTGACCTGGGAAAACTTTAGGAATGAAGGAGATATAGTGAACTTTGAATGACACATCTAGGATGGACAGGAATGACAACCCAGATGGGATGGAGAAGTATAATTAAAGGCATGGTTTGAGTAGCTTCAAATAGCATGTTTTATCTGGCTCAAGAATAGCAGGAATGGGGATAGCAGGAAAAATAGTAGGGAAGGATTGAGTGAATCCTGAATGAATGTCAGGCTGAGGAAATATTAGATAGTTCAAACTTCAATTCCCAGGGAGCTTGCTTCTCTTCCTACATTAACACCAACCCAACCATGACTTAAAACAACTCATTTATAAAGTGAGAGTTTAGTACATAAGGATATATATTAGATTATAAAATAATGTGTTATTTACTCTTTTACCTCCATTAAATGCACAGATTAATTCTGAATTCTATGTTTGTAAAGAAACAATATTACAGAAACATGGTTAAATTAATGTAAAATAGCAGGTGCATGGATGGAGGGGTGGGTGCTTGTGTAACTCAGTGGACATGTGGAAGATATGTGATTGGATGGATGGAGATGAAATGTATGAGTGGATGAGTGCTAGTAAGATGGATATACAGGTGACTACTAGTGGGTAGATGAAAAGGTAGAAGGGAGTTTGTGGCTACCTAAAGCAACTGGAAGCCATCAATTGGTAGGATCCTATGATTAAGCACTCAACAGTCAACAACAACAAAAAAATGTCAATAATGTGAATCCAAACATTAGTTTGCTAGCAAATTTTATCCTGGTTATAGGAGTCAAGCATACTCTTCAGTGTGCTTGTAAAGTGAGAGCATCCTTCATTGCACGTTGGAATAGAACTCAAGAGACACCCATCCTTTTATTTTCTTCACCCTTTCCTGTAAGTGTATAGGATTTTGTGTTTCTCAAGTACAATATGAGTGAAACAAGCCAAAGCCACTGAAAAGGCAAAAGTAGATTAGGTAAATTTAGGTTGATTTAAAGAACTGACATTCACCATTCTGTAAAAAGACCGAATTCAGCTATGTTAACAGTTTCAAAATTGTAGAACACTGATACTTATTTTCAAAACCAACACAACCAACAATACAGTCAATCAACAGACAAAAAACTTTAGAAAGCATTAAGGAGGGTGAACCTCTGGGTAAAATAAGCATTTAAGAAAGACACCCTTGCAATCTCCAGTGTGGTCCTTGGACCAGAAGCATCAGTTTCACCTGGGAGCTTGTTAGAAATGCAGAATCTCAAGACCAGCTCAGATCTACTGAAAATGCATTTTCATATGCATATTAAAGTTTGAGAAGCACTGCTCTATAATCTTTTTGGGATTCAACTGTATATAGAATTATAAGTTAGGTTTTGTGAACTTAAATATTTACAAAATATTTTGAGCATGGATCCCTTTTTAATGGAATGCCCACTAACATAGCATGGAAATTGTGGAACACAGTTCGGGTAATGCTGAGCTCAATGAACAATAATTCTCCCAAATGAAACATTTTTTTTTTGTCTGTGCTAATTTCATGCCTAGAGATATACATACTTATGTGTATGTCTATCTATCATCTTCTTAATAGAAAATAGCTATGATTCTCTTTATACATTTAATGAAAACAAAAATGAAGATGGACTTATTAGATTTGCCAGAAATGATGAATGCAATTTTCAGTGCTTGGGGAAGAGAAGGAATTTTGTGAAAATGAACCAGTTTAGTCAACATGTCAGTAACTACTGTGAAGGTTCATATAGGGCTGGGTTTCCTTTAACGCTCCAAGCTCTCTTCCAAAATATACATTCTTCTCTAATGAGAACTAATTTTTCAAGTGTACTTTTTCCCACTTGTTTCTACTCAAATATTTTGTTTTTTGAAGGACTATTTTTTTTGTGTATGGGGGGTGAGTTCTAGTATTATTCTCAGAGGCTTTAGGAATGTTATTAAAGAATGTAGAATGTTAGTTTTTAGATGAAGTTTCCTTGAGTTAGTACAAATTGCAGATTTGGCTTCATGTAATGTTATTGCGAATAATCTGAAAATAAAGAGTCGTAATTGTGGTGGTTCAGTCCTTTAAACACTATCTTTAACCCAAGATTTGGCTTCATGTCTCTCAGTGCCTATACAACATTGCAAGGACCCTGCCCTCAGTGCAACCCCTGAGTCAAGCACCATGGATCAGGATGGCGGCTCTTTTTAATATCCCAGAGATTAGATGCTTGAGAATAGAAAAGGATTTGTCTTCACAAATCAGACTTTATCCTGACCAACTCTGGGGATAAGCAGGAGTCAGTGGGAGACTCTGCTACAACTGTACAGAAGCCAGAGTGAACATGAGACACTGTAAGTTGATGTATCCAGACATCTTGTATTTCAAGTTATGAAACTATATTAGGAAAAATAGAATCAGTCTAGCAAATGTGCTACTTCTCAGATATGATTATTTATGATGACCTTAGGTTTAAAAGTAAGGCCATTTTTAAAAAGCAAGTAACACTACCAGGTGTCTCTATACTAAAAATTGTGAGTGTGATAATGGATGTGGAAACTGCTGTGTGGAAAATAACCTCCCATTCAAATCTTTTATCCTGCTGATGAATACGAATCCCTCTACAGGAGGTAGTTCATGGGAATTAGGACATAAGATTTCTTAACTTCTCAGAATGGCAATAGTTTCAGAGAAAAAATATCTTAAGTATATCTGAAATATCTTTTGAGGTAGAGTTATCAATCACAGTGAATGTCTGCTTCTCCAGCTATGGCACAACTTATTATATGCATTCAGTTCATTGTTTTCAGAATTTTCAAAGCATGCAGAAGTATTATAATAGTAAAGTGAAGGAATCCCTCTCTCAAAATAGGTTGGGTTTACCTCACTATTGGTGTGAATTGCAAATTGTCATGAAGGTGTGCCTCACATCTGTTACCACTTTTCTGAAGCTTGGTGTTCCTACTATTTTCAGACAGAAACTTGAGTAAGTGATGATTCTGCCTCCAATATCTTTATTATATGTAACACAGAAAATAATTTTCTAATGACATGTTTTCCCCATCTGTGAAATGCCACTAATTAATTCCTATGGTAATGTCTAGACCCAAAGTCCTATGCCTTTATAACTATTAAAATAAGGAATGCTGTGTTAAGCACAGAGAGACAGCTAAACTTTCAAGGAGATATGTACTATTAGACACTAAAACTGGCATTTTCCAGTCCCTAGTATGTTACATATACTCACAAGCACTGTCTCGCTTAATCCGCCCAGCACATGTGAATGATTCCTACTTCACATATCAGAAACTGAGGTTCAGAAGGGTGCAGTAACTTACTCAAGATCACACCATCATTAAATGGTAGAGTTCACATTTGAGCCAGATATCCTTTTCTCAAAAGCCTCCTCCTTTCTTCCAGCATACACTAAACTACATTTCCATGATCAGAGCATTATTATTATTACCTTTGAGATTAAAGCACAGGGACAGGATTGCAGGAAAAAAAAATATCTATCTGGCAATTTGTCAACACAGCTGGAAAAACATCCTAAGGATTGCTTAATCTGTAAGACTATTGTGAACACATGTCTTTTTGTAACAAATCCCTTAAATATATGGCCTAGATTAATGATGTTAAAGTTAATCAAAGTTAATTATATGTGAATTTGCCATTTGAAAAACCACAATCTCTAATGATCCAGGCTACAAAGAATAACTTGCATAAATGTTTTTTCTTGAGAGGAAAAGAATAGAAACTATATGAATATTATAATACAAATGAAAGTATTTCCATGGTTTTAGGATTTTTTTACCTTTCATTCAAATGAAAATAGGAAACAAATATTGCCACCATCTACAAGGGAACAATTTTTTTTTATAATAAAAAGGAAATAAAATTTGGGAATTACCTAACATTTAGTCACAATCTTTATAAATGGAAAGATGCATTTTATGGGAAAACAGAATTTTGTGTATATTAAGGTGCTGAGTCAAAAATCAAATTTGAAAATGCATTAAAGTAGCATCTTGTTGGATACTTGTTGGAACAACTTTAACATGTAGGCTGTTTGCAGATTTGGCATTCTTTTGAAATAGTAACTTAGCTGAAAGAAATTCACTTTGATACTAATAGTTTTGATCTGCAAATTGGTTTTGAAGTGGCAGAAGATGGCTTTAAAATTTTTTTAAGGTGGAAACCTTCATTTCTAGCTTGCAGGTTTACTTCTCACCAAATCCAAAATTCAAAGCACACAGAAATAAACAAAAAAATCTTAAAATTTTTAAATTAGCAAATTAACATCTTTTAACAATAGAAGCTTTTGAATCAATGTTTTTGTGTCCTTTGGGTAGATCCCTAGTAGTGGAATTGCCCGATCTTATGGTAGCTCCATTTTTCTAGACTGAGGAAGCTCCAGACAGCTTTCCATAGTGGTTGGACCAGTTTGCACTCCCACTAGCAATGTAGGAGGAGTTCCTTTTTCACCACATCCTTGCCAACATTTGTCGTTGCTAGTTTTTTGACACATGCCATTCTTACTGCTGTAAGGTGGTATCTCAATGTGGTTTTGATTTGCATTTCCCCGATGATAAGGGATATTGAACATTTTTTCATATGCCTATTGGCCATTTGCATTTCCTCTTTGGAGAAATGTCTTTTAAGTTCTTCTGCCCATTTCTTGACTGAATTGTTTATTTTGTTTTTGTTGAGTCATGTGAGTTCTTTGTATATCTTTGTGATCAGTCCCTTATCAGTTGACTAGAGTGCAAAGAATTTTTCCCAATCAGTGGGGTGTCTCTCTGTTTTGGTTAATGTCTCTTTGGCTGTGCAGAAGATTTTCAGTTTGATGTAACCCCAGGTGTTTATCTTTTCCTTGACTATCTTTGCTTTGGGTGATGAGTCTTTAAAGATGTTATTGCAATATATGTCTTGTAGTGTTTTGTCTATATTTTCTTCTATATATTTTATGGTTTCAGGTCTTATGTCCAGTTCTCTTATCCATTTTGAGTTGATTTTTGTGCATGGTGAGAGGTAGTGGCCTAGTTTCATTTTTTTGCATGTGGTGGTCCAATTTTCCCAGCACCATTTATTGAACAAACTGTCCATGTTCCATTGCATGTTCTTTGCTCCTTTGTCAAAGATCAGTTGTCCATATAAGTGTGGTTTTATTTCTGGGCTCTCTATTTGGTTCCATTGGTCTGTGTGTCTGTTTTTGTTCTAATACCAAACTGTTTTAGTTATTATGGCTTTGTAGTATAGCATGAGGTTTGGAAGTGTGATACCTCCTTTCTCCTTTGTTTTCATCAGTAGGGCTTTGGCTATTCGTGGTTTTTTGTGGTTCCATATGAATTTCATCAGTATTTGTTCTATTTCTTTGAAGAATGTCATTGAGATTATTTTTGGAATAGAGTTGAATCTGTATGTTACTTTTGGTAGGATGGACATTTTAATAACATTAATTCTTCCAATCCATGAGCAGGGGATGTCTTTCTATTTCTTTGTGTCTTCTATTTCTTTTAACAGTGTTTTATAATTTTCTTTGTATAGGTCTTTCACCCCTTTTGCTAGGTTTAGTCCCAAGTATTTGATTTTTTTTTTGTTTCAATTATAAAATGGATGGTTTTCTTGATTTCTTCTTCAGATTGATTGTGTATAGAAAGGTTACTGATTTTTGTGTGTTGATTTTGTATCCTGATACTTTACTGAACTGGTTGATTATTTTGAGTAGTTTTCTTGTTGAGTTTTTAGGATTCTCTACGTATATTATCATATCGTCTGCAAACACCACCTATAGCCCTAAGTTTATTGCAGCACTGTTTACAATAGGTAAAATGTGGAAACAATCCATATGCCCAAAAACATATGACTGGATCAAGAAGATGTGGTGTATATATACACAATGGAATATTATTCAGCAATCAAAAAAGATAAACCCATGCCATTCCCAGCAATGTGGATGGAGCTACAAGGAATTATGCTCAGTGAAATAAGCCAGAAGGAAAAAGAAAAATATCGGATGGTTTCACTTATCACAGGACTATAAGGGAACCAAATAAGACATCAGTGTAAAAAAATAATAGCAGTACAAAACATAACAAAGCAAAAACAGACAATTATAAATCAGAGACATCCTGTAGGGCAGGAGGTGGGAGAGGGATCGGAGGGAGGGAGAGAGGAGCACAGGGGACTGAGGTGATGGTACACAGGTACATTGGTGAAGGAAACTCTATGGGGACTATGCCTGAAGGAGTGGGGGGAAGCAAATATTGTTTAAAAATGAACAATGATGTAAAAAAATAAAAAAGTAATTAATAAAAAAACTCTGAAATAAAAAAAAATAGAAGCTTTCTTATTCCAACTGCTCATCTTTAATCAGCAACATGACAAACATCAGCGTTTCAAGTGAATTAATTGGTTTATATCCATAAACTCACCCATTTGGGGCTAGTTTCTCTGATGAAAGACTATTCAGACTGAGAATAAAATAATGGTAACCATTATCCTTCCAGAAGCTATCAATTTGTGAATATAAGTAAGACTGAAATAATTTAGTTTTCACTGACTTCACCTACTTGATGCATTCTCTCAGTAGGCACATTAAACTTCTGAACCATACTCAGACATTTCTGGTATCTAGTTTTCTCATATGTAGTCATAACTAGACTCCTCCTGGGCACTGCAGCTCCTCCATCAATGCTCAGCCTCATCCTACTGCTCTAGAGGACCCAGCTATTCCTGAGACTTCACCAACATGCCCTTAGGCCCACATGCAGGCTTTACTAGGGCATATGCCACTCCTCTGCCACTACCCCCTTAGCTCACCCCACTGATTCCCTGGGCCTGGACAGTGTCAGAGCATACATCTCAGGTGTATGGAGGAGGTTATATTCCACCCCAACTACTCACAAATTTCCAATGGATAAAGTACTCTAGGAACTGATAGCTAATTAATGTTCACTTGTGGGTTTATTAGTGAACTAGATTTATCAGTGAAATGGACAAGTGTCCAAGAGGCCCCACAAACTCCAGTAAATTTTGGATTAGAGAATGCCATTTGGATCAAAACCTAAAGTGTTTTACCCCATCCCTACCCAAACATAGACCTTTGTGGCCATTGGACGCTGGGATGAGATGGGAGTGCAAGGGAGAAATAGGTCTTCAGAACAATTGTATCACCCAGCCAGGTATATAGAAGATCACAGACATGGCTCATCAACCCCGTTACTGGCTGGCCAGAGTATAAAGGGTGGGGAAAGAGGTTAATTCTATCCCCTTGCACTTTGTCATACAGAAGCAAAAACAGCTAGGAACACGAGTGGCCTCTGCAACTTGGTCCTCAGGATCAAGAGACTCATGAAAGTGCAGTCACTTCAACACTGGGACATTCTTCCTGATGGAAGCCATGCTCTTACCAGACGAATGAGTTACCTTTCCTCCTTTTGGGGAAACATATGAGGTTGGGGGAAAGATGAGAAATCTTTCAAAACCAAATCCTTCTGGAAGGAGAACAAAAGTTCTTTACTCTGAAAACATGAAGATGAAAGATTGAATTTCTTCCGTTCCGACTACACAGTAAGACATGATAAAGTGCTGATGAGGAAGGGATGTATAACTGACTCTACTTTGTGTTATACTCTATTTGAGGGATCCCAAAGTACTGCAAACTGTGCCCTCAAATGTTAGTTTATTAGGACAGCTCTTCTAACATTGGCTTATGGTCCTTCTGCCTTGCCTAGGTCCAATGGGCTAGCTGAAGATCTGCTTGAATAGAATACAGATGCTGCTGACCATGCCTCTATTCCAATAGCTGGTTGATGTCAAAGTTTCACTCCCCAATCTCTGCATATGAATCTAACTTTGTAAGTAGGTATATGCTTGAAAATTGGTTAATTTTTGTAGATTGAGCTTTGATGCACTTAAAACATGAAACTGAGAAAAGATAATACTGAATGATTTCACTCATATGTGGAATGTAGAGAAACAAAACAGAGGAACTGACAAAACTAAACCAGAGCAAGCCTTAGAAATATGACTTCAAAACTGAGGCTGCTGCAGGGGAAGGAGGTTGGGAGTGGGAAAAAGGGGAGAGAGGTAACCAATGGTGTATGGGAAAGGACAGTTGGTGCTATGTGTTGGGTGGTGACCTATATCTGAGATGGTGTGAACCTGTTTCCCTAAGTCATACAGAGTGTTGCTAACCAATGTCACCTCTACAAAAATTAATTTTTAAAAAATGATAAAAAGAAGTTCAGAAATTTTTGAAATGGAGGAGTCCATTAATTCACTTTTCCTTTACTAGGCACTTATTCAGTACTTTTGGATACACTGAACAGTGTGTTTGGATAAAAAAATAAGTAAATATTGAGCCCCTGTTCTTAAAAAGCTAACAGTCCAAGTATTAAATTGACATGTAAAGAGGCATATGACACCTGTCCACTTCTTTTTCACATAAAGAGGAGTACAACAAATTTTATAAAATATTTGATAATACTATAACGAACATAAAGTGTTATGAAGTGAAGAGGGAGAAACAACTGTTTTTAATATAATAAATTAGTCTCTAAATTGCAAAGATTCATGAACATATGAAGGATGATAAATAAATACTAAAGCTTAATTTTTTGATACATGACTATTTCCAGGCCAGGGTTTCTACTGTAATAGTTGCTAATTATTTGTTTAATGCACTTTTTTTGTTGTTTATTTTTAGCATACTTATGGTAGCAATGAACAGTAATGACCTTTTGTTTATGAAAATAGATCTCTAAAAAGTAAACTCATTTACTGGGAAGCCATTGGAACATCTCAGTTCCGTGGAAAAACACAGTTTTGTGTTTACTGATAAATCATTTCCTGCTTATGTAACTGATGGGCCATGTTAAAGCATTATTTAAGCAACATTTTAGAAAGTCAAATAAATATCTTTCTCGGAAAAAAAAGGATTAATTTCATGGTTATTTGTTTCTTGTTTTTGTTATCAGAGATAAAATTAAAGAGTTGAAAATCACTTTTTTTTTTTAGTTTGGAATTTGTAAATTACTTGGAAGTCATTGTCGCTCATTTGATCTATATACCTCTCTAGTTCATGGAGAAAATCTCTGTAACCATTCAGAGAAGCAGCTCCTAAATAGCAACAGATTTAAGCATTTGGGAGTCTACTAATTCCACCATATTTATTTTATTTTCACATTGCTTTCTTTTCTGTCTCTTTCTACATTGTTTCAGTGCAGTCTCTTGTTTTCCACCTTGAAAGCCTATGTCTCAGGCTTCTCTCTGGTACATTTGAAATGTTGCTCAGTTCTTCGGTGAGCCTGTTTCAGCTAGTGATTCTTTCCTTGTGTTCATCTCGAGTAACCTTGTATAGACCTATCCTTACAGACTATATTCCAGAATAGAAATACTTGGTATAAAATCAAACTTGATATAGCGTTGAGAATCATTGAATCTAATGTTTATTGGAACTCATGCTGTTTAATATAATTGATCATCATTTATGGTGGACATCTGTTGCCTCTCCAGCTAGGTGTACTCTGATTTTTTTCCTTTGAGACTGATTTAACTCCTGATGATCAGATAGTCAATGAGAGTGGTAGACCATAGGACCACAGTGCTTGCATTGGATGCAGACAAGAGACTCAAAAAAGATTAATTTAGCACCAGTCTGAGGCTTTTGCAAGAATTAATGGGCTGGGATTCTCTTTTGGTGAGACTAAACTTGGAGCTGTTGGAGCCAATATGCTGCCTAAGAATGACATTATCACAAAGAAAGCAACAGAGAGATAGTGAGTAAGAAAGACACTCAGATCCTGACACACTGTTTGAACCTTAGATCTGATGGCCCCTGAGATTAGTGTTACCTATAGCTTTAAAAAAAAGTCAATAAATGAATAAGTTTATTATAGCATATTGTCCATAAGCATAAAGTTCACATTTATGACACTGAATCTGTATTTTTCTCTTGTCTGTTCTTCCACTAAGTTAAAAATGCCTGAAGATAAGAATTCACTACTACCTGGCAAACAGCAGATGCTCAATAAATATTTCTTGAATGAACAATCCACAATCTATCTTTAAAACAAAAACCACACAGCTATAGATTTTATAATGATAAAATCATCAAGTTTTCATGTAAGAAATGGGATAGTATTAGTTTTAAAAGTATTTGGGAAACAGACTTCAAATATACTACAAAGCCATAATCATCAAAACTGCATGGTATTGGAACAAGAACAGACACATAGACCAATGGAATCAAATAGAAAATCCAGAAATAAACCCACAGATTTATGGTCAACTAATCTTTGACAAAGGAGCAAAGACTATGCATTGGAGCAAAGAAAGTTTGTTCAATAAATGGTGCTGGGAAAATTGGGTCGCTACATGCAAAAGAATGAAGCTTGACAATTACCTCACACCATACACAAAAATCAACTCAAAATGGATTAAAGAACTAGATGTTAGACCTGAAACCATAAAATATATAGAAGGAAATATAGGCGAAACACTACATGATATGCACATCAAAGACATCTTTACAGACACATCACCCAAAGCAGTGATAGTGAAGGCAAAGATAAACAGCTGGGACTACATCAAATTAAAGAGCTTCTGCACAGCAAAAAAGACAATAACAAAAACAAAGAGAAACCCCACTGACTGGGAGAACATTTTTGCACACAACACTAATGATAAAGGACTGATGACAAAAATCTGCAAAGAGCTGATGAGACTCAACAACAACAAAGAAAATAATCCAGTCAAAAAATGGGCAGGAGAGCTAAAAAGAAACATCTCTGAAGAGGAAATGCAAATGGCCAACAGGCATATCTTGTAATCAGGGAAATGCAAATCAAAACTACCATGAGATACCATCTTACACCAGTGAGAATGGCACATATTAAAAAAACTAGCAACAACAATGTTGGCAAAGATGTGGAGAAAAAGGAACTCTCCTGCACTGCTGGTGGGAGTGCAAACTGATCCAACCACTATGGAGAGCTGTGTGGAGATTTCTGGACCTACTAAACATAGAGCTTCCATATGATCCAGCAATTCCACTCCTAGGTATTTACCCAAAGGACACAGAAACATCAATTCCAAAGAGCACCTGCACCCCTATGTTTATAGCAGCACTGTTTACAATAGCTAAGCTTTGAAAACAACCCAAATGCCCAAAAATAGATGACTGGATCAAGAAGATGTGGTACATATACACCATGGAATATTACTCAGCAATCAAAAAAGATAAACACATGCAGTTTGCAGCAACATGGATGGCACTGGAAGGGATCATGCTCAGCGAAATAAGCCAGAAAGAAAAAGAAAAATACCGGATGGTCACTCATAGCAGGAATCTTGCAAATTTAAATAAGGGACCAGGAAAATGAATAACTATAAGAAAGCAAAAATCAAAATCAACAAACAACTAGGAACCAGAGACACTCTATGGGGGTTGGGGGGTGGAGAGGGGAGGGATTGGGGTCAAAATAAGGGGGTTGCAATTGTATGGGGAATATAAAAATAAAATTTATTTTAAAAAATTAAGAAAAAGTATTTGGGAAAAAATATGTTTATGGAATTTACCAGAGAGCCATAGAGAGTGGTGTATTATAGGACCACAGATCTTGCAATGGAAATGGACAAGGTAGAGAGAAATAACACTTTCTATGAAAGTTACTGGTATTAGAGACACTCTATGGGGTGTGGGGGATGGGGAAAGGAGGGCTTGGGTTCAAAATAAGGGGGTTGTAATTGTAAGGGGAATATAAAAATAAAATTTAAATAATAAATTAATTAATAAAAATTAAAAAATAAATAAATAAAAGTATAATAAATAAAAAAAAAAGTTACTCGTATTATGACTTGCTAGACACCTAGGTGAAATCACAAACTCTATTTTCTAATATGTCTACTCTAATAAATTAATTACAAATTAGGTACTATGAATTAACCCCAACATACAACTTCATTTTATTCTCCTTAACTCTGTCAGGGCGGTGGTGCTACATCATCCTTCAACCATCCAGGATCTTAGAAATCATCCTTTATTCAACTAAATATGTATTTAACAATTTAGAATTTCCATTAATGCCTCACCCATGAAAACGTCCATATACGGAAGACTAGAGATATTACTACATGTCTCTGCTTGAAATGCCTATTGGAGTAGTCGTTTCATCCATGGATTTCTGGATAAATAAGCATTAATAATTATGAAGGATCAATGTCTTACAAACATAATTGTCATTCAAGACAAGTAGTGTTTAGAGTGGCAGAAAAACCTAGAGGCTAATCGCCAATTATTAGAGTGAAAAAGTATACAATTAACCTATACTCTGCTTCCCCAATCATGAAAGAATAGCCATACAAAAATGAATAAACTAATATTATGCCATGCTTCCTTGACATACCCAATATCTTTCCTCTCCCTCAGATCCCTTGCCTTCAACCACTACAATGCTTTTAATCAACAAGATAGTGAGTTTCACCCACTAGCAAGTGTGAAATACTTGGATCTCATTCTCCAAGTTCTGGGTATATATTTTTTTTGTTGAATTTATTTTTTTAACTGAATTCTAAATGATAGTTCGATATCTGATGGATTCTTGCTAATAGAGTTCACCTTTAAAATAAACTTTAAGGATATTGGCTTCATTTTAGTAGAGACTCTTTTTATCTTGCACCCTAAGTCTCAATAAAAATCGAAAACACAAAGCATTCTTTATGATTACCTTTACTCTTCTAGGCTTAGGAAGAAATTGGAAGTCTATATCTGACATTTAGCATGCTTTGTTCTTTAGTGGTAGGCAATTATACAGTAATTCTTTGTATGATTTGTTTTCTGAATTCTAACTATTGAGATTTTAACTTTGGAAGGCAAGACAAGCTTACTCTTTCTTTGAAAGTTTCTGTTTCATATGACCCATCTTAATTTTTATGAATAAAAACATTTATCTTCCAAAATTCTGTTTGTTCAATTCTTATTCCTTTAGGTTTACAATAAGCTCAATAAGTTTATTACTACTTGGATAAGCCAAATCTTTATCAGGAGGCTTTTATATCACTCCTTTTGCAATGACAAGCAGACTGTTCTTTGTTTTGTCTGATAAGATCATAATTTTAGCAAATAAGTAGCATGGTGTCTAACAACTGTTTTTACTGAAATATTGAAGGATGCATGTTGGTTTCAATGATCCTGGCAAGAGTGCCTTTTAAAATATTTTGAAGAAGATGCTCTTATCCATAAGAATAGGAAACCAATGTGAATATGTCTTATACTGCTGTGTATTGCTGAATATTGCTGCAAACACCACAGTTTCTAGGGTTCTGTCAGTCTGGATGCTTCAAATATAATTCATTTGTCCTTCAACTTTTTTATTAAGAATTAAATGACTTGACACAGGTGATATGAATTTATTTGAGAGTAGCTGAACTTCATTCAGATAATTTTGAATTGTATTCACTTCCATTTTGATGTGACTTTGATCCTGTTACATATATGCTTACTATTTCAAACTTAGACAAAAGAAAATCCACTTGTAATTCCATTGCTCTCCACATTTTAATGTTTTTATATCTAGATTTTCTGTATTTTGCAACTTGTCTTTTTCAGTTAAAAATAAATTGAGAACAACGTTCTAAATACTGTTGTTTAAATAGACTTGCTGCTTACAGGATTTCTCCCACATCTACCGATTAACAGAACCTTAAGGTAATCACTCTAGGCCTAAGTTGGCATGGCTATCTCTTCTGAAATAATTCCCTCTTGTTTTATGCTGGCTTACCAAGAACTCTCTTCCTACATATTACGGACAAAATAATTTGGAATTTGCTCCTTGGATTTATGAGTCATTTTATGACTCTATGTCTCCAGTTCAGGATTCTTTTGATCAATAAAAGTTTCTAAAGTAACTGAGTCAAAAGAGACAACTAGAGAGCTTCAGCAAGTACTCCACAAACTGGAAATTCTATTGAATATCAATTAACAGTGTTCTGGGTCCATGAATGATTCAACTTTATAATTATCCTTATGTCTGGTACATGGTATGCCAGCACTATTTCATGAATGATAAACAAGTTGCATAAGAAGTCTTGAATCTTATGTAAGCAAATAGCAAATAAAATTTGATTAAAGAAAGAAATATTAAATCTATGTCAAGGTTGGTATTCAAACCTCATAGGCTATAGATTGTGTTTTTCAAATTTAAATCTTTGAATCATGTGAGATCCAAATGAAAAATCATTTAAGTTGCAACAATATTATTGAGAATCTGGCAGTGATAAAACTAGTAATTTAAATTTCTTTTAAGATTCAATATGTACCTGGCATTAAATTATATGAACCCTTCTATATATTCATTTCTATATATTCATGTGTTTTACAACTCTGAGGCATGTATTTTAATTCCCACTTTAACTGAGGCACAGATGTGAACTAACCAACATAGTACTGATGGTAAACGGCAGAGGAAGTGAAATAGTTTTGTGTGATTCAGATGCCCTTTGCCATGAAGGGCAAATGCACCTTACAATGCACGTGGCACCCCACAGTTGTTTATGTGACTCTAGAGTCCAACTTCCACCAGACTTTATTCTATTTCTATCAGACTAGACTTCCAGACATGTAGCAAGGCAGGAAAGTGAGAACCTCTAATGTGAATTATATATGAGTCCAACGTAGGGTGTATCCAGAGATGTCCTTTTTGTGCATTCAAAGTAAAAGGAATTCCTCTCAGATTATGAATACCAAAATGAAAATTGACTTATCCTCAGGTTTTCCACAGAGGAAATAAATTTCAAATAAATTTCAATTGCCATTTCTTTCCTTAATATCCCTTTTCTGGCCCTGAAAACATCATGAAGAGAATAAACTAGAGAATAAACTCTTAAGTCTTGAAGAGAATAAACTGAACCAAGATGAATTAATAACACTTTATTTAAGTGAATGCAAACATAACTAGTGTTAAAGGGTAAAGAAAACCATAATTCAAGGGAAAACGAGCAAATCAATAACATGAGCTATCCAACCTAGACAATATCACAGTGGTGATATTAAAGAGAGAAATAGTATTTCTAAGGTTGCTTATCAACCTTAATTTAATTAAATAATTGAAAAGAAATACAGCTGGCTCTCATTTTTAAAAGGCAATATTTTTTTCCTAAAATATTGCTAACAAGCTTACACGCTTATTGCAAACCAAATATCTCTAAAGAGCAACCAGATTCTAAGAATAACTTCTGAAATCCAGGAGGAATAACTGGTTCTTTTTGCTCACTAATCTATAATGTGTCATTTCCTCCAATGTTGAATCAAATATATTTTTTTAAATATTTATTTATTTATGCATACAAGAGCTGGGGTACAGGCCAGAGGGGCAGGAGGTGAGAGAATTCACCAGAGACAGAGTGGAGAGCAGAACAGGCAGACTGACTGAAACACACTGCCGAGGGGAGCAGCAAGCAGACAAGAGAGGTCTGCTGCGCCATGTGAGTACCTCCCTGGCCGGGGATTGAACTCGTGCTGCAGTGGCTGCAGATAGCTTCATAGGTTGCATCTTAACCCCTTGCACCACCAGGGAGGCCCAGGTGGATAAAATATTAACCTCAAATTTATTTTCTTCTTATTTTCCTAGGACAATATGAATTGACCACAAACTAAAGCTGTTAACACCATTCTGGGTGCTAAAGTTTCAAAGACAGTCCTTGAGGCCCCCCTCCCCGTACCCCCTGGTCCCTGCCCCAGTCACAAGTGCTCTCAGCCTCCTTAAGATTGGAAACAAGTGAGCAGACAATTCTGATACAGCAGGAGTCAGGCAACACAAGACTCCACTACTGTGCAGGGTGAAGGGACAGAACAACAGTGAGGAAGAAGTTCTCTTGAGAGATTTCAGAAAGGATGTGTGTGATGAGGTGAAGACAGTGCTGAGGGATAGTCCAGATTAATAGGTCTGCAAAAAAAAAAAAGCCACCAATGTGTGACAAAGCATGCTTGAGGAAACTGGAAATAGTCCAATATGGGTTAAGTACTAAGAAGCAGATAATGAAGTACTGGGAGAGTAATCAGTGTCTCTAGTTTAGTCTAATATTCTCTACCTTTGGCTGTTCATTGGTGGTGAACTACATCTATGAATAAACCATCAATACAGCTTTGTTATTTTATTGTTTTGCTCATGCGTCCTTGGGTTTCAGCGAGGTGTGTAGGTGTGCGTACTGGAATATTGGTTCCTATTAACTGTTTAGCAACTTGAGTACAGGGATCATAAGAAGAAGGGAAATTTCAGACTAAGAATCATCTTTAAAGGTATGGGCAAATGCAAAAGTGGCACCTTTAAAGAAACGCAACATGTAAACATCGAGATCAGTTAGAAAGCGTCTTTCAAGTAAATTGCTGAGTAAAAATGAAAGGAATGTAGAATATGTTTTAAGCACACAGAGATCACAGAACAATGTTAATTAAAGAATGTTTTCCAGAGGGGGTGAATGTTGGAATTAAGAGAAAAGATAGAAGTTGGCATAAGGAGTATTTGTAATGGGAGTGGGAGACCTCACACCACACACAGATGTATGTGGAGGTGGATTTACTTAAACAGCAGATTGGGACTTTGTCAACAATCAATGGGAATGAGGACAGCGTGACTGGATTGAGCTAAGTAGGTAGAAAGGCTGATTCAACAAATCCTTATGGGAAGTGGATTAGGCAAATTATAAATAAACAAATTTGTGGAAGATCCTAACAGCCTGACAGAAAACACACATATCTGTTCACTTGATATTTCCTATATTGCCTGGACTTTCTGCTTTCGCTTCCATTTCAAGCATCCTTCCTGTACGTCATGGCACGGGGTTCCTACAAAGGAGGAAATGAAACCAGCAGCTATAATAATGAAAGTGGGAAGTATTACATTTTCTCTACAATCGTTACAGGTAATGGAGTCAGTGTCTTAGAGGAGGGCAACTTTAATTTATCTTTTCCGATGGATCAACAATCTAATGCTGACTTTCCTTGTGGTTCCAGATATTCTCAGAGCTCCTCATGCAACTACTTTGTTTCAGTAATGAGAAAACTGAAGTCTACACAAGTTCAGAACACCTGTACTGGGAGATCTGAGAAGGCTAAAATATCCCACAGCAGATTAGTTACATACTTTAACTAGTTGTTTCTAGGCCCTTTACCAAGGATAATAGGTGACTTAAGTATTTTACTCCTATTACCAAATTTCCAAATGGAAGGTTTCTCTCTTACAGAAATTCATGCTATACGATTAATACTAATATAGACATATACATTTTGTAAGTCATAACCTGATTTTAAATCCTTGCTATTTTTTTCATGTGCTTCAGAACCAGAGAAATCAAAGCCTTGTTTTCTTTTTCAAGATATCTGTGAGGAAGATCAGTAGTGAGTAGATTTCCCTGAAGCCTACATTTCTATAATAGCAATTTTCTGGGTCCATTTGAACACTGCGAAATAATATCATCTTCCACTGCCAAAGATTATTAAAAAAAAAAAGCAAATCTGCTTTAAATATAAGGATTATGTCTGTTACTTCAAAAGAAGTTAAAGAATTTTATTTGTAGGTTGGAGGATATACGACATTCAGAAAAAGAGTGCCCTTTATAAGCCATTATTTTGAATGAAAAAAGGAAGACAGTTTAAAATAAGCAAGATAAGCAAGAAAGAACTTTTTGACATCTGAGTGAGCAAAATAACCTCAGATGTCCTTGATTAGTGTGTTTTCACAGAGCTTCCTGTCAAGAAAATTTCCATCCAAATGAATTCTATTTTTCAGTTCATGTCTTCATAATGTGCTTTGCTAGAAAAATGAATTTATTTTGAGTAGTAAGGTTATAAAAAACAGTAGCAAGGTTTAAAAAAACAATATATTAAGGAAAAATTACTGATAAAAATTGTCTGATAAAAGGACAATTGTGTTCAAAATACCAATTGTGTTCAGACAATAAGAGGAAAATATTTTATTTATGCCATTATGAAATATTGTATGTATGCCATTGACATATGCTAGTGTGTGCAATGATTAATAAAAATACACATTAAAGAGCATCCACTCATTATAGAATATAATAATTGGACAGGAGATTATGTAAGAGGCAAAAATTACTTATGAAATGCTAAGTAGAGAGGCTACAAACTTGTATTTACAAAATGACTAGAGGTTACATAACTCCTTTAATACCTCCACTGTTTCCATTTGAAAGAAAGCATTGGCCATTTAAATGGTGATTTTAGAAACTCTAACATTAATAGTGGTTATCTGGTAAAATTTTTGAGAAATTTTTTCCTTTTTCTTCATTTTTCAAATTTTGTAATATCACCATGAATTAGAGTTTTTAACAATAATAAATGTTTTAATGGAGCAGGGGAAGGATTGTCCTGCCTTTCCACAAATATTTTCACTGTCAAGTCTGTGTTCAAAAACCTTTAAAAATGACCAGGATTTCCTCAATTTATGTTTAAAGTGCTTTACCTTCCTGAATTCACCTGACAGTCTCTGTTAACAAGATCATAGATAAGAATATAAAATAAAACAAAACCAAGTATGAGCATCCAAAGGATGTCACAAAGATCATAAACTAAAACCACGGGTTGACAAATTTGACATACTGAATTTCAGGCGCTTTGCTACTCTGATTCAGAGTCCATTTCTTGGTATCTTATCCATAAATTTTGTACACATAGCTATTTGACTTCCAAGCCCTCAACAAATTAGAGACAACACATTTGATGTGGGTGGAGCAGCTGCTGATAATGTGACAGCAAGGAAAGGCATGGAAAGCTACAAGGAGACAATTTCAGATGCTACCTTTAAACAACAAATTGATCTCAAAATTGAAAATAGGGGTGAACGAGTTTATATCTTTCCAGGGAACCCAGATCATCACTACATAGATAAAGAAGAAAATAAATTGATTTTAATAATAATTAATACTGAGTATGAAAGGAAAAGTTAAAATAAAACCAGAGTATACTCTTTATGAAAGATATCTCTGAATGAATTATGGTGTTCCATCTGATTTCCCATAAAACAATTACAATAAAAATATTCTCATGCTTCAAGGGCTAAATTATCAACTGTATTGAATGACTCATCTCCAGATGTCTCAGGATGATTTATTTTTATTGTAATTGTTTAGCCTTTTGCTCTCATTGCTTGAAAATACTTGCTTCTTGGTGAGTGTTAGCCAAGGACTATTAACACTGCTTTGCTCATAGCTCCTCTATCAACTGATGCTAGGTAGACAGGAGGTAACAGTATGTAAAGACAAGATTGGGACTGCATTGCCCCATCCTTGCTTCTTATGCGTGTCCATCCCAATATCCATTGTAGGCTAAGAAATATTTTATATTGGCAAATAGTAAATTATTCCTGTGGGGTTAGTTCTTTGGGTGTCTTCTGTGACTTATTGCATAACTTCCTTTCACACAAACTTGTGTTTGCAAAAAGCAGATCCTGGTTGGATATAATCTGCCAGAAATCCTGAATTTATTTTGATAAAAATAAAATTGGGACATCTAGGATGAGAAGATGGCTGGCCCAGAAACCCCAAATACTTCATAATGACAAAATGAATCACAGTTCTTAAAATGAATAATAAGCACACCTTTAAGTCCAAACCAAGTTGGGTGTACTCTATACTTGCTTGAGTGCTCCTCATGCCCACCTTTGTTCTCCAATTTAAGTATTCAAGTTTTCTGTTGTGCAAGTTTCACTTTTGTTAACACCAATCCTCTCTTTGCTCTTCTCTTTCAAAATTTCCATTTCCTTAATCTTCTGGTCTAGAAATGGTTCTGCTTACTCCCTGCCTCCCACAGCCTTTGGCTGAAACTCTGGGCTAGTGGGTGGAATGCTATTTGTCAGAGCATGTCTGGGTCATAAGTGACTGAAGAGACAGATGCAGGCTCCAGCTGCTAGCCTAGCGTATAAAGGACTCTTTCAGCGCCCCCTTTCTATCTCCTCCTCAACAGGATAAGGGATCACAGAAGTTTCTTTCTCTTTCTGTCTTTTATTCTCTATCCCATCTCAAGTCCCCTTCCCTATGCTTTCTGTGTTCCAGATGGAACACAGAAAGTTGAGGGGACCCATCATATGTACCTGGAAACTACCAACCCAGATTTTATATCTTAACAAATCTCATGTAAATTAAAATACCCAAGATGCCCTCTTGCCAAGTGTCATGTCCCACTCAATTTCTCAATTTCACTGAAATTCTGCTTAAATTTCTCTTGGAACCAAAGTCAGTGGTCACTCAATTATTTGCTGAGGAGGTTATTTCTCTTCAATGGACTGTTTTTGTTGTTGTTCTCAATTCAGCTTCCCTTTGTTTCAACTTCTATTTTTCTTTCCCCTTTCCACTTAATCTCTAAGTGCTTACTCCCTGGCCTTGTACTAATTCAGCCTCTCCCCCTGATTTCTCTCCACAATTTGTTTCTTTACCCTGTTAACTTTCTTTGGCCTCGTTCCCTTTCTCATCTTAATCCTTTTCCTTATTCTTTTCGGTAATTTCTGATCTTTATCTTTTCTGTTCCTCATTTTGTCTTTCCCTCTTCCGATAACCTTAATCTAATGAAAAGGAAAAATATTTCCTGTCTGTGAAATTTTGCCATTCCACTTTAACAACAACAAAAAAAAACCACTGTCAGAAGTATTGCTTAATATTAATGAAAAATAAATGTTTACAGAAAGATAGGGAGCAGGACACAGAGTAATTATTTACTATAGTTGAAGTTAGAATTTGAAACTGTGAACACAAAAAATTTCTGTTAGTGGAGAACGAGCCAAAATTGTCAAACTCAGTACTATATACCTAAAGTCTTTCACCTAGTCTGTCCTTTTGAGAATATTTATTTAATATTAAACAATTTCTCATTTCTTCAATGATTTTTAAAAATTATTAAAAAACTTTTTGATAGTGTAAGTCCATTTAACTTAAAATATAAAAGGATATAACATGAAAAGTAATTATTCCCTCTAGTCAAAACCTAGGCTACTTTTGCAACTATAACCATTGTGTAGGAAATCCCCATTCATAAATGCTAATGTGAATGTATGAATATTAAATTTCTATACACCTTTATCCTCCCTTTTTAAACAAACAGGAGTTTACTACACATATTATAATGTAAATTATCTTATTTGCTTAACAATCTATAATAAATTCCAATCTGACCATATATTTACTTCATTCTTTTTCACCGTTATATAGCATTCCATTGTTCTGAATACACTATAACTCAGCAGTTTTCAAACTTTTTGGTCTTTAAGATCTTTACAATTTTAAAAGTTAGTGAAGAGTTCAAAGATTTATGCTTATCTATTAGAGTTACATATGTATTAATTAAATGGATTATTATATAGTTAATAATAATTAAGAAATATATATCAATATGTACTAATACTTCATGTCTGTCTGTCAAACATTAATTCTCAGTTCTGAGAAATATTTAAAATACATATTAATTAAAATGACAATTATAAGCCCACAGCATATTAGCATAAATGCATTTGTGAAAATTAACTGTTTTCTAAATTTAGTATGAAAGATGGCATTGCTTTATAATTTTGAAGTCTCTTTAAAAGAATGTTTGTCCTTATTGAAGGTAACTGCATTCTCATATTTGCTTCTGCATTCAATCTGCTGAAAAATATTTTGTTTGAAATATATAGAAAAAAATGTAGCCTCATTGAGATATATAGTTGGAAAGGGAAGAAATATTTTATAGCTTTTCAGATAATTGTGAATAATCTTCTATAATTATGCTAAAATTCAACAAAGCAGTAGTAAGTTTCTTAAATGTTACTTGCAATATGGAATTTGAAATCACATCATTAAACTTATTCTACTTTGCTACATTAAAATTTACTGGCTTATCGGACCTCCCCTGGTGGTGCAGGCGGTTGAGCATTGTGCTGTGAAGCTGTCCGCAGCCTCTGCAGCGCCGGTTCGATCCCAGCTGGCTGGTGAGGGTCCCACATGGTGAAGCATACCTCTCCTGTCGCGCTTGCTGCTCCCCTCAGCAGTGTATTTCGGTCCATCTGCCTGTTCTGTTTTCCACTCTATCTCTGGTGAATCCTCTCACCCTCCTGCACATCTGGCCTGTACCCCGGTTCTTGTATAAATAAATAAATCTTTAAAAAAATTATTGGCTTATCATATACTTTGAATGAATTATTTACCTATGCATGATTTTGTAGCATTATGCATAATCACTTGAGAAACAGGATTTATTGAGTTATCTGAGTCTCCCAAATGCTAAAAAATTTTATATCCTATCACAAACACACTTATTAATATAACCACCATTAGCCCCAGAAAAATCTTTTAAGTGTTGGAGACTTGCCAAGTTTATGTTGGCAGATATAAGTCTTCAAAAATTCTAATTTTCTCTTGAAAGCTCAAATTTACGATTGGCAAGAAATGTGGTCCATTGTTTTTCCTTGAAATGGTAAGTTTTCTTCATTTATTTTCAAGAAACTATCTGCCCAATTCTGAATGCTTTTACTTTTCAAGTAAAAATGTTCCATTATAGTTCAACTGGCAACTCTAACAATTTAGTAAGTGCTAGTCTTCAAGCTAACCTGACACCCAGTATGCAGCGGTGCCTCCACATGCATCCCCTTTGGTCACACAAAACATCAAACTATAGTACTCAAGAATCAAGATTTCACAAAATTGTTCATTTGTACTGTTTCATTAAGGGCATTCTTAAATAGAACTATTTTTTTAATAGTCACGCATGGTATTGGAGAATATAATGACCACAAGAATAGCTTATTACTACTGCCTTGAGTAAAACTGCTATACCAGTAATTTTACTCATTGTTGCTTTTACACTATCCATCAATGCAAATGTTAAAACAATGAAAAAAGATGAATAATGTCTTAGTATTCTTAAGAAAATAGCTTTGATCTTACAGTCAACCCCAGAGGTCAATGGATTATACTTTTTGAGAAATGCTGCCATTGCTGATTTAACCAGATCTGGCTTGTTGGATTTTTAGTTTCCAGTTTTATGCTATTTCAAATGTTTTTACAAGTATCCTCAAAATAACATTTCTTGATATTTTTATTTTTAAAGCATTTAAACTGCAGTGGTATTAAAAGAGCTATAGATCCCTTATGTTCTGTCTTTTTGCTCATGACTACCTAAGTACCTATAGACATCAAGTATGAGATCCTGTTAAAATGAAATATCAACCAGTTTGTATTGTTAAAATGGCACCCCTGGATAAGAAGTTTCCAGTTAAACTTCATTTTGATATTCATGAGATTTATTCTATGTATTCTATATAGAATGAAAATAATAGAGAGATTTGAATAAAATTGTACTGTGAGTCTCATTATCTTGGCTTGAAGGAAAATTTCAAACACAATAGAAAAGTGGAATAGACTAACAATGTTTCTGTTTTGAGAATAATTGGATTAACACAGAAATGAAATCGTTCAGTCATTCAAAATTATTTTTGGAGAAATCTACTATGTTTTAAACATGCATGGTTGTATGCTACACATGGTACTATCAGTAGGCATTGTGGAAATAGTAAATGTGTGTTAAGGACAAATTCTGACTATAAGGCAATCACCACCAATGGTCAAAAAGCTTTTGCAAAATTAACAAAGACCACATCCAAATCTCTTAATTTAAGATTAATAAGAGTTATGTGGAATAGATTGGGGTTAGGCAGTACAAATATGTGATCTTTTATTTTACTAATAATTAGGATAACAACATAGTCCATGTTGCCTCAGAATAATTATTAACAGCACCTCCCTTCACTCTCAAAAGTGTCCCAGTTTGGACAATAGATTACATAGTCATGTACTAATAGTGGACTTAGAGTTTCCTACTAAGTCTCATCCTATCAGTAGATCTTTGATAACACCCACCAAGGATCCTAGGCAGTAAACTAACATTTATTGTATGATTAACATATGCTCAATGTGCTGTCTATACAATTTCATTCTATGTTTATAACCTCCTATGAGAGTATTATAGTCTTATTTTACAGATGAGGAAAGTGAGACTCAGAGCATAAGTTACCTAAGGCTATAAGAAAATTAGTGTTTAAATTAGGATTTGAAGTTTTCTGTTAGATTTCAAAATCTGTTATTTTCAAAGTTTTTCAAATGTGATTCATAGAACCAGCATGAAACTCACTGGGGTGCCTATTTTGAATGCTGATTACTGAATCCAACCCCAAAACTACATGACCAGAATCAAACACAGTAGTATATGGATATCTGTCCTTTTTAATAAACTCTTTAGGTGATACTCATTCATTGGAGGATCTGGTTTAGATTATACCCCCTCCCCACATCCACAATTCATCCATCAATCATTCCTTCGAGTATAAGTTAATTTTCTAGCATTCAAATGAAGCAGTGAATTGGTTGGGTCCAAGAGTAATCACCTAGCATTTACTTGCAAGCCTTTTTTTTTTTTTTAAGGTAATAAGCAGGTATATATGTTGGCCACTTTGGCACAGCTGGTCTCTTCTGATGATTAAATTGACCATTTATTCACTCTGTGAACTGCTTCTCTTTTTGAGAGATATTTCTAGGCCTCTCATAGGTTAAGAAGAAGCTTTTCTATGAAAAAGCTATTCTCAATTTTCACATTACTGTTTTAGCAATGTTGATTTTGTGTAGTTTTTACTTTAGCAAAGGGCCTTGGGCTAAATTATTTTTCTGATCCTTGATGAACTATAACTAGAATCAACTTCATCTAACACTAGCTGCAACAGAATAACTTTATGGCTTTTACTAAATTATTTTGAGACATATTGCTCTGTATTGACATGCAATTCACATAATTTTACTATGCAAGAACAATAAAGATCAACTAATTTCATATGATGTGACTTCTATAGCACATTCCTTGTTTATGATTTAATGTAAAAAATTAAAATTAAAGAATTATTTTTTTCCCCAACCACCATTCTTTATTTTCCTCTTACCTCTCTTCCTTTCCCTTCCCTCTTTACTTCAAAGCTCTCAGGGTATTTATTAATGTTTGCTGGTTTGGGGAAGTATTTTATCAAGTCAACCATTATGCAAATGTCCAGCATTTGTCTTTGTCATTTGACTTGCTTTACTACAGAAAATTCCCATAAACTCCTTCCATTTTGCTTTAAATGGCTGCATTTCATCTTTCTTTATGGCTGAATAATATTCCATAGTGTGGATTTATCACAACTTCTTGATAAAATCATTTATTGATATACATATAGGCTGGCTTCTATGTCCTAGATATTGTAATTTTTGAAAGGCATTTTTCTTCATTTTTTTAAGTTTCTGGTTGAAACGTAATTTCCATAGATGCCTCCTGATTAAACAACCTGATGTTAAATATTGACATATTCACCCAAATTTCATCTACTGTAATGTTTTCCTTAATGGCCACCATTTTAGAATTCAAATATTTACATATTTTAAATTGAGGCAACACTGGTTTACAATACCTATATGTCCTTGAATCTACAAACAGAGTATTAGTGGTTACTTTCTACAGATTGCCATCTATAAGAATTTCTGAAATGTCCTTAATTACTGATGCTCTTGGAAAACAACTTTTACCTTTGTGTTATGCAGTGTACTCAAAGGCCTCACATTTCAACCAGGGTCATGGTGTGATAGAAGCTTTTGCCTGTGAAAAAAGACTAATTCAAAACCATATCACACCCTCAGAAGAGCTGGGAGGGGCTGCTAGTGTTCTAAATAAATAATGAAGGACAGTGAGGAACCCAATCCATTCTGGGCCTGAGTTGGTGATCAAAGAGAAGGGAGATCTGAGGGGTGTGAGAAAGTTATCTTGTCTGGGATTCAAGGTATTAGGCTCTTAGTTGGCCATGGTATGAATGTTCAGTTAACCCTACAAGCCCAGGATGAGACCAATAAGGGAGATGAAAAGCAAGACCCAGTTCAGTGGAAAATGTTCATATAGAAACTGGGTAAAAAAGATAACTTTTCTAGGGCTAAAGAGCTAATAGGGTAACTAAGCACCAGGGGCCAAGAAGACAGACCACGCAAGCAGAGTCTCCTTGTTCATCAAGTTTAAGGGAGGCTGTGGATAGGGAGCAGGGCAAGGAAGCAGTTTTAACACAATACCCTTCTGGTTCTCATCAGCCTGACGTTGGTTGATTTGAGTTTAGTAGTTAACACCATCATTAGTAGCTATTCATTCATTTTCATATTTTAATAAATATGGGTCAATATCAATGTCTTACTTAGGTACATCATCAAGGATGCCATGCAGGATGTTTTTATTCAATACTTTATCAAAGTTGGAAGAGCTGTTATATCCAATGTTGACATACAGAGCCATCTGTAAAAATGGATCTTAGTTTATCATATGCCAGCTCCAATTGATATTTTTATGTTGGAAGGTTTATCTGATTCGCCTTGTTATTATAAGAAAATATAGTTAATTTGTAGTTCATATTTATTTGTCAAACTGGGTGACAAGAGCAGTCAGAACCTCTTCAAATAATAATATTATTTCCTCTCTAGAATTCATCATTTCTGAGCAAGATATTTATAATGATGGCTTGTGAAGAGTTTTAACTTCTGAGACTTTCTTATTTTGTCTTGGCCATACTATATGCAAGACCTTTGAAAGCATGAAAGATAAAGTTTTAGCCAGAATCCATATCTGATAGTCTAGAATAGAATTGAAAAAAAAAAAAATGAAGGCACAGGAGTGTAATAAAGTCATCGAAGATCACTTATTGCACAGGAAACTGCTTATTTTGCAAGGCTTTCTTAATTTTGATGCCAAATTAGTGTTTCTTGCTCCACCCACAGAGTTAGTATTAGGAATTTCTGGCAATTTTGGAGTTCTCCTAGTTGGCTTTCAGATATGTGTGACATTGAAACTTACCTGGGTTGACAGCAATATGTTGTGTGATATGAGCATGAATGAATGCTGAAAGGATGAGACAGTCTGTTATGGTGTATCAGTACTGAACATGCTTCATTGCACTGAAATAGAAAAGTCAGTCTTGGAGAATTCTTTATATGGAACCTCTCTGCCACACCTTAGATGAAAGCTTATAAAACAAATTAAGGTAATATGGCTCCTTTTGAATCTGTGCCTCCTCTCTGCTCATTTTTGATATACATGTTAAATATTGTAAGGAGCCACGAGTATATCAATGTGAGTTCCTGTTACTGTGAGTGAAGCCACAGGCCTGTCTTCTACAAGGGTCAGGATCCGATGTGACAGCAAAAAGGAATGTGAAGGTGCTTTTCCCAGGGCCACCAGGCAAGAGCATTATCATTGAAAAGAACTATTTCAGCCACCCTAACCTAAGGCTAACCAGGGCTGGAAAAAAATAGGTTGATGATTATTCTGAGAGGCCAGCAACTGGTGGAGAATATATTTCTGTTCCCACTAATACACATAGACACAAATTTGAAAAGTGGTCCTTCCTAATTTCATAAGCTCGCATTAACTAAAAAGGAAGTGGTGACTGTGGTTCACACTGCTGTTACCATGCTCCATCTGATTTCCATAGTATCTTAGGTGACAAAGTGTGGGTTTCACCAAGAGAGGTTCTGTTTTAGTGCTGACAGACTCATATTGTTAAAGCAAAAACAGTTTTATTTTTAATAAAATAATAATGATGATAACTGATCATTATTATTTTTAAATAGTTGTTAGTTATTCTGAAGTAACCTACCCTCAAATGTGTTGTCCTGTCTAAGGAAATGGGTATTCAGAAAAATGGATATCAATCTTTCTAAGAACATGACCCTCATAATGAAGTCCTTAGAATACAAGTTCATTAGACAGCCAAACCTAAGAAACAAGCAAAGATGAAGATGTGATCAATTTGTTAAGTAGGATGGCTATTCTCCGCTAGAGAATTAAGTTGCCTTTTTTTTTTTTTCTGAAAAGGATCACATTTCAGTCCCCAAAGTCTATGATTAGACTTGGTCAAGGATCCCCTAATCCTACCCACCCCCAACCTATAAACACAGAGAGATTTTCGTAGTTTGAGGAAATTAAATGCTACTTTATTTTAAAGTTTGCTTTTCTTTCCAATATGATGTCATTTTGAAAAAAACTCCAGGAAAGCAGCTTGTTGCAAAGTAGTCAAGGAGCAAATAACACTGGAACCTAATTTGCCAGTTGCCTCATGTCTAAGCAGAAGTTAAAAAAAAAAAAAAACTGGTTGTATGCCATTAACCTCTCATTTAACTCTTTTTTGATCTTAATACTAAATGCAGGCCAATGTCTGCTTACACAGCAACTGTGGAACACTTCAGATCTAATTGTCTAAAGGGACTCTAATTATTAGAGAATTCACCTGCTCAACTTGTAAGACAAGAAGAGACCTTAGATATAAGTACTGAACAAACCTGCTAGATGTTCAGAGACAGCATAGACAAACACACTTATTTGTTTTCTTATTTCATTTAAATAGAATGTCACAAAGCCATCTTCTTCACTTGCATATGTTGAAAGATTTCAACTAAAAGTTACGAAAATATTCAAGGCTGTTCACCAAGGTATACTTAAACAACTACAGTTGACAAAGCGTAGAACAAAATGCGGGGGGGTGGGCATTAATTCAGAAAGAATTGAAGACAGCTGCTCTTTTTAGCATTAAGAACAAGCCATTGTATACATTATTAAGGGTTTTAATTTTAGATATAACTGTGACCTAGGGAGCATGTCTTTTTCATGTTTGTATCCTGGACTCTGACACAAGGCCTGCCTTATACATGGCAGATGTGGAATAAATATTTGTGCAGAGAATTGTAAGCATTTTAGAGCTCTTGTAGCACCCCCACAAATTGCAAGCAAACTCATTACTTAAGGAATATATGGGGCAACCCTGGCTACTAGTGTTTGGGTGCTATTTTAAGTCATTTTAATATACCAATTTTCTCAATATCTACCTCAAACTAACAAAGTTAATGCAGAAGACAGCTAAAAAGAAAAATATTGATTCACATGATCAATATGTTTTTAATACACAGATGAATAGAATGAGTCTTAGGTGAAACTTCAACATCAAGTACATTCTTTAACTTTTATTTATACTCATCTAAAAACAGAATATCCTGCTTTGCTCATTTTGTTTGGAAATAGTTCTAATCATTATAAAGATTCTCATATTGAACTGAATTTTGTCGCCTATAAATTCAACTACTTTGTTCTTTATCAAAAACCTCTAATTCCATGAAATTCCTTCAAGCATTTGTAAACCATTACTATATACATTCCTCCTATCCCCTCCTCCAAAACCAAATAACCTTATTCAAGATAAATATTCCTGATTCCCTCAGCCATGGTTTACAGATCCTTCTCCCTATTTGGGTTTGTTCCAGTTTGCTTATGACATTTTCCCTAACAAAATACTAAAACCTAAAAAAAAATTTCAGACATTGTTTTCTATTTTGATTGTCTTCGTCATGTGTGACTCATTAACCCTGAAAATAATGGACAATTCAAAGTTGTTGTATGTCAATTACTATTAAACAACAATTGGCCTATATTTTTTGGTATGGTTAATTTGTGCTTGTTCTAGTTTAGAACTTTATATTTATTTATATTCAAATTTTTTTCTTATTTTTTTGGAATACTTTTTCAAGCTCTCATCACAGACTTTTAAAATCTTGAGTTTTTGTCATTCACGTGACATACATCACATTAGCTCATCCTCTTCTAATTTAACAGCGAAATAAATACTAAATGGTCCAGAGACTTCCACCTGAAACTTTTCTTGATCTATTCTGAGGCTAGATGCAAGGGGAATTTACAGACCATAAGTGCCTGAGAGCAGAGATTACCTCTGAGCATTTTGATGCCCAGTAGTGACGAAATCCCTAAGGGCTTTTGTTTCCTCCAGGTTTAGCAGGAGCCAGTTTCAAACTTCAGTTTGAAGTCCTGTTTGTGAAAGAAACCTTCAGAGACTTCTAAATTTTCTGCCCCTCCCAGACTCTTTCATTCTCGCCCCCAAAGACTTTATTCTCTTCTTAGGAGATCATGTCAGTCCACCAAGAGAAAACACACTGGAGGAAAGGAAGCCAAAACCACCAGCGTAGAGAGACTGGCGGAAGTATAGAGAGATTGTACTTCACATAGGGAAATTCCCAGATTTCTCCTTTGCTTTTCAACTGTTGGTATTATGTTAATATAGAGCAGATCTGAGACTTTGGAGTGTGTAAGTAGAAGCCCTTAGCAAACTATAGCTCATAGCAAAATGATGGTTTAATGAAGCCTGGGGATTAGAGGTCTGTTTCAAGTCAACTAGGTATTATGTTAACAAACTTACCCAAGTTCAAAAGGTTTAGAACATAGTTTACAGTTAGACCTCACACTCAAAGGTCCGCTACCTACAGGATCAGACTTGCAATCAGAGGTGTTTATCCCATAGGGTTCAGACATAGCAGTCAGACATGCAGCTGAAGTCACTCAGGAATAAGTCAGGAAACTTGGGGCTTAGCTACTCCCTTGCTCTGTAACTGTGGTTAAGTCTCTTAATCCGTGTGTGCCTGTTTAAACTTCAACAATATTTTTAATTGAAGTGACATTGGTGTAGAGCATTATATAGGTTTCAGATGTAGTTTCAACTTTTAAAAATTGCAGTGGTGCTGAATTATATCATCCTGAGGTCTTTTTTAACATCATCATTCTTTTTAAAATATTTAGAAGTTTATTATGTTTGTATCATAAAATAGTGATTATAAAATGGTGTGTTCACTGAAGGAAAATTAGACAAAATGAAGAAAAAGGAATCTTTGTAATATCACTGCTCAGAGTCAATGATTGCTGAGAGTCTGGTTTAGTTCCTTAATTCTGTTTTCTATCCACACAAACTCCCATATAGTATTTAAGTACTAGACACATTTATGACTCATCTCACGTAGAACTAGGACTTTAGTCTCAGTGTGCAGACTGTAACTTGACCTCTCTGACCACCTGAGTCAAGGGTATCCCAGTGTTAGATTGACTAAGCACTTATGAGTTGTGGTCTGACTCAAAAAGTCACCTTGAGCTCATCTGTTTTGGAATTTGGAATTGAGAGACTGAGAGTTGAAGCTAGTGAGTAATGAAGCTGAGATGAAAAAAATGTGAGTTCATGTAATAGAAGCATTTTGGACCATATGCATATGGTTATGAGGCAGCAAAAATGATGTTTAAGGAGAGAGGGTTGCATGGTAGACAGAAAGATGGAGAAGGCATGCAGGGAAAAGGATGAACAGGGAAATCTAATAGCCCAAGAAAGGAGCCTTATGCTCAGTGATTTTCCAGATTCAATTTCCAAGGGATCTACCTGCCCTTGATTCCTTCATTTTGGTACTTGTGACATGTCAGAAATGTACTTGAAGTTCCTGTTCTCTGACTTGGTCAAAGAACCAAACTCTGGCGACAAAGACCCAAACTATTTAAATTTGAAATGACATATTTTATTGACTATTTTTCTATATTCTTTTTTTTTAAAGTTTTTTTTTTTTTTTAAGATTTATGTATTTATTTATACATGCACTGGGTACAGTCAGGAAAGCAGGAGGGTGAGAGAATTCACCAGAGCCAGAGCAGGGAGCAGAACAGGTAGAAGGACCAAAGTACACTGCTGAGGGGAGCAGAGGGCGGCAGGAGAGGTCGGCGTGCCATGTGGGACCCTCACCCGGCAGCCGGGGATCGAACCAACGCCTGGGATTGAACCGGCGCTGCAGAGGCTGCGGGCAGCTTCTCTACCCAGCGCTCAACCGCTGCGCCACCGGGGAGGCCCTATTTTTCTATATTCTTAAATACATGTTTTTAGTGACTAACTAGTATTTCATAGCATGGATACATTGTATAAGAAATCTAAGTGAAAACAAAATTGATTATTGTTAATGCGATTAAAATTACTCCAAAGGTACTATGACATTAAGAAATCTAAGGCCTGTGATTGCCCAGAGACCTCCAACATTCTTTCAAAAATCCTTTTGCCTACTAGAAGTGGCAAAACACACACACACACAGACACACACACACTCCTACACCTGTTTAGTTAGTAGAATTCAGCATGGAGAAATCCAGCCTCCCTTCAAAAAGCCCTGAGTATGATTTTTCAAACTGAACCCATTATAGATACCTTTATGAGGGCACAGTGGGTATTTTCCAGCTTCCCCATGCCATTGTAATTCAGAACAAGGCTGTCATAGCCTCACCCCAACCTGATCTTAGTCACAGGACAAGAAAATCTGGGATAAAGGCCACCACTGTGAAGTCCAGATGAGCAGGTTAGGCACAAGGAAACAATACATGTACCTAGGCTCTAAGCTTAGATTTTCATTCTACTATCCATGATTGTCCTTTATAAGAAATGTAGAAATGCTACCACCTCACAGATGGCTGGGTAAAACATTGGGAGAATCTGGACCCCAGTTTCAAAATATAATATCAAATACGTATGCTTTTCACAGGCTTGGAAATTGGGGGCAAAAGTACCACCACTTCTTACACAAATTTTATCCACATAATCAGTTGAAAATTCTCCTGTAACACTCCTTTCTAGCATAGTAGAATGAATCTTTCTAGCTGGGTGTCTCCCAAGGACTTAAACTCACAACAGTCCTTTCACAAAACTTACTAACTCAATATTTTCAAGCACAAATAGCCAGAGAACACACAGGAGTAATTAGAGCAGTAGGGACATCTCTGATTCTTTGAGTGCTGTACCTTACCTTTTTTCAGGAAATGGATGACATCTTGATGTAGTAAGCTACTTATAAAGAACTTAAAGATTTGCTGTGTAGTCTTATTTAGGAGTGATTATGGGCCCACTCAACTCAAAGGTTAGTTTTGAGAAACTGTGATAAAAGCATTCAATTAAATTTTAGACAATGTACAAATAAAATGTTTTTCTTTTGCTGGAAAGGCAATAAGCAAAAGGTCTAGTGAACAGATCTGGAATATCACAGACTTGGATTCAAATCCTACCTATTTGGCCCTAGGAAATTTCATCACCCCATATTTTGGTTCCCTTATGAAAAATGGTATTATTGGTGTGTTACCTATTTCCTCAAGATTAAATGTATTCTGAATTAATGATGACTTCATCACTAAGTCAGTAAAAATATTGAATGATGTTCTTGAACTATCTGCAATAAAAGTGATCTTAATGGAAATTATTATCATTTCTTTATTAAATAGGTATGTTGGGCCTCCCTGGTGGCACAAGGAGTTAAGCGCCACACTATGAAGCAATCTACAGCCTCTGCAGCATGAGTTCGATTCCAGGCTGGCCAGAGAGAAACCCACATGGCACAGCAGACCTCTCCTGTCTCGCCCGCTGCTCCCCTCAGCAGTGTATTTCACTCAGTTTGCCTGTTCTGTTTCTCACTCTGTCTCTGGTGAATCCTCTCACACACACCGTCCCCCGCATCTCTGGCCTGTACCCCAGTTCTTGTATGCATGAATAAATAAATCTTTAAAAATAAATAAATAAATAAATAAGTATGTTGCTAGTGTTCCGAGGTTAGTTATGAGCTGGCTATTCTTTTTCAAAATTATATAAAATTTGTTTTGCAAACCCCTACAATCAAAACAGAAGAAATAAAATTAACTTTAGTTCTTTTCTGATATTTTATTTCTAGTTATTGATAGTATAAATCTCTGTTTAGAAAACTCCAGGACAATTAACAAATAAAAGAGATTAATAAAATTAGAAATTAGAATAAAAAGTTCAGCAAATTGATCAAATTCAAAATAAATATCCAGGGCCTCCCTGTTGATGCAAGGGATTAAGGTCAGCATTAGGGAGCTATCAGCAGCCACTGCACCATGACTTCAATACCCGGCCAGGGAGCTAACTGACGCGGTGCAGCAGACCTCTCCTGTCATGCCCACTGCTCCCCTCAGCAGTGTATTTCAGCCAATCCTCCTGTTCTGCTCCCTATTCTGTATGCGGTGAATCCTCTCACCCCCACTATCCCCTGAACCTCTGGCCTACACCCCAGATCTTATATACATAAATAAATCTTTAAAATAAATAACATCAATAAAACACATAAAATATATAGCAATAACTTTGAATAAAAATTGAATGGTACCTTACAAAAAGAAAAATTACAGCATTTTTTTTATGGAACAAAGAAGGAGATATTCCTTATCCTGACTGTGATGAACAAATGTGACAAAGATGTCAAGTCTTTGCAAAGTAATTTATAGGTTTAGTGTATGATTGATAAAGTTTTTAATTTTTTAGAACATATCTGAAATAACTGAAAAGTACTGAGATTATCAAAAGGTGCTATAAGCCTTCAAAAATCAGTATAGCATGCTACTAGACAAGAAAAGACATACTTCTTAGAAAATGATATATGTCAAAGTGAGTTTCACATGCTAACAGGGAAGAAATGAAATGCTAGAATAAACTGTATAATTTAAAAAATAAGCTATTGTTTCCTCACCTCATCCTCTACATCACAATCTGTGATTATCTAAGTATTAAATATAAGTGTTGAGGTCACAGGAAAACTGGACAAAAAGAAAGATGATAATATTGTGCCACACATACACATACACACAAACTTAACCGTATAGAGAGATATATAGCTATAGATATTTATTTTAATTTGAAATTTATTTTAATTTTAAAAAGCATTATAATGATACAATTGTATATGAATCGTCTCTCTGGTTATAACAATCAGTTACCTCCGTTGACCTAATTTATCAGCTTGGTCAGAGAGTGATCTCCCAACCTCAATGTGTTCTGTGTCTAATGCTACATATTTGGTTAAAATAAATATCTTTCCCAGATAGGAGAGGACTGGCTTTCAGCCTAAGTTTTGTAGGTTGCTATTTCTGTCTCCTAAAATACCTGTGAAAATTCTCACAAAATTAAACAGTCAATAGGGGAATATATTTGTTGGGATTACATTTATTCATATATTATACAATATATAATGTATATCTTATATAATGTATATAATATATAGATATATAATGTGATTATACATACATATATACATACATTTATATATAGAGAGTGTGTGTGTGTGAGTTTAATCTTAATAATAAACTTAGGCTCTGAAGGCCTATCCTAGCCCACATCCTTTGGATGTGTTATCCAAAGGAAACAAATCCAGCTCCACAACCTTGGCGAGTAATTAGCTACTTTATTGAAGATGTTTTGGTTTTGTTTTCAAGGGCAGAAGGAGCAGCAAACATGAGATTTCACCGCATAAAACAGTAAAATCTATGAAAAATCCTCTTTGTTTGCCTCGTCACAGCTTCATCAATCAGAGCAGTTGCTCCTATTTCTTATTATCTTGTCTCCACACCTGCTACCCATTCTGGCCTTTTATTTCTCTCTCCCTCTAGTGCTGTCTCCCACTTCTTGTTATTTTCAAAACTGCCCCCCCCCAAAATAAGGGGGTCTGATAAATCTCCATATTCCATGTCTTATCTTTTCATATAAGGTCTGTGATTTTCTTATGTATGTCAACCTACTCTGTGTTTTCCCAGCCACACTTCAGCCTAATCAGCAGAGATAAGGGCTCAACATCTTATGAGAAGAGGAATGGGAAATGGGAAAGAGAGAGGAGGAAAGATGGAGGGATTGTAAACATTCATGATTTCGTGTATTTCCATATATTTTCCTCTGTATCACACATTTACTTAAAAAGCCAGTATAAAATTACTGAAGTTTCAGTGGAGAAATGGATTCACGATAGGAACCTATCTGAGCAGAAGCAGAAATACAAAAATCAACCCTGAAGGTAAACAAATACTAGCTAATAAAAAAAGGGGTGCCATGATTTATACTAGCAATGATTAAAAATGATAATATTCAAACTGACAGAGGTAGGGTGAAACTGGCATTTTTATATACTGCTAGTAGAAACATAGACTGAACAACCTTTTCACATGTAATTAGATAGACTATGTGAAAAATTTTGAAGTTTCCAACTTTTATAATCTCTATAAATAATTATAAAATGTAAATAGAGAAACATAAACAAATTCATGTATAAGTTTGTTCAGCATTTATTTTAGGATTGCTTATAATTAAGCCACCAAAATGTCTGGAACTATTTTGTTGTTTAAAAAATAATAATTTAAGCTACAGTGATACATCCAAAAATTAAAATTATGAAGTTATCAAAGTTGAGATTTTTGAAATCTATGTAATGACATTGTAAAATGCTTGTGCAATGTTAAAACTTATTGTAAAGAAAACTGCAAAAGTTGAATAATCTGTTAGATAACACAAATGTATATATAAATAGAAAGAAAATACACCAAAGTGTTAAATATAGTAATCTTTGTATTGTGGAGATTTTTGTTTCCTTTGGACCTCCCCTGAATTTTCCAAATTAACCATAATGAGGAAGAATGAAAATAATTAAGAATAAATCCATCTTCATCATTCAAAAATCATTGTAGAGTCTGCCCATTCCAAGAAAGTCCTGATGCAGCATCTTCACATAGAATATACCTGGAACTCTCTGGTCATTAGAAAATATCCCATGTGGATGGGATTTTAAAAAGAAACAACTTCTCAGGGGATTCTTGGGTTTTCCTGGTATATTCTAAAATTAGGATAGTTCTGGAGGTGAACACTCCTCCAACAGCCAAAAATGCCCCTGGAGAAGCCCAATAGCCAAATATTAGTTAAGAGCTCCTCCCAGGGGAGGCAGTTTCTACCATTATAGAGCCTCAGGTCACTCCCATGCTGGACTTCATTCCAAGGCAGTTATGCCTCTCTCTGTCGCTCAGGGTGATTCAGGACAACTACACACATACAGCAACTCCAAGCTTGTTGGAGTTCACTTCAAAAAAGAAGAATTATATTGTGAAATATAACTCATTTACAAAAAGGGACATGAAATTTATAAGTACAATTTGAGCCAGTTATACATATGGCAATCAACCAAATAAAGATTGTCAACCCCCCTAGAAGAACCTGGTAAAACCCTTTCTTGTCATCACCCTCTCCCAAGTTCATTTCTTTGACTCATTATCTCTTCAGCGCCAGGAGGATTCTTGGCCAGGATTTCATCAATGCTGAAGACATGTTAGAAAGCCTTTCCAAAAACAGTCCTTATTGTATAGCACATGACACGTTCTTGGCATTTAATAAAGAGGCTGCTACTATTTTTTTTATTTCTTTATTGATCATAGGAAATGATTATTTTCCAGGGTATAAAAGGCAAATATGTTCTAGAGAATAGCTTCCTTTGGCAATTCAAAAAATTTCAACTTGCTTTTAATCGTTATTTCTAAGAGGCTATTTTAAGTAATTTGCATTTCTCCCTTTGAGTTTTATATCACTTAAGTATTGAATTCTTAGTATCTTCCCTATCAACTTTTATGTTTAAACGCTTATGCATGTGTGAGTATGAAAAGGATGTTAACTACTTGTATGCCATATCTGTAACTAATATTTTATAGTCACAGTCTGCTGTTTAAGGAGGAATAGAAAGTCTTAATTTTATTTATGGTGTAGGATATATTGATCACATATGATATCATGATTTTTTTCCAACAATGTTCAAATAATATGAATATTTTCAAGTGTACACAAAAATAGAGACTATTATAAAGAATCTCATGTACTCATTAGTTACCACAAAAATGATAAACATCCTATAATTATTGTTTCCTCTATTCTATCCCTTCCCCTCACTGTTCTTTTCTGTTCTGTTTTAAAATTAACTTTAGATACAATGCCATGTCACTCACATATAAGCACTTTAGAATATATCTCTAACATCCTGCAGGGGAGGAGGAGGGAGAGGCATCAGAGGGAGGGAGAGAGGAGCACAGGGGACCGAGGTGATGGTGCACGGGTGCATTGGTGAAGGAAACTCTATGGGGACTACGCCTGAGGGAGTGGGGGGAAGCAAATGTTGTTTAAAAATGAACAATGATGTAAAAACTAAAAAAAAAATAAAAAATTAAAAAAGGAAAAAAAAGACTATATCTCTAATTGAGTAGTTTTTCAAACAGCAATCAACACACCCATCAACATCTAAACAATAATTACTTGATATTTAATATCCAGTCAGGCTCAGTTTCCTCTGTTTCTTTATTAAATGTCATTTCAGAATTGGATTTCTGAGTACATATTTAAGTAGGACCATGTGCTATATTTGGTTGATGTGACACAGAGATTTCACCTCCCTTTTTATACTCTCATGTTATTTTCTTATTGAAGAAACTGGGTCATTTGTCCTAAGGAATATCCTACATTCTGGATTTGGATGATTATATCTTTGTGATGTGATTTACCATGTCTCTCTATCCTCTGAATATTCTTTCAAGTGGTAGTTGATTTAGATTTAATAAATTTCAGATTTAATGGGGAGCGGGGAGGATAGGTCATAATTACTGTGGTGACTCTCCTTTTGCTTCATGTTGTGGGATATCTATCTGAGTGTCCCCCTTTTAGTGATGAAAAAATTAATTAGTGGTTGCAAGAATTTTCAGCATAATCTATCCTTTCTAAAATGCCTAATCAACATTTGAGCTAACAAATTAGAATCCTTAATAATTGTATCAATTAAATTTGTATACTAGAATTCTAATTTTTTAAGCTTAAAAGTCTGTTACAATATCAGATCATTCAATATTTCCCAGGATTTTATTGTTTATGTTTCTTGTTAAGGTTTAAATCTTGGGTCAATCTTGAATTCACTTCATTGTCCAATGGAGATGAGGATTTAAACTGATTTCTTTTAAAAAGGATGTATTTTGGAAAGTCTCCAGACAAGTAGTCAAGATGGTTTTTATAATATGTGCTTATGATGGAATTGTGACCCGTTAGAGGACTTTCCTGAGGGGATCCCTAATTGGTTCCAAATATTTAATAATTTCCCAATACTCTCAGTTTCCTCAGCTTGAAATACTGGCTTGGGAGAGATTTCATAATTTACAGAAGGATTCAGACTGAGAGAATATGCATGCAGGTTTGGGTGTCTGTTACATCCTTTTACAATAAATAGCACTTTTATACTAAAAGGAAAACTAAGACTTTTGTGATTACTCAAAGTTTTGCTCAATCGCTAAATTTTTAAATCTTGAAAATGTCCGTTTTTTGCTTTTGCAAACCATCATTTTGCCAGTAAGGGAAATAACACTGAAAAATCTGCACACATGACATAATGACTCAAACTTAAGCAGAAGTAGTTGCATTTCCTTTTCTTCCACTTTATGAAAAAGAACATGTTTACCTCTTTCTAGATGTTGGCAGCTTCTGTTTGCTCTCTAAGTTGTCGGAAACAAACTTTTGGCAGGGTAATTATTTTGGAGATGAATAAGCTTTAAGACATTTCTCAAAGGTTCCCTGAGTGAGTCCCAGCCTGTCTCATTCAAATGAATGCTAGGCAGTTTGTACAAAAAATTTTAGTACATTATTTTTTTGCTTGAGAACCACCCATAGTTCACCACAACTTACAAAGTCAAATTCAACTTCAGTTTCCTACCTTTAAGTTCTTTCATTATAAATACCTCACAACCTACCACCCTTTCTCCTATCACTTATTTTTTTAGTAGTAATCCTCAATATTGTCACTCCAGCCCATTCTCTCTGTCTACTTGTGTACATGCTAACCCCTAAGCTGAACGCTTTTTTCATGTCTCTTTCCCAATATAGATTCTAGCCTTTTTTTCAAAGCCAAATCAAGTTTAAACTTGTCTTCAAGCATGTTATTGGTGGTGGCTTTATTGATCTCTTTGTTCTTTAAACTAAGCCCCTTTTGAAATGGTACAGTTTAGCATGTATTTTTTTTCTTTTATGGTTGCAGTTCATTTGCTGTTGTTTTCTAAATAGATTATAAGAGAAAAATAGCATAATATATTAGGAATTTATTTTAGACCCTATGAAATTGTAATTCCTATGAATTTTTTAAGGATAATTTTGATGACACGCTTATAGAATCTACAAATTTCATGATCTAAGAGTGTGGTAGATTTTGAAATGTCTTTGTTTTCAATAACATCTTCCATGCTTTCCTAGATCTAGGAATTTGGTAAAGCTCCTCTTATTAAGAGATCACATCTATTTCCTCAGCTTTTGGGGTTCCTGGCAAGGAACTTACTTTGGCCAATCAAATACAGGGAAAATTATGGTATCCCTGTCCTGAAATTAAAATCACAGAGTCTTTCTTGGTTTTATTTGTTGTCTTGGGATCCCTCTTCTAACATGTAGTCATGTTCAAGCTAGTCTGTTGGAGGCTGAGAAACCATGTAGCTCAGAAACAAGTCCTCACATCTAAGGTTCTTCTAGAGCCACTAGCCCTCAGGTAACCTAGAAGTTGATCACAGAGACATGACTGAACCTAGTCAAGTTCAAAACAACCACTAAACTGAACCCAGGCTAAGAATTGACACATGGAATTAGTAGCCAAATTGTTATTTTAACCCATAAAATCTGGGGTAGCTTAATACATGGCAAACACTAAAGAATATAAGGAGGGAAAAAAATGATGGCAGAATCTTGATCCTAAAAAAATTCCTAGAGAATTTAAGATTGGTGAATAATTAACCATGCTATTAAGACAAAATACAACTGTTATAAGTACAAAGATCTAAACATATGCTCAAAAATACAACTCTGTTAATATAGGACAACAGAGATAAAGTCTATCAACATATATGCCAAACAATTAGAGACTCTGGTTAATAATTCAACCTTGTTTATCTGGTCTTCCAACAAAACTAATTTGATTTTATGCTGTGTTAAATACATAAGACCATAAAATGAATTTGTCTGGGGGTCAGTGATCATGATACTGAAGGGTCTAGAAGCTATCTCACATGAGAAAAGTAGGACATTCAATTGTGTATCCAGTAGAAAAACTGACTAATAGGGTCATAGTTTCTTCAACTGTTTGAAGAGATAGCATGTGGAAAATACTGGACAGGTTTAGTGTCATCTCAGAAGATTTAGGATGCATGAAATGGCCAACAGGCATATGAAAAAATGTTCAACATCACTTGTAATCAGGGAAATGCAAATCAAAACTATAATGAGGTACCATCTCACACCAGTGAGAATGGCACATATTAAAAAAAAACTAGCAACAACAAATGTTGGTGAGGTTGTGGAGAAAAAGGAACTCTCCTGCACTGCTGGTGGGAGTGCAAACTGGTCTAACCACTATGGAGAGCTGTGTGGAGATTTCTTGACCTGCTAAACATAGAGCTGCCATATGATCCAGCAATTCCACTCCTAGGTATTTACCTAAAGGCCACAGAAACATTAATTCCAAAGGGCACCTGCACCCCTATGTTTATAGCTGCACTATTTCCAATAGCTAAGCTATGGAAACAACCCAAATGCCCAAAGATAGATGACTGGATCAAGAAGATGTGGTACATATATACCATGGAATATTACTCAGCAATCAAAAAAGATAAACACATGCAGTTTGCAGCAACATGGATGGCGCTGGAAGGGATCATGCTCAGCGAAATAAGCCAGAAAGAAAAAGAAAAATACCAGATGGTCTCACTCATAGGAGGAATTTAGAAAACTTAAATAAGAGACCAGGAAAAAGACTAATCAATACAAAGTAAAAATCAAAATCAACAAGCAACTATAAACCAGAGACACACTATGGGGTGAGTGTAGGGCGGGGCGGGGAGAGGAAGGACTTGAGTCAAAATAAGGGGGTGGTGCAATTGTATGGGGAATATAACCATAATGAAAATGCATACATTGTGCAAAGATGAAAAATGATGTAAGAATTATATAAAATAAAATATTTTTTAAAAAGCTGTACTTTAGGACCAAAAAAAAAAAAAGATTTAGGATGCATGAGTAGAAACTAGAAGGAGGTAGATTTCTGGCCGACATAGGGAAGAAATTGAGTTAGACAGGTTGCAATTGTGCACTGTTGAAGAATGCAGACTATGTAGTGAAAGCCTGTCTTCAAATTACCAGCTGTGTGATGTTGGACAGTACCCAACTTCACTGAACCTCAATTTCCCCCTCATCTGTAAACTGGAAGTAACAATAGCACCATTTTATAAGGTTGTGATAAAGATTAAGTAGGATTTAGAAGATAAAATTCTTAGCTGAATGGCAAGCACTGAGTAAATTGTATTTATTGTCATTAATAATAAGAATTATATAAATATAAAATAAGGGCCTCCTAGGTGGAGCAAGGGATTAAACACTGTACTGTGAAGCAATCCACAGCCCCTGCAGCACGAGTTCGATCACTGGCCAGCCAGGGAGAAACCCACATGGTGAGGCAGACGTCTCTGTCTCGCCCGCTGCTCCCCTCAGCAGTGTATTTCAGTCAGTCTGCCCGTTCTGTTCCCCACTCTGTCTCTGGTGGATCCTCTCACCCCCTGCATCTCTGGCCTGTACCCTAGCTCTTGTATGTATAAATAAATAAACCTTAAAAAATAAATATAAAATGAATTGCCTCTAGGGATAGAAAGCTCTCTTGAACCTCCCTCTATTCACAGGAATTTTGACAGGTATTTGTGGGATAGACTTAAGCATCGGACATTTAAATTACCTTTCAAAGCAGAGTAAGTCATTTTATATCCTTTAAGACAGGAATAACTTTAGTATGCCCCAGAATACTTAGAAATATTGAGCAAATAATATCCATCTACTATATTTAATAAAACTTTTTTGATGATATAATTATAAATGTAGGCTTTTCTCATATTAAGAGAAGTTCTATGCTGAAACAAAGGTGTGGGAGGATTCTTAATTTTTTTGTATTTCATCTATTAAAAAGGAAGTATAACACTAAAGTGTTTTTTTTTAATTAACAGTACTAACTAAAACTAAAGAGTATATTTTACTGTTATAAACACTTATTTTTGGGACAAGTAAATTCCTATTCATAAAACTCTATCTTTTCACACTTGGTGTGATTAGGTATGTGCAATGTACAAAAGGCCTATATTTATTTTGTGATTGACCTTAAATCAAAAGTCCAAAATGAAGCCAGTAGCTGTTTTCCTTCTCTCTGTACAGACAACATCTGGAAATGTTGACCAGGATCACTCTTGCCTTCTCAAGGCACAGCAGGCAGTTCTAACTCTCACTGCAATTCTGTTTAATAAATGGATCTGATACAATAACCTAAATGGATAATATACCCACCTTTTGAATCATCCTATTGTTATCAGTTAATAGTTCACATTAACCAAAGCACTATCTTCACTGTCATTAATTGATGAACATCTTTCATTTTCTTATAATGAGCTCCAGCATAAATATGGGCATTAACTATGGGTGAGGAGGGTTTTATTTTTCTTTTTAATAAAGGTTACAATCAGGTACACTGACCAAGAGAATCCTAGAAATGTGTGAGGAGATAAGTTCTGAAATGTGAATTTGAATGGGTTCCAAATTCTAGATGTGTAATGAGATGCCTAGACAGGGTATTCAATAGTACAGACAGGGTTTCTGGACAATTCGGTGCCATTCTGAACCATTCTGTGGCACGTGCCACAGATTGTGTCACACATTCAGGAATAAAGATAAGAAATATGTTCCATTACTAAGAGGAGACAGAAATACAAGCCAATAATTTCAACAAAGTGAGAGGAACACTGTAATAGGAAACACAAACTATAGTTTTAACTCAGAATAGAAGTTGTAGGAAGGCAGAGGAGATGTGGAAGTGAACTGTAGGATACATTTTGAAAAAGAAGAGGGGGATTAGGAGGAACAAGTCGGAGGAACAGCATGCCCAAAGGCAGAGTCATGTGTACAATTGGAGGGCCTTACCACTTGGGAGCTGAAGTTGGGGGTAGATATTTCATACATTCCCCATTTCATTTTGAGTGAGATTTAGACAATGCATCTATGAATGAATGGGAAGCCATTCCACCTCTTTGTCAAATAAGTAACTTGATCATATTTGCAATTTGGAAGGATAACTCTGTAGTGGGAGTGGGATTGATGAGGTATTGAAAATAAGGTGAGAGTGAGATAGCGAAACAGGTGAGTGCTCATTAATAACTAGATAAGATGATGAAGACCTTAATTACAGCAATCAGAATGGAGAGATGCCAAGGATTTAGAACCATCTGAACTGGGTTAGTGACTGCATGGGTGAGAAAGTGGGAAGAATTAAGGACGACATAAAGTATCTGGCTTGGTTTGTTGGGCATAAGATAGGAACCTTAGAAGGAAAAGGAACATTTATAGAGCAAGGGAATCCAAAGACAGAACAGAGCAGCTAACCCACTAGTTTTGAAATGCTGAGCAAATGAAACAGAAAATATGGAAAATGCTCAAGGAGAGGAAGTTCATTATTTTTTTACACGTACCTGTAATGAAACACTGGAAAACAAATTTGGAGTATTATTGAAGGACGATAGCAAAAGAGACCAAGAATGTCAGATAAAAATTAAAACGGTCGCTCTCACAAAGGCCAAAAGAGGAACAACTTTCAAAAGAGGTCAATTGAATCAAGTCCAAGAACTGAAATGTACTCTGGCATTTAGGACGTTGGCAAGATCACTTTCACTGATGCAGTAAAGGAAGGAAACAACTTCCATGCCACAAGCATGAGAACGTTTTCTCTCTCTCTTTTTTTTTTTCTATTTCATTTTAATGTCAACATGTCTCATCACTGATTTCCTTAGAAAGTCCTTAGGGTAAAAATTGCAGTGCCTTTCTTTTGCAAATGAATAGAGACGTTTAAATTCTCCTGTAAGTAAGTATCTTTTAAGGTAAAGTTGAATTTTTCACTAAGCTATTTGTTAGGGAGGTTTCAGAAGGCATTTAATTTAAAGCAGCCTGAATCCAGGTACAGAAAACAACAATCTCAAATACAGTATGAGAAAAATTTCCCCTTTCTTTTTCTACCATTTCCCTCTCCTTTTTAACAAGCAGCTACTATATGGAAAGAATTATGTGTGGTGCTTAGGGGATATAAATAATGACTAAGTCACAATCCTGTCTCCCCTGAGCTCCCAGTCGAGGAGATTACAAGTCTCTGCAAAAGACAGACATGCAATCAACCAATCCTAAAGTAGGGTAGGCTGAAATAAATGTTCACAACAGTTCTAAAAGCAAAGTTCTAAGGGGGCCCCAATGTAATTCCCCATCTCCCATAAAATGCAGGAAATGACCTTTAAAAACATAGACACAATCGGGGAGTTCATCGCACCACTAATTACCTCCCTACTCTTCAGACCATAAACTTTTATGCAATCTGCTCTCTGTTCACTTCATTCATACTCATTTATTTTACCAGGCATCCAAACTGCCTATATGAAAAACTTAACAGGCACTGTGGTGTGTGATTTTAGCTCTACTCTTGTCTTTTTTGGTGATTATTTCTTTCAATCGAACTTTAATGATATTTAATAATACCACTGACTCTATCCATCAGTTGTTAAAGTTCTTAAAATTACATGCACAGCCTCATAGATTATGTGAGCATGAAGTCTTTGTCTCCCCAAAAAAAGATAATTGGGACACCAAAATATATGGAATAGCTTCTGAAGAATACTATTTTGATCTGAGTAATCTCATGGTGATGTCTTTGCAGTTCACACTCCCTTTAAAGTTCTTTGTAAAGAAACTTCCTTTAAAGGGACAACCTAATGCTGCATGCTCACACATTATTTCCCACTTGCTCAGGTTGCTATTTTTAACTGGGACCTTTTGGAAAATGAAAATCTAAGGTTGGCTAACTGTAGTCAGAGTGACCCACAATATAAGCCAGGTCATACCTTTTTTGGCATCCACTGGTTCTTTCAGGAAACTTTGATTATATTTCAACTAGGAATAGAAAAGAGATCAACCCCCTAAAAAATCTCCCCAGCAGGTGGTTAACAGATAGGTTCTTGAGTCAGGCATACCTGGGTTTGCAAACCAACGTTACTATTTGTTAGTTCTGTGACCTTGAACAAGTTCAAGGCTTCATCTGGATTTGAAGAATTTATGTTAGTGTTTGGCACAGAGTTCTCAAAAAATAGTAGCTATTATAATAATTATTATTGCCATTATTGTTTATACCAAATTGTTCAGGATTACTGTTTATAGCATACTGCTTCATACATGGAAGGCATTCAATGCCTGTTTATTTCTTTTTTTTTTTTCTTTAAGATTTATTTATTTATTTATACAAGCACTGGGTACAATCAGAAGCGCAGGAGGGTGAGAGAATTCACCAGAGCCAGAGCGGGGAGCAGAACAGGCAGAAGGACCGAAGTACATTGCTGAGGGGAGCAGTGGGCGCGGCAGGAGAGGTCTGTACGCCATGTGGGACCCTCGCCAGTGGCCGGGGATCTAACCGGCGCTGCAGAGGCTGCAGGCAGCTTGGCAGCCCAGCGCTCAACCGCTGCGCCACCGGGGAGGCCTGCCTGTTTATTTCTTAATGGATGCTTGACTGCATAGAATGATAAGCATGCAACATTTCCAAGAAGGGCTTCCTTTGGTTTTCTCAAGGACACACAGTGAATTGAAAAGGTAGCAAAAACACATAAATACTGAATTAATTCTGATGATAGTTCTGTAGTGCTGCTGTTCAGAGTTTAGTGATATTATTTTTTAGATCTATGTGAATCGAGACAGTATGCACCGTATGGCTATCTTAGGTCCTCCTTTTTTCCATTCCTCCAAGTGGGGCAAAATAGTTTCTTTTTACTCTGATAACAGACCATGCAGACTACTTAATATTTTCCATCAGAAGTGTCATTTGATGTCTTTTAGCTAGATTATAGGGGAAAAAAATTGGGGTAATGTTAGCAAAAAAGAGTCAGTACATTGAGACAAGAAAAGGATAAGCAATTGTGCTATACAGCAAATATGACCCTGTGACCTTTGACACTGGTGCAGTTCCAAATGGCAAGGGTCTAGAGATTATGGGTATGTGAGCACTGTTAAGAAAATATTTATCTGATATTTTAACATAAAGTACATCATGATGTGTCTCTGCATTTAGTCCATACATATTGTACCATGTAGTCCAGCCTTTATATATAGACAAGCAGTAAGCAAAATCAAATCAACAAGGATTTTTGTTTATTTCCCATTTTTATAGTATATAAGCAACTTCTTTCAGATTAATAAATTTTATAAACCTAACAAAATATTTTATTTTATTTATATTTTAATTAATATTAATATTAATGTTTAATTAATATTAATATTAATATTTTATTAATTATTCAAATTTCATTTATTTTCTGTACATTTTGGGAGCTGGCACTGAATATTTTTATATGTTTACATGGAGACATAAATTGAACTATCATTGGTTTAAACATATTTGTAAAATCCTAGACCAACACTTCATTGTTTATCAAACTTATTTATAAAGCCATCTTGCCTGTTAGGAACATTGGGATGGACAGACTTCGTGTCTTTGTGTAGCAGGCAGCATTTCTTACACAGCTGAATTCCTTCCAATGGCCCTAATGTTTGGGTGGTAGTGAGAATCCAGGAATCTAAGTTTAGGAAATATATAGATGGGAATGTATATATTTCCTGATGAATTAATATTTATAGGACAGTGGTAGTGGTATTAATTTTTTTAAAAAATCTTTGTGTTTAGCTAAATACAGTAGGCCACATTCCACTAGCCACCATCTCATATAGCTTTATCTAGCTGCAAGGAAGGCTGAAAATGTGTTCTTTACTTGGCTGGACATAAGCCCAACTAGAACTTCCATTATTTTAGAAAGAGGAGAAAATTTGAAAATAACTTAATTTGAAAATAATTCACTCAAAAATTAAAATTATGTTTTTTTTTTCCACTGTAATAATTGCAGTGGCTTGCTCCTGTTAAGAATTATTATTATTGGCTGATTATTCTATATCTGACTTTGGGTACTTTTTTCAGAAGCAGCAGTAGACCAGAGACTAATTTGTGGGTTGGCTTCTTCATATTTTTGGATGACTGAAAGCCTTAAATATTAGCAATAACTCACTTCTCATAGAATTAGTGCTATCTATCCAGACCCAGCCTTGCTATAATAATATCATAATGTTTAATGTTCTCAACAGACCAGACCTGAAAGACTATTCTTAAAATGACCCCTGTTTGCTAAGTTAAACTTTCCTTTGGTAAGAAAAATAATGATGAGGTTAAATAATGAATGAGCTAAAGATTAATCTGTAAAAAGGGACACCTCTATTTCTTTTCTTCCCACAAATGCCTCCTAACTTTGAAATAAAGCAGCTCTATATTTTGATAATTCTGAGTTCACCAGTTCCTTTCTTTTTATCTGTTGTTTATCCAGTTACTTCCACCTTGTTCCTCCAGCTTCCCCTCCACTCACCCAGAAATACGAAGGCCAATGAAACCTTGTTTGCCCTGTCGTTATCCTTCAAGGTGGTTTATCTCTCCATTTCCTTCTGGTTAAATGAAATAGGACATTAAAGTTACATTTCTTTTGATAGAGGAAAAGTGTACCTGCCTTTCTTTTGAGAAAGGCAGGTTGGCAATAGCTCTGGTCATGGGCAGCCCTGACTCCCAAACATCTCCTGCTGCTTATGTGTTCTGTGCAGTTTACTGGAACGAACCGGCGCCGCAGAGGCCGCGGGCCTCTCAGCCCAGAGCCCAACTGCTGCGACACCAGGGGAGGCCCTCACTGGATTGTTTTGACTTGGCAAGATCACTGGCTGAGTTGAAATAATGCTTCTTCAGCCCAGTCTCTTGTGTCTTGCCAGTAACACCAGTGAAAATTTTGTGTGGGAGAGTCTAGTAATTGAATTTTATATCACCCTCTCATATTACCAATCTTCCTAAATCCCTATTTTTGTCTCCATCATCATTATTTAATTTCCTTTCAATAGTTGACTTTGGATCTGCATTAATTTATTGAAATCCTGAAATCCTTCTTACATTTACTGTTAGCCAGTGCAACCTCTTAGGGGCAACATGTTTACTGTCAAATACATTAAAGTACTCTGTCTTCATTCATTCTCTGGAGTATCTCCTATAAATTACAAAGAATGTCCTCTAGCTAAGACATTATGGGATTTGGGGAAATAAGCTCATCTCAAGCTTTCACCACACGATATTTAAGCAGCTGCAAAGACGAGGAAGACAAAGCTGCCAGGTCATCCCCTGGAAATCCCAAGACACATATTTTTAACATTTGCATTCTTATTTACATAAATTTGTATGCTCCATTCAAAAGGTGCTGACTTCAATTATGTAAAATAAAACATGCAACTTCTCTCGTTCTGAAGGTGTATCATCACACATTCCAGGCTTGCTTGTCGGCTGTCCAAAGAGATTTCTCTGACTTCTCCTTCTCTGCCCCAAGAACTTCCCCTCCTTTGTTCTACCCTCTAATCAAAACCATTAAGGAAAAGAGTTATCATTTATTTTAAGGTTGGAGTTGAATCCAAGGTTTTTTTTTTTTTTCTGTTATGATCTCATATTGGAATCCTTTGTTTTCCAACTGAGATCTTTTACAAGAACTTCCTCCCTCCATAGCAATGTTGGCTCTTGGGTCAACTTGGGGCACCATAGTATGGCGGGGAGAAACATCATCTGGTTCTAGCTTGCAGCCTATCAACAAACAGTGTCTTTTGCTAGTGAGGAAGAGCGCTTGGATTCAGGACTGATAAACTGTAGTTTCACTCAAAACAATGCCAGTGACCCTTATAATTCAAATTTCATTGTGTTTACATTTTCAGCATCATTTTCCCCCTCCAGATGAATGGATAACAGAGTTGATTACAAAATTAATTGGTTGCAGGATTTTACAGACAGTATTTTAAGCCCAGAAGTAAAGCTAATGTGGGGGGCTTCCTGGTGGCGCAAGGGTTAAGACACAATCTATGGAGCTATCCACAGCCACTGCAGCATGAATTCCTGGCCAGCCAGGGAGCAACCCACAGGGTGCAGCATTCCTCTCCTGACTTGCCCGCTGCTCCTTCAGCAGTGTATTTCAGTCAATCTGGCTGTTCTGTTCCCCACTCTTCTCTGGTGAATCCTCTTACCCTGCCCCTCCGCACCTCTGGCCTGTACCCCAGCTCTTGTATGCATAAATATATAAATCTTAAAAAAAAAAAAGAAGTAGAGCTAATGTGAGAAAACAAAGCAAGATTATCTTTTGGTACCAATGCCACTCAGTCAAAGACAGTCCTGGTGTCACTAAACAGATCTGATCCCTCTGCCCTGGCAGGGGAGGGACAGGAGAATCACATAGATAATATCACTGAACCAGCAGTGCACTTGCTTTCATACTGCACTTGATTTCCTTCCAGTCTCTGAAAAACATTCCAAAAGTTACTCCCTACCATCTCTAGACCTCTGTTAGTATTTCTGATCAGGTCTAGGAAACACTGAGTCAACTAAGGATTGTCCATTGGGTTGAAATGAAGTTTAGTCAAGAGAAACCCCTAAGGGCTTCATTGACTTCTAACCTCAGTCTTAGAAATGACTTCTCAGTCACCATAAAGCAATGGTCTATTTAGAGCCCTATATATAAGCAAATTCAAAATAGGCAGGACTGGAAGGAACCGCAGTGGGACAAGGACATGAATGCTGGTGCAGTTGTCACATTTTGTGACCTTCAGGATGTGTTTTGTTTATTTATCATTTTAATCTTTGGGTGAAATGATACTCCTCTCACTTAGAACTGAAGTCAGCAGAGAGGAAGTGCAGTCCCCACTGAACACAAAGTACAGAAACTTCATCCCAAGAAGCTTGGGCTGCTCCCTGCTATGCCTGCAAAACGTCAGCTGCGTTGACAGCACGAGCAGGAGGCTTCCTGTTCAGCAGGGGTTTCACACTCTGCAGACAGCTGCCTTGGCAGGACTTGCAGCCAAAGCAAAATGACCAGGAATTAGCCAGGAAAATATTCATTTCCTTTCAAAAACTGCAAAAACTCTGGTTCTGCCAACAGGTATCTATACCACGGAGAGATGGAGAGAAAAGCCCCAATGAAAGAATTTTTGTTAGCTTTTGACTAGCCCCTCCAATGACTGTTTCATCCGAGTCAGTGGCTGGCTTGTGGTCCACAGATGCCCTGCAGTAGCAGGAGGCAGGAAGGAGGGAGGTGTCCCAGGAAGACCATGGTCCTCACGTTACACTGTGCCCAGAAAGGGTTATGGACATACTCACCAGAGTTTTGTTTTTTTTCTAGACATACAACAGCCACTTCTCCAGCTCCCATGTCTTGAGATGAGCAAACTGGAGATGTATTTCTCTCATTTTACCACAGGGTTTGTTTTTCATTTATTCTTTTACTCAATTTATTTACATAATTTACCGATTGGCTGGATGCATGTCAACAAAATAGCTTTAAAAAAATCCTTGCTCTTGTGGATTTTTATTAAATTATTTCATCCTTGTGACAGCCCTTTGGGGCAGGTACTATTATGATATCCTTTTTATAGGTGACTTTTTCAAAGTCATAAAGCCAGTGTATCGCACTGAAAATCTGCCACCAAAAAATAAGGCTTTTTATAGAAAGGCTGATTTCATGGGAGGAGCTTTGAAGGCTAGGTGAAGGGTTACTTATGAAAAAATATATTTACATATACTTAAAAAATATATTTACATATAAACTTCTGTAAGGGCGTGGGCCAGAAAACCTAAACTTCTGGCCTCTTTTCAGTGGAGAAGGCAGAGTTTGAGAGTTTGATCTGCATACTTTCATCTACTGTGCTTTCCATGTCCCTAATTGACCTTCAGTTTCGCCTCCCCTTTCTCTGTCTTAGTTAAGCTATTTAAGATGGCATCAGAAGTCATGTGGGGAATGACTCGGTCATGCTGGCTATCTCCTATGTGTACAAGAAGTAGATTTGTTATCATCAGACTTCTTTTTGATGTTTTCTTTTATCAACCCCCACTAACGCTGGTTTGTCTATTTCCTAGCCTAGAAGAACCCATTGGAGTACAGGATGATTTCCTGTGCCTCCTGACACCAGTAAATAGCAGAGCTAGGATTTGAACCCAGGTAGACTGGCAGCCCGAGAGTCCACAATCTAAACTGTTGGTTTCTCTGCACTTCCCAGTGAGATAGAAGGATGGGATTTTCAGGTTCAGACAAGTAGCAGTTCAGGAAAAACTATAATTTCTACTCTACAGGTAAAAATCTTTCATTCTATAAGATAGTTGAAGTAAAAAGTATGGCAGATGTTATTATTTAGACAAGTGTATAATTGTGGCTAGATTTCACACTAACGTGTTGAAATATTTTTCCTCTCCTACAATATAAATTGCTAAAAACAGCCTCTTTCTTCCATCGAGTTCTCACAGGCAGAGGAAGGTGTCAAGGAGCTGAGAAACCAGGACATCAAAGGGAATTAGGGAAGATATCACAGGGATGGAAGTGGAGGCACATCAATATCTCTCAGTTCAACATCTAGGGCAGGTGTGCCTAGGATGTGTACCACTAGGACCAATAAATAGGTAAAAATTTGGATTTTATCATTATTTTTATGATATCAATTTGATCACTTCACCCAAATAACTCAAGCCAAAAAGGAATAATATCTAATAGGTTCAAATCATACTGTTCAACAAGAAATGGATTTGTTCTTACTTTGCCAATTGGCTTCTCAATCAGAGAGCTTGTAAAGCAGACTGGAGTTATGCTGCTGTACATTGAAGGTTTCCATTGCCGTTCCTGAAAAAAAGGAAACACACACAGAGATTTCAGGGACTTAGCTGGCTTTCCTGCTGCATGGAGCCATTTTCCAGTTTCTCACAGAGTGCATCAAGCACTTCAATTAAAGGCATGTCACTTGAAATACGCAACTCAGCGTTTTTGCACCATCCTTCAGTTTGCAGTCTTTGCAAACTCATTTAACCTTGTGGAGGGACATCTTACAAAACCGTTTATGACATTTTGAAGCAATTTATATACACATGTTGACATAAATACAGAAAATTTTCAGTTTAAGTTGGCTTCCTAGAACATAAAGACTATGTGAATATTTTTTTTAAATTAACTTCACCAATATCCAATTTCATAAAAACAGTAAGCACAGGTATACTCCTGGTTTTCAAATCTTCTATTCCATATTGAATAATTCCAAACTTCTCTACCTATTTTTCAGAACCCTCCAAAATGTGACTCTTTTTCTAATTTTATGGCTTCAGCTCCATTTTTTCCCCATAATTTAACCTAAACCTCAAGCCACATTTGGCCAATGTGTTTTTCTTGAACAAACTCCAACTTGCTCTTGTTTATGCTATTCTTGATTCTGAAAATATCCTTTCCTTAGTATCTGTCTATGATTTCCTCCTACCTGTCCCATTCAGTTCCCTAAGAAACTTTTCGCTATTTTCCCTTCTGACTAGAGCAAGAATAAATATCTCCCTGCCAGAGTTCATGTACTATTATTAGAATACTTGTCACTGCTGAGAATGTGCGCTACTGAGGAAGGACTCATGCCTTGGTTATCTTCGTGTCCTTCACAATCTCACACAGGTCTCATACATTTTTATGGTTTAAATATTTGTGTTCCTATGAAGTCTGTATATTGAAGTCCTAATCCTCCAGGTGATGGTATTAGGAGGTAGGGCCTTTGGTAAGTGACTGGGTTATGAGAGCAAAGCCCTCATGAATAGGGTTTATATCCTTATCAATGAGAGTCCACAGTGCTTCTTTCACCAAATAAGGAAATAGTGAGAAGCCCACAACTTAGAAGAGGGCTCTCATCTGACAATGTTAGTACCCAGAAATGTGAGAAATAAATTTGTTATTTATAAGCTGCCCAACTTGTGGAATTTTGTTATAGCAGCCCAGGTAGACTAAGACATAATATAAGTAATTTCTTTCTTTTTTGTCAGCTGAAACCTTTTTAATGTGGCCACTGATTTCCAAAACACCAATCTGACTGTACAACTTCAGCTGTAGTTCTCACTACATACATTTTTCACTCTCTTTTCATTCTTTTAGAGGAGATATCAAGAGGCTTGTTACTGGCAAAAGAATAACTGTAAGTACCAATAACCCCATAAAATGAAAATGACCTTTCAAAATGTGTCAACAAATATTGACCCATTCCCACCTCCCAGCATTCATTAATTGGCCTTGTTTCTTGAGTGAAAGGAAGATTTTTCAGTCGTCTTAGCAAAGGAACGGAGAATGGCCCTCTGGAATCTCTACCCCTGCTGTAACTAATTATCTTACCCTTGGCAAATTACTTGTATTTTCGACCAGGGTGGCCCTGCCTGTAAATGTGGTTTGCATTATTTACACACATTTCTCAGACTACGTTGAGACTAATTATAGAGATATCTGTGGCCCAGATAGGCAAAGAATAATTCCCAGGAAACAGACCCTGCAATGGCTTTAGGAAAAGCCATTCAAACCTCCGACTTCTTCCCATGGTCTGAAAACAGAGGTTATCATTGGATTCTGAGAGATGTGGATTTCTGTCTATTAGGAGTTAAACTGAGACAAGGAATTCATTTTGCAGGTCATGTTCCAGTCATCAAAGTTTAATTACTATCAAACCCCACTGGCTCGTGTCCCAAAGATATTAGTGAGTGCATGAATGAAAGTTACAAAGTATCCCATCACCCAGGCCAGCCTTCCAGAGATAAAAAGACAATGAATAGCAGCAGGGAAAAGTCCAAAAGATACAATTTGAGACTGCAACTTCTATAAAATGAAAATAACAGTTTCAGTGTTCGTGATCTGTGCACATGACTCTGTTTTAAGGAAGTCAATCTGCAGACACAGTAGATGAATCTGAGAAACTGTCCTTCCCTGAGGCTGGCCCTGTTGCCATGGCAACATGTAACTAGTTTCCTTTGGTTGTTGTGCAATCTAATTTTCTTTAGACTAAAGATTTCCTTGATACGTCTGCACTGAGTATATTTAAGACTGAAACTTAGTCATTGCAGAACATAGATTTCTTATGTAGAAATTTTAAAAAAATAGCTTCACTAATATCTCATTGTACAAAAATCAATAACCATAGGTCAATTTTTGGCTTTCAAATTTTGAATTTTAATATGATGTTTCTGGATCACACATAAATGGGAATTTTTTAAATAATGGGTTTTCATGACAAACACAGAGTAGTGATAGGCATAGAGTTATTACAAAATAGCATTTTCCTTTCCTTATTTCCCCTCTTCATTTTGAACCTTCTACACAGGATTTTGTTGTTGCTGTTGTTTAGGTGATTGACTGGGGTGGGGGGGTTGTGTTTACTGTTATTCCATAACTTACTCACCATTTGCTAAATGTGGAGATGGGGGTACAGAGGATAGACTTAGACAAAGAAGAATAGTCAAGAATGGGTCCTCCCCTGGTGGCTCAGTGGTTGAGCGCTGGGCTGCGAAGCTGCCCACAGCCTCAGCAGTGCTGGTTCTAAACCCTGGCTGCCGGCGAGGGTCCCACATGGTGCGCAGACCTCTCCTGCTGCACCCGCTGCTCCCTTCAGCAGTGTATTTCATCATTCTGCCTGTTCTGTGGCTCTGGTGGGTTCTCTCACCCTCCCACGCTTCTGACTGTACCCAGTGCTTGTATGAATAAATAAATAAATCTTTAAAAAAAAATTAAAGAATGGTTGCTGAAGTCTCAGGCAAATAAGTCATCCTCTCCAGCTTTCTGCAAAATGAAGGCAATTATTACCCCTTTTTCTTCATCCCACAAAAACTTCAGGCACTCCTGAGAAGCCAAGAATTGCTCAGAGTTCTCCACATGACAGATACCTGGCGTTACTTTTCTAGGACTGGATTCCTAAAAGGAGGCCAAAGAAATGGTTGAAGGCTTGGCTGTAATTACAACCTTCAGTGTTTATCCTGGTGCCTGAAATATAGAGTAACTTCTGGTGCAAAAGGACAGAAATAATCTTGGCTGGTAAGAAGGAAGGACACAGGGATCATCTGTCAGGCTCAGTTGATTGAGCAGCAGGACCAATCCAGATGGCATCTGCTTAAGGGTGCATCACTGGGCACCCCAAAAGGTCCTAATAATGCTGAAGAAAATCACACTCAAAAATCCTGATTTTATATTCCACAAAAGACATGAACATCAGGGTCCATCAAGTACCCATCCTGTTTCCCCACAATCTGGGACTAAGAACAATGAGTTCTATTTTGAGGAAGAAGTAGATTCTACCTTAAAAATGGTCATCCCTCTAGCAATTATTTATCTATAAAAAGAACTGCACCTTGCATCCTGAGTGCTTTTTAAAGAACTATAAACACAGTACTTTAGCTATCCTCACAAGCCATTTCTAGGATCTAGGATGTTGAAGGAACTGGGACATTTCAGACACTCAGTGGGAGCCAAGGAAGGAGAAAATTTCTGTAAAGGACACGAAAGAGATAATGGCCATTGTTCTGGCCCCTCCTCTCCCTGGTCCCCAACCTGCTGGCTGAGGCCCATCAACATGGACTTGGGTCCTCCCACCCACCCCAGCTAGAGTTCCTTCCTTGGAAGGGTCAAGCATACAGATGCAGAGGTGAGGTGGCCTTGGGAAGGGAGGAGACCTGGGTGGAGGGCCATTAAATGTTGACTCACTCAGGCTTGACCAGACTTCCTCCCTTTTTCCACACTCGAATACAATTTTGGTGAACTTAAGTAAACTATGCATACTGCTAAGTTTTCCTACTTCCTTTTAGGTTATTATCACAGACCCACACCAGCTCCGGTATGTGAAAATCCCCGACCCTCAAAACTCAGGCAGGGAGAGGGTCACAGGAGAGAACACACAAACGTTTCAGTTTTTTAAGTTTTCTGGGTAGAATTCTGCCAGCGGCTGACCTGCTTGTACATTCTTCAGCATCTCCCTCAGCACCTATTTCCCTTAAATGCTCCGCTAAATTTTTGCCTTTAAATTTCTATGTCTTGGATGTTTCACATGCTGATTTTTAAAGTGCCCCTTGTGCTTTTTCCTTCCTTCCCTGTGTTTTATGCATCTTTAATACCACCTGTACCTACCACAAGGCTACCATTCCGAAGAACATTAAAATAAGTACTGTCGAAACACTCAACAACATTAATGGGATTTTTGAAAGGAGGCACATTTCCTTCATTGTACTCTGGGGTTTCTGAGTTTCCTGCCTGCCTTTATCCAAATGCATAATATTTAGCTTCAATACCATTTTGCATCACGTTTCAATACATTTTCCACTTAGCATTACAAGTTACGTAGTTTCTGCATTGTTATATAGCCTGGATTTATAATATGGAGTGACTACATAATTTTCTATCAACAGCATACAGCATAATGTATTTGATAGCTTGACAGATATTTTGATTATTCCATTTTCCCTATATATTTTTGAGATTTTAAACAGTTTTATTGATATAATTCACATTCCATCCCTTCACCCATTTAAAGGGCATAATTCAATGCCTCTTCATATACTCACAGGGTATTAAAGTAATCATCCCAATCTCATTTTAGAATTTTTTTAATCTCCTGCCAAAAAAACACCCTTTACCTATTAGCAGTCATTAACATCCTTCCTGTCCCATCCCACAGCCCTAACCAACCATTAGTTTACTTTATATCTCTACATTTTTGTCTATTCTGGACATTTTATATAAATGAAATAGCACAATATGTGAACTTCGTGACTTTTACTTAGCATGTTTTTCAAAATCATCCATGCTATCATTACTTCATGATTCCTCATTGGCAAAAGTAGCCCACAGTCTATTCATTCCACTTTAAGACTATTATGAACATTTGTGAACATTCATGTACAAGTTTTTGGGAGGGATATATGTTTTCATTTCTCTTATTTCTACATACAGAGGCTGAAATGCTAAAGTAAATCTTACCTTTTGAGAAACTACCAAACTGTTTTTCTCTATAATTATTAATACCTATATAAATATATTTTTTATTTCTTGAATTACATCTTTCACCTATATATTCATGTGTGAAAGAGATGGAATTTTTTCTAACTCTTGTTATTTACAGTCCAATTGTTGCTTTTCAAAAGGATAATGCTAGTTTACACACTGATCACTTATATATCATATATATGTGCATATATACACACACACAACACAACTCTATTTTCTTCATGGCATTTATGAGCAAGACGCCACAATTAACTTCCTGTTTATAGATGAAGACACTAAGGACCACAAAGGTTAAGGAACCCAGTATCAGATAACCAACAAAGCAATATAATACCACTTTGTGGGCTTTATTGGCTTCATATATCTATACCCAATATATCCCTAGTTTCAATGAGTAATTGCTGACTATGTGTCTGTCCTATAATTTCTTCAGCTTGTGTCGCAATGACACAATATGGATGGAGTCAGAGGCACGGGATCAAATTCCAGAGCTGTAACTTGCCTGTCTTGTGATCTCCATTGAGCTGCTGAATCTTGCTAAGCCTCAATTTCCCCAAATTTAAAACAGGATGATACCTACAATATAGGCTTGTCCAGAGTATTTAAGTTACATTTGACTCAGCCAAAGAAACTTACATAATAAGTACTAATAATATTTTTCATGTTAATGATATATGTTTTGTTGTTATTCTTCCTTGGTGCCCTAATCAGAGTAAAATATCAGGTATCTATGAATCTATACTACAATTAATAAATAATTTCCTTGGTTATTGTCATCCAATAAATTATACTGAGAGTGCTACAACATTTAGTTCTTCACTAAATTTATAAGACTTTTTATAAACCTATTTTATATAAACTATTTTATTTTTATAAGCATTTCATATTTTATATTAAACTATAAGTAATATGAAGTTTATAAAATATTTTAATAAAATTACAACCATTTATAATAATACAGATTATAACAATATTAAAAACTACAAAAAGATCATTGAAAAGCTTGTTAAATAAGGTTGAACAGGTCTGTTTACTTTTAAAACATTCCAAATTTTTACATTTGGAATTGATTATAAATTTTAAATTTACTTAAAATAAAACATACTATTATAGTCTATAAAACAAACAAATATTTTAAACATTCATAAAAAGCAATCAATTATAACTTAATGACAGTAGACTCATAAAGGCAAATGCTTATAAAACAAGGTTATGTCTCGTTCTAAAAATCTTGTAAATAAAATAGCAATGACACAGTGGAAAGAGCCATGACTCCTATTCTGAAGACCTGGAACCGAGAACAGTTTTGATATATGACCCCTATTGGGATCCCATTTCTGCAACAGAAAAAAGTTCAGTATATAATTTGCCTTTTTTGGTTAAAATTCCAATAAGGCAATATACCTAAAAATAATCCACAATTCATTAAAAATTATATACCTCTTTGGAACATCAAAACCAAGGAAAGTGGTAGTTATACTATATGATGACATATTTGTTTTTATGATATAAACCCTTAATGTTCAGGACTTCAGAAAAGATAAGAAAGTGAAAATAGGAAGTCATCTATTCAAATATCAGGAATAATCACATAGGAGAAGAAACAGTTCTTCACAGTTTTCCCATATATCACTGGAAGTAAGCTTCATATCCAAAATTACCCCGGAAGTATGGGGTCTATGAGGTCCAAATCTAAAGTGAAGTGAAAATGGAGCTTTCAATGAGCAGGTGAGAGGAAGCCAGGGATGCTGCAGTGTGCATCTCTGCCGACAGGGGCCACTTGGAGAACCACAGCAAACTTGGGGGAAGGTATCGGTGGGTAAGAGATATTACTGGCTAAGTTATGTGCCCCCCCATACATGTATTGATGTACCAGGACTTTGGCATCTCAGACTATGACTACATTTGGAGGTTGGGTCTCCAAAGGAGTGATTAAAATAAAATTAAGCTGAGGGGATCAAGAAGATGCGGTATATGTATACAATGGAATACTACTCAGCAATCAAAAAAGATAAACTCATGCCATTTGTTGCAACATAGATAGATTTGGAAGGGATTATGCCAAGCGAAATAATCAGAAGAAGAAAGACAAATGCCAGATGGTCTCATGCTTTTGTGGAATACAAAGAAAACAAAGAAAGGGTCATATAAAACCAAAGTAAAAAACTAACTCTTGACTATAAAACTAAGGCAACCATTGGAGGAAAGGTGAGAACACAGTGAGGAGGGAGCACAACGGTGTATGGTAGTGGACTTTGCATAATTTGGTGATGGGCATGCTGTGATAACAACATCTGAAGAGGTAGGGGTCCTATACATGGAAGAAAGACCATGTAAACATACAAGAAGAAGACAGCCATCTACAAGTCCAAAAGAGGAGTATCAGAAGAAACTAGCTGTGCTGACACATTGGTTTCAGACCTTCAGTCTCCAGAACTGTGAGAAAATAAATTTCTGTTGTTTAAGCCCCTGGTCTGTGGTAGTTTGTCATGGTAATTTAGCAAGCATCCACACCAAGGGGGAGGGTTTTCAGCTAATAAACCTTTTAAGGGTTTTTTAGTTAGTGAGTGAAGGAAAAGTTTCCAAAGACTTGGGTGAGCAGGGACAAAACAAGCACAAAATTTGAGGATGTGGTGTTTTCCACAATACTGAACAGGCACTGGGGAACACAATGAATAAGATGTTCTCTCACCCTCAAGGAATTCCCCCAAGTCTAGTGTGGGAGAGAGGCAAACACATAATACTCTAAAGGAGTGGTGCATATTAACGATATAGTTAGGCAGAAGAATCAGTGGGAAGAAAGGAAGAGACGTAATCCATCCAGTAGAGGAGTTTCTGCTGTACAGAGGCTTTTAGAAGAACGCAATATAGGAATTTAGTATAGGAGGACAGAACCAATGTCAGGTGGACAAAGAAGAGTGTTTCAGAAGAAGTCACCAAAATAGTGACAGAGGAGGTTCTCTACTTTGTTACTGAGAGAAATATCAAATACCAGAGTTATCAGAGGAACATTACCTTGAGAGAGAGTCCACTGGTTTTGGGTGAAGCACCTTTGGACATTGGAGGCCAATACAGACAACACAAAGGGAACACAGAGGAGTCACATGTCACTGAATAGGAAGTGGGTGAAGAGAGGTCCCTGGAGTTTGTGGTGTAGAGGCACAAACAGCACGGTTGGTAGCTCAGCTAGGGACCCTGAGGAGGGAAAGCAAGAAATGGTGTGGAGCTACACATTCTTGAAAGAAAGAAAACCCATATGGGGAATCCAGGTTGTCCCAGGTACGCTGGGTCTTCCCTAAGGAAAAATTAAGTAGTCTAGACTAAACTACCCCTTCCCCACTCCTTAAGGTTGGTACTGACCTAGTGAAGGTCACTGACAGCACACAAAATGCTTAATCTCAGATCTGGAATCCCAGAAATAAGGGACATCAGTAGTGTCACAAACATGGGCTAACCTCACACCCCAACACATATATATCAGCACTTGGAAGCTCCCCAACCAACTGACACAGCACTGCAAAAACAGGTATCAATATTTATGCAAGGGCTTCCCTGGTAGTCTTGGGGTTAAGTCTCAGTGTTATCACCAAGATGGTCTGAGTTCAATCCTCAGCCAGGGAGCTAACCCACATAGGGCACAGCAGACCTCTTCTGTCTCAGCCACTGCTCCCCTTAGCAGTGTAGTTCAGTAATCTATCTCTTCTGCTCCCCACTCTGTCTCTGATAAATCCTCTCATCCTCCTCTCCTGTCCCCGCCCCCGACACCTCTGGCCTATACCCCAGTTCTTCTATGCAATCAATAAATAAATCTTAAAAAATACTTATGGAAGCCCTCAAAGAACAACAAAAAAATCAAATCAAGCCACAGTGCCATCTGCAGGAAAAGTAAGAGTAGTTCAACTCTCCAAGTGAAACTAAAGATAGTGAAAAAAATGGGGAAATATAAATAGCAAAATGGGCAAACAAAAAATATATGACACAAGGGAATATGACAAAGAGAGAATATCCTTCTAGAATCTAACCTAGGAAATTTGGGCGATTGTACCTCCTTGTCAGATTAATAAATCAAAATTGTTATAATAAACTCAAAAAGAGGAAATAAAAATCAGAAAGAAATCAAAGTAATACAAAGGAACTAAGAAAAATTAATTAAAATTATAGTCACAAAAATAAATGAATGAGCTCAGAAATAAAATTTATGGACAGAAGATTTAAATTGAAGTTTTAAGATAATAAAAAGGATTCAGGATGTAAGGGAGTCAATAAATGAGATCAAGAATGCAAAAGAAAACTATGGAAGCAAAGTAGACCACATGAAGGGCTGAATCAGTAATTTGAAGATAGTAATGCATAAAGGACTCTGGTGGAAGAAGAGAGAGATAGAAGATGTGAAAAAGAAGAGAAGAAACACTTCAAGAACTCTAACTTCATTAAGAAAGGCAAAATAAGGATAATGTGTATTCCAAAAGGCAAAGAGGCTGGGAGGAGGAGCAGAGAGCTTATTCAAAGAGGTCATTCCTCTTATTTGTAGAAGAAAATTTCCCAGATATGTGGAAGAATCTAAACACATACATCCATGAATCTAAATGAATACTTGGGTTTTCTAAATGTAATGAGATCTTTACAAAGACACATAGTAGTGAAACTATTAAGCGTTCAAGACAGAGAAAGAGTATTGAAGGTGGCTATAGAGTGTGGGAGCAGGTAACTAACAAAGGTATTCCAATCAGGCTTTCATCAGATATCAAAGCTGATACTTTGCAGGGAAGGAGTCTATGGAATAACATATTTAAATTAGTCAAAGATAAAAACTGTCAAAATAGAATACTATATCCTCCAAGACTGTTTTAGATACAAGGGAGAAATGAAGGCCTTCCCAGTCAAATAAAAGGTAAAGGTGTTTGCTAACACTTGACCTCCCCTGCAAGTAAATGTGAAAAGGAGCACTCTTACCCAAATCAAAGACAATAAAATCCAAAAAAAAAAATCAAACAAAGAAATAAATAGAATCAGAAAATTAAAGACAAAATGGTAATAGCAAGCCTAATTTATCCATTATCATCCTAAATATAAATGAATTGGACTCACCAATCAAAAAATGCATTAGCTGCTTGGATCAAAAAACCCAACTTACTGGGTCTCCCATGGTGGCGCAGTGGTTGAGCGCTGGGCTGCGAAGCTGCCCGCAGCCTCTGTAGTGCCGGTTCAATCCCTGGCTACAGGCGAGGGTCCCACATGGCGCGCAGACCTCTCCTGCCGTGCCCGCTGCTCCCCTCAGCAGTGTACTTCGGTCCTTCTGCCTGTTCTGCTCCCCGCTCTGGCTCTGGTGAATTCTCTTACCCTCCCGCACTTCTGACTGTACCCAGTGCTTGTATAAATAAGTTAATTAATTAAGAAAAAAACTAATTTGCTTTCCTCTAAGTTGTATACCTCTCTCCTCACCTTCCCCTATATATAAAAAAAAAAAAAACCAACTTACTGATCTCTCCAGGTGACCCATCTAAGCTCAAAGCTCATTGATTCAAAACAAAAGGTTGTAAAACAATCTTACAAGCAAATGATATGCTAAAATAGACAGGGACAGTGATAGTTACAATAAGACAACATAAAGGAAGGAACATTATATAATGATTAAGGTATCAATATATCAGGAACATACAAAACTCATCAGTATATATGCATCAAGTAAAGAAGTATCAAAATATGCAAAACAACTATTAACAAACTTAAAAACAGCCATTGACAGCAACACAATAATAGCAGACTTCAGCACCCCACTTAATTACTGTAAGATAAACCAGATAGAAAATCAACAGGAAAAACAGTCTTCAAGGGGGCACTAGACCAGATAATTTTAATAGGCATTTATTTGTTGAGGTGAGTGTATATTCTACTCAAGTGCAAATGAAACATTCTTGAGGATTGACCATATCTTGGGTCACAAAACAAATGTCAATAAATTCATTTAGATTGAAATTGTATCAAGTGTCTTCTCTGATCACAATAGTATCAAACAGAAGTCAACTGCAAAGAGAAAGTGAAAAAAAAAATATGTGAAGACTAAACAACATACTACTGAATGACTATTGTGTTAATGAGGAAATCAGAATGAGAAAATAAAAAAAAAATAACTGGAGCTACAAGAAACTATGGGACATAGCAAAATCAGTACTACTAGGAGGGAAGTAAATGCCAAAATGAGCACACAAGAAACAAGAAAGATTGCAAATAAATAATCTAATCTTATACCATAAGAAACTAGAAAAAGAGCAAGCAAAACAAGTAGAAGGAATGAAATAATAATAATTAGGACAGAAATAAATAAAATAGTAATTTGAAAAGAGTACAAAATATCAGTGAAACAAAAACTGGATCTTTGAAAAAAGAAAATAGTAAGACTTAAACCTCTGGCTATATTCACTAAGTAAAAGGCAAAAGCTCAATAGAATCAGAAACAAAATAAAACTTATACTAGAGTTCTCAGAAATACAGAGAATCATAAGAGTCTACTTATGAACATCTTTGTATGCCAATAGATTAGACAATTTAGAAGAAATGAACAAGTTCTTAGAAGTATAAAGCCTTCTGAGAATGAATCAGGAAGAAACAGAAAACCTAAACAGATAAATTACAAGCAAGAAAATTGAAAAAACATTCAAAAGCCTCCCCAAAAAAACAAAACTCCAAGGCCAGATGGTTTCACTAGTGAGTTCTGCCAGACCTTCAAAGTCAAATGAATACCTATCCTTCTCAAACTCTTCCAAAAAACTAAGGAAGAGGGAATACTTCCAACACAATATTCCATGAGGACATATTCTGATACCAAAAGCAGACACTAAAAGCAGAAACCAAAAAGATCACAAAGAAAACTACAGACGTATATCCCTGATGAACATAGACACAAAAGTCCCCAACAATATCTTAGCAAATCAAATTCAACAAAACTTTACAGGGAACATATATCATGACCAAGGATAGTTCAACATCCACAAATCAATCAATAAAATCCACCAAATCAACAAAAGGAAAGATAAAAATAATATGATCAAACCAATAAATGCAGAGTGTATTTGACAAGACTAACTATCCATTTATGATAAAAGAATTAAATATCTAAGAATAAACCTAATAAAGGAGGTAAAAGACCTATACAATAAAACTGTAAGGCATTATTAAAAGAAATAGAAGAAGACACAAAGTAATGGAAAAATATTCTTTGTTCATGCATTGGGAAAATTAACATTGTTAAAAGAGGGATCATACCCAAAGAAATACACACATGCTTCAAAGATATACTGCAAATATTCCCCAAATTTACATGGAACTGCGGAAGAACCCTAGTAGCTACAGCAATTCTGACAATAAAGAGTTATCACAAGCCCAAACTTCACATTACAATACAAAGCCATATTAATCAAAATTCTATCATATTTCATTCATAAAAATCTCTTTCATGGACTTTTAGAAGAATCTCAATTCTTGTTTTCTTCAGATCTGCTCTCCATAATACCACAGAGAGATTGAGATATTTTTAAAAAGACATTAAATGGAGATGATTTTGCTCTCCCCCCTTTCTTCTTAAACCAAACACTTCAGAGGTTTCCTACTGCCTTCGACGCAAACTAAAATTTCACCTTGGCCTACATGGCACTTCATAGTTAGATCTCTTTCTACCTCTCCTGACTTATATTGTATTAATTTCTCTTTTTATTGTTTTGAATGCCTGATTCTCGTTTGCCACCAAATCTCTTTTTATGCTCTTCTCTCCTCCAAAAATCCTTGCCCACCTCCCAGCATCCCTTTCAACTTATGCATTTTCCTTTTCTAGTTACTCCAATTTCCCCTTCAATATGCAGCTTGATTGCAATTTTCCACAGGGTTCGATCACCTTCTTCTATGTTTTCACCCTACAAAGCATTTCTCCTTTGTGACACTTCTCCAAGTTGTCACTGATTTTGGCATTTCTTTGTGCATGTGTTTGTGAGCTTCTAATAAGAAAGTGTATCAGAGGGAGGGAGGAAGGAGTACAGGGGACTGTGGTAATGGTGCATTAGTGAAGGAAACTCTACGGGGACAACACCTGAGGGTGTGCGGGAAAGCAAATATTGTTTAAAAATGAACAGTGATGCAAAAAATAAAAATATGTTTAAAAATAAAACAAAATAAAAAATGTTTAAAAATAAAACATAATAAAAAAAGGAAGCATATATTAGTTATCATTTCCCTTGACTGAGCTCCCCCAGCATCAAGGATATTTTGATCCATCACTATGTTTCTAAACTCTAACATAGTACTTGGCACATTGTAAAAGCAACAACAAAAAATACTTATTGTAAATAAATGACAATGGATAAGTAACAAAGGATACATTCCTTTGACAAATCTTAAAAGAGAAGAAAGACTGGGAAAGGCACAGAAAATATAGTAGAGTTTTCCAGGCTGTAGGTAAATATGCATATATACATATACATAAATGTATTTGAACAATTGTGAATTGTCTAAAAGTTCTGAGAATGCCTAGGAAACTGGAGAGGTAAACAGAGCCAAACCATGAAAGATGTGATTTATCATGAAGAAATGAAAGCACCTGCAAAATATTTTAGGCAAGTATTGCCTGAGTCAGATATATGCTCTATAAGAATTACCTTGATGTCTTGATAAAGATAGTATTAGAAGAGTGTGAAGGTGGAGGCTCAGAGATCAGAATGAAGGAATGGGGAATGAAGTAAGATGGGAACATTTAGGGAGAGAGAGAAGAGACTGGAGTCGGGAATATCAGTCTATTACCCATATCACAGCTAACTGTTGAACAATAACAAAGGTTTTTGCTGTTGCTGTTGTTTTAATGATTTGGTTCTTTGCCTGTGCTTAGGGAAAGTGCTCACTTCATTGTGTGTGTGAGTGAGTGTGTGTTTGTGTATCCTGATGTTGAGTTGGTATTGTGTCTTTGCTTCCTACATAAAAGAAACAGAGAGTGAAGGTTCCTCTAGAGATTCAGTCGGGAATGAGAAAGGAAAGGTGTCCATCAAAGGCATAAAAACCTGTACACGGATTGGAGTTGTTGAGTCTTAACTTTTAGACTGTGTGTTTTTGCTCTATGCAAAGGAAAATATAATGTGCAAAGTTCATATGAATAATCAACGTATAAATACATTATAGTAAATATCTTCTGGATGACATTTGGCAACAAATTACCTTCACTATAGTTCTACTCTGACACTCTGGGCCAGCTCCATGCATGCACTAGCACACAACTCAGAAGAGCCCCATGTTTGGTGTATGTTCTATGCTTGCTATGTTCTGTTGTTACAATTTAAAAATCTTTAATAATTTTATGTTTAAACTTTGTTTTGTAAGGGAAGGCCAATAAGAACAATGGAGGATGCACCAAGAAGATAAGCACAACACATGTTTGCTGTTCCTTGATACCCCATTTGCTTTGAGTGTTTGCAGTGTCTCATGGGAATAAAATTCCACCCAGCTGTGCACTGTGTGACTCAATACAAGTACAAGGTAAGTGTGTTACATCTATACTAAGTAAAGGAGGACAGTGAGAGCCTCAAAGACCATGCTTTCCATTTCAACCTGAACTTGCTTGGAACACAATATGAAGGCAATAGTGTTTTACAAAACATGAACAAAACCAAAGGCTTTCATTATATTCTTCTGTACTCATGCTACTCTGCTGCAAGCAGCCACTTATGCTGAAAATGGTATAGAAGAAAGAAAGAAAAAGATAGGGCAATTTATAGTTCCTTTTCCTTTAAGTCCATCCTTACTCAAAATAAATTTAAAGTTAGAAAGTGTTGGTAGAATACATTGTGTCAAAAGGTAAAATAAAAGCATTTGAGTTAGTTGTGCAGTATGTCCAATGTTCTGGTAAGAATGAAATACAGGACCTCCCCTGGTGGTGCAGCGGTTGAGCGCTGGGCTGTGAAGCTGCCCGCAGCCTCTGCAGCACCAGTTCGATCCCTGGCCCTTGGTGAGGGTCCCACATGGCACGCAGACCTCTCCTGCCATGCCCACTGCTCCCCTCAGCAATGTATTTCGTCAAGTCTGCCTGTTCTGTTCCCCACTCTGGCTCTGATGAATTCTCTCACCCTCCCACGCTTCTGACTGTACCCAGTGCTTGTATAAATAAATAAATGAATCTTTAAAAAAAAAAGAATGAAATACATGTGCATGCACAAGCTACTAAATATTAATTGTTAATTTCAGAGTCTACATGCAAGTTACATGCTTTTATATTTAAAGCACTAACATCGCACAATACAGAAATGATAAAATTCATACTAATAATCTAAATTTCATGTTTCTTGACTTAGAATGACAACCAATAGAAAATGAAAAACACCACAATAAGAGAAAGACTGCAAAAGAAAGGAAAACACTCTACATTTTAGTTCACTTAGTGGCATTTTTCCTGCATTTTGAACCAAGAATCCTGTATTTATTGTGCAGCTCTGCTGAAAGTTTAAGAATTGCCAGGTACTAAAACAACATTATCACATACCAAAATAGAGCCAAGACAATCACCAATTCTGTTGGCAGTTAAAAAATAACTGATATTATTCAATTATATCTTACAAACTGGTGTATCTATATAAACCAGTCTGCATAACCTAAAAGGTGAAACATATTTTTAGGCAAGTTTAATTTTGATAGAATATTAGAGGACTAAAATAAACTGGCACAGTGCAGCAGTTTTTCAAATCAGGAGCTCCGGTAAAATACAAGTGACAAAGTAAGTTACATTGGATTCCAAAATCACCTAAAATGATCTGTCTGAAAAAGCATGAGTTTCATTTTGAAGACACAAGCACCTGTGAATACCCTGAACTAGAGTTTTAAGCCAAGTTTTGGATTCTGAGACTACATGAACAAAATTTCTGTTCTCAAAGATGAAATGAAGTATTATTAATATAACTTTTATACAATGGTAAAATAGTACCAAATGAAATTATCCATGCATCCTTTATACACAACTATAACTTTTAAGGAAGAGAGAATAAAGTAATTATTCTCACACTTTCAGTCTTTGTGTGTGTGTTCCCCAAACAGATACATTTTGGCTATTTCTTAAGGACTATTTTTTTTTAAGATTTATTTATTTATACAAGCATTGGGTACAGTCAGAAGCGCGGGAGGATGAGAGAATTCACTAGAGCCAGAGCGGGCAACAGAACAGGCAGACTGATGAAGTACACTGCTGAGGGGAGTAGCGGGTGGCAGGAGAGGTCTGCGCGCCATGTGGGACACTCGCCAGTGGCCAGGGATTGAACCGGCGCTGCAGGCGTTGAGGGCAGCGTGACAACCCAGAGCTCAACCTCTGCGCCACCAGGGAGACCCTGTGGCTATTTCTTCCATCTTATTTTTCATGATTCTTGGATTCATTTTTCAGTTGTAAGCATAATATAGTAGATTATAACTTAATCTTCTCTCCCTGAAGCTAAAAAGTTAAGAGTTCCTGATATCTCTAAGTATATAAAGTGATAACATTTCAAAACAATATAGCCCTTAACTAGTCATCATAAAAATGTCCTGAATTACTAGAAATTAAATGGGATTAATTGGCATAATTCTCCCAAAGAGCAAATAAGTGGTGCAATTTTAAGTGCAAAGGTTAAGAACGCCCTGCCCATTGAAGGGAAATGCATTCATTCTGTAATTAATAATTAGCAAAAGGTTTAAGGTATAAAATTCCCTGGGAAAGATGGCATGTTAGTTTTCATTCACAGTAAGAGGGGAAATGACTGAGGGAGAATAATCTGTGACCAGGTTTTGATAGGAAATAGAGCAGATAGAAGTAACCAAGGACTTCCACTGAGTGGTGTGTGCAGTGGGGTGCCCGTTACTACTACTTCCCCTTCACTGGATCTTGGTGTCACATGTTTTATGAGCTAAAACAGCCCTCCCTATTTTAATCACTAGTTTAATAGGGGAAAAACAAAACATTCCTAAAAATATTGTCCATACTGTAGAATCTACATCATGTAATCTATAAAGTTTTAGGCATGTAAGTGTGATTATGATTATAATTCTCAGGAACAGGAGTGATGTTCTATGGAAGAAGCACTAACCCATCACTAGATGAGCTCCTCCTGGTGAGAGGAGAGTCCTCCCTGGGCGGGACTTTAGAAGAAAGCAGAGGTGACTGACTTGATTGTTCCAGGTAAGCTTCTGGCGTGGGGATCACAGCACAGGGTTGTGTCCTTATTTTGCTTTTCAGAGGTTTAATCGACCATTTGACTTTATTACAAGATGTGATCTATTATTCAAACTACAGTCAGATTGAACAACATAGAATTTAGTGTCAGAAGATCTCGATTTGAGAAAAGTCATTGCTATGGTTCATCTTACTTGCTCAAACGACCTCATAGTTTTGTTACAACGACTGCTCAAGTCAGACACAATGACTGAGGCATTTTTTACATTTTTTTTCCTGAAAACAGCACTCCACATGGACATGACTTACAAACTATATTGTAACACATAAATGTTACAAAAGAATTTGTACTAATTGTTACAATTTGGTACAAAAGTTTGTACAAAGTGTTACAAACTGAAAAAATGGAATTTGCAGTAATTTTTATTTCAGTAGAGGAAAAATAAGCCAATGACATTTTTATGTGAAAATTTATTGTTTTACAAATAAAAAAGCAGTTATGTTTTTGGGGCATGGAGTCACCTCTGCCCCAAGTTCCTTAATGGGTGACTTTCCTCTCACATCTTTAATCAAGGCAGCCTAGTGTTTCCCAGACCTCTCAAGTCAAGTAGGAAAAATGGTTTTTGCTAACTCCCTTGGGACAAACCAACTCTACTCAGCAACCTGGTGGCCAGTTAAGGACTATCCGGGTAGAAACTCCTCTCAGGCATTGCTCTAATGAAAGCTACTATACTGGTTTCTAACAGCATATGTTCTACCCACCATCATTCTTGAACTTAGTATGAATGAAATTATACAAAGTATATTCTTTTGGCTCTCCATTCTTTTTCTTAACACTATGTTTATAAGATTCACCATACTACTGTGTATGGTTATAGTTCATTCACTTTCATTGCTGTGTAGTATTCCATTCTCTGAATACATCACAATTTATCCATTTCACTGCTGATTATTTGTATTATTTCCATTTTGGTGCTACTTTATATGATATGGCTATGAACACCCTAGCCCATGCCTTGTGGTATACATATGTATACTTTTTTTCTGTGTGGTCTATAGGTAGAGGTAGAATTGTTAGATCATATACTCTGCATATATTCACTTTAGTAGACAAAGTCAAAGTAGTTGTACCAATATTCACTCCACCAAACTTATATATCCAGCAGTAGCTTGTAATACATTTATTTTCTGCTTATAATAGCAAGAGATGGTTTCTGTTTGCAAGTAAGAACTTTACAAGACATGTAAAGAAAAAAGTCTGGAGAGGAGTCTTACAGGTTGAGAATATCAAGGAGAAAGGTCTTGAGGCCATTATATCACTACCATGTATTGATTATTACTTGACAAATACTGTGCCTAATGTTTACACACATGCGCATGCACACACACAGAGATAGACATATAGCTATGCAGATGGATAAGATAATCAGAAATAAAGTAAATTAACCATTCTTAATTCAAAGTTGTATTACAGCTGCTGTGTAAGGTAAAACACTATGAAGTTAGTATGATTAACACTCATCTGTTTTGGGTAACTGACATTTTATAAATTGAAATAAATTGGTTAAAAATATCTACATATAATGACAAAACAAGTATTTGAATCCCAATTTGTCTGACTCCAAAATATCACCTCTTTAATGCCCCAAAAAGAGCTGAATAATTTATGCAGGATACTTAGAACAGATTCTGTCAACTCTAAGTGGTATCAAATAGCACCAACAACTTTCTAAGTTTCTTTATTTTTTCCAGTGTCTTATAGAGCATCCTAGGAAAAATGGCAGATATGTCATAGAAAGGGTGGAACACTCTGGGGAGTGGAAATCATGACATATTGTTTGCCAGTATTCTTCAGTGACTGGCAGTTACTGATGCTAAAAAGAAAGTCTTTGATCATAATGATAACTCACAGTCATATAATATTTTATATTCCTAAAACATTATAGGTCAGAATCCTATTAAATCATAAGAAGCTATGTGTTTCTTCATTCAAGTCTTTCTTTTAAAGAGACCATATTTTCAAGTGAGTTAAAAATAAAGAAGGAATATGATTTTGTTTGTTGTTCCATTTCATTTTATTTCATTCTTACAGATAAACAGCAAATTTCAACAAACATATCAAAATACTGAACTGATTTAACTTGTAAGAATTTTGCAGATTGTAAGATTGACATGTTTTGGTTGGTTGGTTAGTTGACCTTGTTGCTGTTGTTATGTTGGTAGTAGGTTTTTGATGTTTGATGGACATAAAGTGTTACTGTTTCATGGCCCCTGATAAATGCTTCTGGGACACTTTATTCAAATAAGCAGGATTCCTTCCTTGGGTGGAATTTTCCCTCAATTCTTTTTTTAAGTTTTGATGATTTTAAAACATAGATAACATTAAAAACAAAATTTTAAACTGAATAGATTTGGCACACACTAAAATAATTGTTGCATATCATTTAATGTAGTTCTAAAATCATGTCGCATTGAAAGGGAACATTGGAATCCTCTTAGAAATTGGTAGTATCAATCAACCCTTAAGAAAAGATTTCCCTTAGTCAAATAAAAAGGGTAGAGTATGGTAGTAAGAAGTCCTGAATATTTTCTCTTGACTACTTATTTAATTACATTGTTTCCTAAACCAATTTTATTTTGAACACTCCCTTCCAAAAAAGCACTATTTTGCAGACAGTTATTGTATCATCTGCTGCCTGCTGTTTATAACTGACAAGTGATTGTTAAATGCAAATTCTGTCATTGATCAGACTGGAGAGAAGTGTTAACTATGCCCTCCATCCAAAAGCAAAGCTAGTTTTGGTGTTGGTACTTTGCATATTTGCAACTTGGGATGATAACAGCTGCTACTCCCACATTACAATATAGGCACCTCCTTCATACATTATATAAGGTGAGCCAGAACACTTCAGGTGTCTCATCCTAAGACATATTCATAGGAAAGGAAAAGACTGTCAGAATGACTTTCCATATGCCTGAAGGGACATACATCTCGCAGATGCAAAGCCCCCTGTATAATACCAGAGAAAGGGAAGCCCAGTGTCAGTATCCAAGTAACACTCTCCAATCCTCAATACTCTGAATGGACACTTTATCCTTTCTGAGTGTCCCCAGCATTTAATTTATAATCATAAAAATAGATAACTATAATATTATGAAAATAATTGATAGTTAGAGTAAGGTAGAATTAAGCACTTGATGGAAAACAATCCATTTAGTCTCTGAATTTAAAAAATATATTTTCATGTAAGAAACTGAGAGGATGAGCCATCATTACTAATTTGACCTGGTATTTAGATGCTTCACCTGCCAAGCTGGTGTTTACATCCCTCTGAATCACCCTCCCTTCCAGTTCCTTATTCCTCAGCAGATGCTTCTGGTGGACTTTCTTAAACTTTTAGGGAAAGTTAAAAATTCAATAAGACATGGAAACAAAGCTACTACATTCTCTCCTTAACTTCAGGATTTGCCCTTTAATATTAACTTACGCATACAGTGAAAACCAAAATTGATCTGCCTGAATTTATTATTACATTTGGCTTATATCTGGACCTTGCATGACAAGAATTAAGTACTTTAAGTACCTGATCACCACACAAATGAGAAGTTAGCAAAAAGCATTACGACAGAACTCATAGAATGAGAGACAGAACTCATAGAATGAGAGAGACTTGTTTTTGTTTTTTTGTTTTGCTTTTTAAAGATTTATTTTCATTTATACAAGAACTAGGGCACAGACCAGAGGCACAGGAGGGTGAGAGGATACACCAGAGAGGAGAAAACAGGCAGAAGGACCAAAAACACTGTGTTTAGAGAAGCAGCAGGGCAAGACAGGAGAGGTCTGCGCGCCACGTGGGAATCTGCCTGGCTGGCCGGGAATCGAACCTGCACTGCCAGGCTGCAGCGGCTACTGACAGCTTCACAGCCCTGAGCTCAACCTGCTGCACCACTGGGGAGGCCCGAGAGAGACTTGTGTTTGCCATTTTTTTTTTTTTTTAATCCAGGAAGCAAACTCTCATTGTTCTTTGGCTGAATTTGAATGCTGGTCTCTATGAAAGCTATTTGTTTGGGCTGAATTTGGAATCTAATAAAATTTGGTGTTCATTTTTAACATTAACTAAGAATTCAGCTTAATGTTAAACCTTTGGGGAACTGACAAACTTTAACTTGCTTCATTTTTTTTTAATTTTTCTTTTATTTTTTTCCCTTTTTTAAATTTAAATATTTTATTTTATATAATTCTTACATCTTTTTTCATCTTTGCACAATGTATGCATTTTCATTTTGGTTATATTCCCCATATAATTGCACCACCCCCCTTATTTTGACTCTAGTCCTTCCTCTCCCCGCCCATCCCTCTCCCCACACAGTGTGTCTCTGGTTTATAGTTGCTTATTGATTTTGCTTTTTATTTGTATTGATTAGTCTTTTTCCTGGTCTCTTATTTAGGTTTTCTAGATTCCTGCTATGAGTGAGACCACCCGGTATTTTTTTCTTTCTGACTTATTTCGCTGAGCATGATCCCTTCTAGCTCCATCCATGTTGCTGCAAACTGCATGTGTTTATCTTTTTTGATTGCTGAGTAATATTCCATTGTGTATATGTACCACATCTTCTTGATCCAGTCATCTATTTTTGGGCCTTTGGGTTGTTTCCATAGCTTAGCTATTGTAAATAGTGCTGCTATAAACATAGGCATGCAGGTAACCTTTGGAATTACTGTTTCTGTGTCATTTGGGTAAATACCTAGGAGTGCCACATCAAAGACATCTTTACAGACACATCACCCAAAGCAGTGATAGTGAAGGCAAAGATAAACAGCTGGGACTACATCAAATTAAAGAGCTTCTGCACAGCAAAAGAGACAATAACAAAAACAAAGAGAAACCCCACCGTCTGGGAGAACATTTTTGCACACAACACTAATGATAAAGGACTGATCACAAAAATCTACAAAGAGGGCCTCCCCGGTGGCGCAGCGGTTGAGCGCTGGGTTCCGAAGCTGCCCGCAGCCTCTGCGGCGCCGGTTCGATCCCCGGCTGCTCCCCGGCCACCGGAGGAGGATCCCACATGGCGCGCAGACCTCTCCTGCCGCCCGCTGCTCCCCTCAGCAGTGTGCTTCGGTCCTTCTGCCTGCTCTGCTCCCCGCTCTGGCTCTGGTGAGTTCTCTCACCCTCCCGCGCTTCTGACTGTACCCAGTGCATGTATAAACCAAAACAAACAAACAAACAAATAATAAATAAAATAAATAAGACATGCCTCTAGAAAATTAAAAAAAAAAAAAAAGAATTGCTTAAAAAATCTACAAAGAGCTGATGAGACTCAACAAAAACAAAGAAAATTATCCAGTCAAAAAATGGGCAGAAGAGCTAAAAAGAAACTTCTCTGAAGAGGAAATGCAAATGGCCAACAGGCATATGAAAAAATGTTCAACATCACTTGTAATCAGGGAAATGCAAATCAAAACTACAATGAGGTACCATCTTACACCAGTGAGAATGGCACATATTTAAAAAATGTTGGTGAGGATGTGGAGAAAAAGGAAATCTCCTGCACTGCCGGTGGGAGTGCAAACTGGTCCAACCACTATAGAGAACTGTGTGGAGATTCCTCAGTCTACTAAAGATGGAGCTTCCATATGATCCAGTAATTTCATTATTTTTTTTTTAAAGATGCTATCGACACACTTGAAATGCAGCTCTGAATTATATTTAGTGAAAATCATGCAACAGATGCAGATATCCACTTGCTTTTTGTAATCTATAGTGTTAGTCTAATGCATGTGTCCTGAATTGGAGAGTCTGGTACACTGTGAGAAAAATTTTGATTTGAAAGTAAGTTACACCCAAGCCAGCTTTAAATTGCAACATGTCCATTTGCTTCTGTCTTCTGAAATATGTGTGTGTGTACAAACAGAAATGAAAATGACCATAGATCTGAGGCATCTAAGAGGGGAGGAGAGGAAGGGGTCAAAACAGAAGAGGAAGAGCACAAGGGACGGTGGTGCTAAATCAAAGGTCCTAAGGTGGTGGAAGAACTATGGGAACTACACCTGAGGGAAGAAACCAAATACTATCTAAGAAATTAACAATGATGAAAGACAAACAGTACTTGAAATTAAAAAAAAAAAAAAAAAAGGAAAATCACTGGTTTGTAACAGGCAAAAAAAATGACCGGATATAAACTACAGTAATCAAGACAGTATGATATTAGTGAGAGAACAGGCAAATAGATCAATGGAAATGGAACAGAGATAGTCAACTAATCTTTGACAAAGGAGCCAAAGCAACACAGTGGAGAAAATATACACATCACAACAAATGTCCCAGAACAACTGGTCGTCCAGATTAAAAAAAAGAAAAAAATGAATTCAAACACAGACCTTATGCCCCTTTCAAAACTCAACTCAAAATGGGTCACACACCTAAATGTATAATACAAAACGATAAAACTTCTGGAAGATACCATAGGAGAAAAATATAGATGATTAGGCATATGAAGAGTCTTTTTAGATAAAACATCAAAGGCACAATACATAAAAGAAAAAACTGATAAGCTGGACTTAATTAAAATTAAAAGCTTTTGTTCTGTCAAAGATCTTTAAGAGACTAAGATACAAGCCAAAGACTGGCAGAAAATATTTTCAAAACACACATCTCAAAAAGGATTGTTGTCTAAAAATACAAAAAGAACTCTTAAAATTTAACAATAAAACCAGATTAAAAAATGGGCCAAATATCTTAAACACCTGACCAAAGAATGTTATCAGGGAAATGCAAACAAACATGACACCGCACGCACCTATTAGATGGTCAAAATCTGGAATTCTGACAACACCAAAGGCTGGAGTGGACATGAAGCAATGAAAATATTCATTGCTGAGGGAGATGTTAAAATGTCACTTTTGAAAAAAGTTTGGCAGTTTCTTACAAACTTAAACATAGACTATATCATATAATCCTGCAATCATGCCTACTGGCATTTACCCAGAAGAACTGAAAACGTACTTCCACACAAAAAGCTGCATGTTTATAGCAGCTTTATTTATAATTGCAAAAACTCGGGAGCAATCAAGATGTCCTTTAGTAGGTGAATAGAAAAATAAACTGGGTTTTTTTTTGTTGTTGTTCGGTTCAGACAATGGATTATTCAGCACTAAAAATAAATGGGCTATGGAGTCATAAAAATATGTAGAAGAACATTTCCATGTATATTACTGAGGGCAGAAACCAGTCTGAAGAGCCTACCTATTGTATGATTTCAACTACATGACATTCTGGAAAAGGCAAAATTTACAGAGTTGATAAAAAGATTAGTAGTTGTCAGAGGCTGGGGATCAGGGCAATGCATAGGCAGAGGAACACAGAGGAATTTTAGTGCATTGAAAATACTCTGTATAATACTGTATAATGATGGGTACATGTTATTACACATTTGTTAAGATTCCTGGAAGGTACAACACTAAAAATCAACTCTAAAGTAAACTATGGATATTGGATGATAATGATGTGGCCATGTAGAAACATCAGTATAGCAAATATACCACAATGGTGGGGATGCTGATAATGGGGGAGGGTGTATATGGGAAATCTTTGTAACTTCCTCTCAATTTTGCTGAGAACCTAAAAATGCTCTAAGAAAATAAACTCTTCAAAAAATAAAATTAATTAAAGGATTTTAATTTAACATTTATATGTTTCTATGTTTGATAGTGATTTTCTCTGAATAGTACTTCATGGGGGCAGGGATTCTATCTGATGTACTATTTTCTTCCCAGCATCTACCATCCTCCTTGGCACAAAATAGATGACAATGAATGTATTTTTGTCTTGGTAGCTGACTTGCATTCTGTTTGCATTTCTGTATTTTCTAAAACATTTTTACAATGAATCTACATTTATAATAATAAAAATAATGCTATTTTATAATGTTTACTATACTATTTCTTTTACTTGCTTGAGCCAATTTGTCAAATAGTCTATCCAAAAAGATTTGGATAGACGATTCAAAGAGTTGAAGAGAGAAAGAGAATATTTTTCCTACAACTGATGGCTCATTGCCTTCTCCATCCCCAACTGGTCTTGCTGAATGTTGCCTTCATTTTTTCCCTCACATGCCTACTCTTGTTTCTCAGTACCAACTGATGATATTTAAAGTCCTCAGTTAACTCTTAATCCTTCCTCACGGACTTGTTTCATTCCCCAAATTAAAAACGCCAATTGCTGCCTGCTCACCTACACTGTCTTTTCAGGGAAAATGTTCTACTCTCAGGTCTTGATATCTAAGCCACTACACTTCGTAGCACATGATCCCCTTTCTTTCTTTCCCTCCCATTACCCCCATCCAAGCTTGGGTAATTAAGCAAATGGTGAGCACCTGAGGTAAGCTAATCCTTTGGCTTGCTGGTATTAAAGAAACATGAGCTGGAATAACTAAATTCTCCATCTCCTAAATGTGAATTAGGTCACACAGAGGGAATACACCAGCAGGTGGTGTGAATTGAAGCTGGAAAAAAAAAATTCCATGAAGCAGAGTTGAGTTTGAAACTGGAGACCCCTTTCCCACCTCAAAGCTCCAGTGCTTCACCCTAAAATATTGCTTTCAGGCAATGCAAGCGGCAGCAGGTAGTGGGTATTTTCTACCCGCCACCAGTGGCAGGCCCCACTGGGGCTCAGGTTTCTGGCAGAGACCAGCAGTGATGGAAGACTGCAGTGGTTCTCCGACCATCCACCCCATGGCATGCAGCCCCTGGAACCCCAGGGACCAGCTCTACACTGTGGCTCCCTCCAGCTGCAGGCAGTGGAGGGGCCCATGGATTTGCTGCCTGGATCGTGGAATGGTAAATAGTCCAATCAGCCATCAGATTGCAACCAATCCAATCAGACTGTTGGGGGAGGGGGGTTGCAGAGAGAGGAGATAAGGCAGGAGTGAAGCCAGCTTGGGAGGCACTGGCCTCGCTCAGATGGCACTTATTTGGACTCGCCAGAAATGCCATGGACTGGACACTTGCTTGCTTGACTGGATGTTCCCAGATGCATCCAGCAGCCAATCTCTGAAGGAAGAAAAGAAACCAAAATGCTTTCAGAGAAGCCAAATTGCTTTGCAGGCCAGGGGCCGCTGCCTGCTTCCAGCTTGCCTCTGACATCACCTGAAAGGAGCACCAGGCCTTGGGCTTGGTGCCTCAAAGAGCTATTTGTTGTTATGGACTGACAACTTACAAAGAGCTGTAATGCCAGGGAATGGTGCTGTGTAGGGTAAGGAAAAATGCCAGGCTTTTCTACCCACCTGCCATCAGGATAGATGATGGATCCTTGAGGTCCTGAATGCATGCCTAATGGTGGGCACCTGGAGTAGGGTGTGGGCATAGGTAGATGGGATTTACCTGGGCTAAGACTGTGCTTTTAAGAGTGGCATCACAGGTACGCCAGTAGAAGCCAAGAACAAACAGAAGCCAAAAGAGAAGTCGAGAAAGAAGTAGCAGAAGCCCAGAGAGAAGCAGAGAACGCCGGAGAGCCCAGATAGAGTGAAGACTTGCTGGGGGATGTGGGGCCGGGAGGCCTCCCCCCAGCACCCCTGCCTGCCATATGCCTGGTAAATCCCAATAAAAGCCTGCAAAAGCCACTGAGGACTCTGACTCCTCCTTTGCCCGGTCTGCTGGATCATAGAAAACCTGCTCAGTGTCATTCCTGCCCCTACATGCTGACAGGCCAGTACTGTCCAGCACTGTTGATGGGTGATCAGCATTCTGTCCAGCGCACCTGTTGAGAGCTGTTAATCATCTGGCAGCACCTCCTGGTGCTGCTGCTTCCATTGCTGTCTGGTCCAGCATCCAGTGCTGTCCATCTCAATCTTCAGACTGTGGCTGAAGGCTGCTGCGATGTCATCTCATTGGCCCCACCTGTGAGCATCTCCAGCTGCAGTGAGTTGGATGCTGGCCTGCTGCCTGCCAGCTATCATGAGCCCCAGGCCCTCATTGCCAGGCCAGCACCTTCTTGGATGAGGATGCTTTTATTTAGGACTTTGGGGCACTGTGGACACTAACTGGGATGAGATAGCCAGCTACCTATTACCTCAGAGACCCTTTGTTTCCCCTGTTTGTTAAATAAACCCCATTGCTATTGTTCCTCGGGCCTGAGCAGTCTTGTGCGCATGGGTGGGGAATCCAAATGCATTGAGTGACCTGACCTGTTGGGCACTGTCCTAGGATGGCTATAGCCCCCCTATACCCCTGTTTCAGGTTCATAGCACGCCAAAGGTACATGCAATCTAAAATTCTGAGGCAGTAGGACTATGAGTAAGCAAGTAAATCTTCATAGCAAAGAAAGCAAAACGGCTACACGAGGAGATAGGCCCATAAGGAGGAGAGTGAGAAAGGTGAGTGGGTTACTCAGTTACTGAAATAAATACGAGCTTAGGTGCTGCTGGAGAGATTCTGCAGATGTGATTAAGGTGCCAAGTCAGCTGACTTTGTTTTTTTTAATTAAATTTTTTATTTTTTACATCATTGTTCAATTTTAAACTATATTTACTTCCCTTGACCCCCTCAGGTGTAGTCCCCATAGTTTCCTTCCCCAGTGCACCATCACCTCAGTCCCCTGTGCTCCTCTCTCCCTCCCTCTGATCCTTCTGCCTCCTCCTCCCTGCAGTTTGTCTCTGATTTATAATTGTCAAGTCAGCTGACTTTAAACTGGGAAGTGATTTTCCTATGTAAGCTTGATGCAATCGGAAGAGTATTTTTTTTTCAAAATTACCAGATTTTATTTGGCCAAGCAAAGTTTCAGCTTGATCAATAGTTAAAAATGACTTATTATTTTTTATTACAAAGTTACATTTTTGTTTAAAAATTTTTAAATGTAGTTCATTAACAAGAAAAAGAACAATCATTTGTAATCATACCTTGAAGGTAAGTATTGTCACATGTTTTTAAATTTCCTTTCAGGATTTCAAAAATGTAAATGGACTTGCTCCTGGCAAAAGAGATAAAAAGAAAGACATAAATTCAACATAAGGAATAATTGCCATTCTGGAGGAAACCATGTGGCAGGGAAAGAGAGTGGTCAATTCAGGCTGAGGGCTGCCAGGGAACAAACACCTCAGCCCTGTGGCAGAAAGGAACTGAATTCTATCAGAATCAATTCTATCAGCAACAGGAAGATCAAAAGAAACTTCCAGTTGAGAACAGAGGCAACCCAACACCATGGTTTCTGTCTGCTGAGATCCTGAGCAGGGAATCCAGTTACTTTGTGCCTACAGAAATGCAAACTAGTAAATAAGGTTGTTTCAAGGCACCAAGTTCATGGTAATTGTTATGCAAAGTTGAAAGTGAATACAGGTTTCTGCTGGAATAAAGACTTTTGCAGAACTGTGTGGAAAGCAGCTTGCAGAGGATTAGGACTAGAGACAGGGATAATGGGAGGGGATCATCCAGACATGGAATGAATGCCCAGATTGCATCTCATGCATCAGACCTTCATGAGACCTTTCCTGTTGAGCTGAGCACACCATCTTTGAAATCTGTGCTTTAAAGATTCAGTTTCTGGGAGAGAGCTAATATCCATGGATGAGAAGCTCCAACCCCACCCCACCCCCCACTGTTAGGGGTGCATTCCCAGCTTCTCCATCATCCTGCCAACATGTGGTACTGCGCCCCAATGAGTTTCCTGTTCAGGGTCCCATGAGTTATAAAAAACTGTCATGCTTCTTGCCAGTAGCTCCCTTTTGCAGGCATGGACTTATCACAGTTATTCCAATGCTGAAAGCTTAGGAAATTACCTAGAGAGCCTTCAAAAACTGAGAGCCAAAGTAACTCCTGAGTCAGTCTCATCTAACTAGGACTCAGGTATTGTTTTGATTTTTTGTTTGTATACCACTTTGACCCTTTCTCCCTTCTCCCTTAATCTCAGAAGCCTCATTTCATTTATTAATATATGCTTACATTTTTTTAAACAAATATGCTAGTTTTTGTAAGTATTTTGCTTTGATAAATCATCTGCTCTATAAATGCCCAATATTTGTTTTTATCATTCTTATTTGTTTTATTACACATAATTCCCTTAAACTCCTTCCATTTTGCTGGAAATGGCAACATTTTGCCTTTTCTTGAGACTGAATAATAATTCCATTGTGTGGATATATCACATTTTCTTGATCTAGTCTTTTATTAGTGGGCATTTAGGTTGATTCCATGTCCAACTATTGTAAATAATGTCGCCATAAGCGCTGCCGAGCATATTACTTTTTGAATTGATGGTTTTATGTTCTTCGGCTAGATAAACAAAAGTGAGATCATAGGTCATATGGTATTTTCTTTTATTTTTTTAGGTAAATCCTGATTGTTTTCCCCAATTAGTGTTTACAGTATAATAGGGTTCCTTCCTCCTTTCATCAACTCCAGAATTTGTTGTTGAGGGTCTTCTTAATATATGCCATTCTCATAGGGGGTGAGATATTTCATTGTGGGTTTAATCTGCATGGTCCTTGTTAAAAGCTACAATGAACATTTTTCATGTATTTAATGGTGAATTGTTTGTTCAGCTCTGCTGTCCATTTATTAATTGGACTCTTTTTTTGCTTGTTTTCTGAAATAAAATATATCTCAATTTGAAGGTGTAGAACTTGAGAAATAATTATAAATTATCCTTATTTATTTTTATAATAACATTTGAAAATAAACCTTCTCTTTCTCTTCTCTCCCTTTTCTAACTACCAATGAGGGAATGATCCTAATTATCATCATCTTATCACTATTACAATGTGAAATTTTATTTGTTAGATTAATGCTTTTTCACGTAAGTGATTTCAGGTGGTTGATGAGAAAAGAAAGGCTCAAACAGTTAAACAATTGCCTTAAATCAGAGTCATTGTGTGCTAAGCACAATCTCAAGCACAACTCCATGCCCCAAATCCTGTGTTTTCCACACCAACACCATCCCATAGGGAACTGTAAAGAACATATGTGCCATTCTTTACACCAGCCATGATCTGTTGGTCACCAACTATCTTCTAGATGTTCAAGTATGTCTCTGATTTCATTTGTTTCTTACATTGATGTTCTGTGGTGAGAATAAATGCCTCAATGGTAAAAAAAAAAAAAAAAGAAAGGAGATTCTGAGTGGTTGAACTAGCCTAAGTTCAGACAACAATTAGATGATTAATTCAGAATAATCTTCTGAAATAAAGTCATGTCCCAGCTGTACTCCCTTGATCCTAAATGAAAGAAGACTGGCAAAGGCAGAATATTCTTGGAAAGGAAGACCTGAGTCCAAATAAGCAAACAAAAAAATCACCACTGTCTCTTTAAGTTTCCTCTCCAATACGTACAGTACTTAGGTAAATTCTGCAAGTGTTTCTAAGCTCTCATTTGCCACCTGAACAAGTCATGGCATGCCACACTTCATGAGAAATATTGCTAATGGCAATGGTGCACTTCCTTCTAGAGCAGAGACTCTGATTAGAGACCGCATGTCACAAAACCAGAGACTGAACGTACAGACCACATTTATACATGTGAATATGAGAAACATAAGCTATCTATACCCCAAAGAGCTCAGTGTGATTAGTTGGGGAAGTAAGTGATTTTATCTTTTTTCTCTTTTCTCCTAAATTTTATGATGAGTATATCACATTTCATAACTAGGAAAATGTTAACAAATCGTGGGAAAAGAGACAGTGAGTCTCAAATTCCTTTTTTCTCCCTTGCTAATCTGTCCCACTGTCATGTATTAGTACTCAACCCCAATCCTCCAAAGTATATTTGGTATTAAACCCCAAAAATATCTCTCCTTATGAGTGCTATTGATTCACTTACAATTGCAGCTATACACTTCTACCAAATACCTATCAGTTTCCCCAGGCAACAGAAAGATAAATAGCATTTTCTCTTTATCCTCAGATGTTTGCATTGACGATGGAAAACTAACAAATGGGTTATGATTGTACAACTTAAGTATTACAATATAGGAAGAAGCAACTCTTCACTTTTTATCTTGAAAGAAGTATTTTCATGTCTCCACTTATCTTTAGCTTAAAAGTTTCTATACCTGGTAGCCTCTACAGTATGGGAAATTGCATAAATCTGCTAGAAACAGTAAGCTATATTTACAGAAAGAAATAGAAACTGTCAGATGCAACTTACATTTGTGGGCTAAAAGTAGGATGACATTAACATTTTTTGTCCAAATCTTTGAGATACTTTTGAGAATGGAAAGGTGTGGTATTAGTAGTTATTCTAGGACCACAGGTGTAAACTCTAAACCTCCTAATAAAGTGGACATATATTAACCCTCATAAGGAATTAAGGAAGGGAGTTAGATTATTTTATTATTAAGATGACTTCTGAGAAAATTAAACATATTTACTCAGATGTGGAAATGTAGTTCCATACTGGGTTTTGCTACAATGTTGAAGTAATTTTCATTCAGGTCATTGGCACCATCCCATACATGGACCACCTGTCTTAAGAGTTTGCCATGTTTGCACCAGGACTAATCCACCTGCTCTGTCTTCCTGGGGAGGTTCCCACTTTCTCCCCTGCACCTTAGGACATTTCTGTCCAGGATTTGCCCCTCTGGGTTCTTTGTCTCTGTAGCCAAGCTTCTGATGCTACAGCTGCAGGGCTTCCCCCAGCTTCCTCAGTGTGATGGTAGAGGCAGGCCTAACTGCAGCTGCAGAAACAAAGGTGAGGGCCCCCCCTGGAGCTTGCTGGTGGGTAAAGAGCAGTGGTTCTGACTTTGCCACTATTATGAATTCCTCCATTGCTGTGGAATACGATTTAGGGGCATAATGAGGGAGCCCTGTAGTGTTCACCACATGCAGACTTCATCAGAGCAAAATTTCTCTCAGCAGATGAACATAGACAGATGCACATTTCCTTCACCAATGAAATATTAAACATGACAGGTGCGATCCCCATCAGGAAGGCTGCATACAAAACGTGCGTGTAACCCATGAGGTTTTCCCCACTCCGCCTTTCCTGCTTGGCTGGGTTCTGGGAGGTGATATTCCTCTTGTAACTCTGTTCAGGTATTCAATTCCAAAAGTTATGGGCAACGGTATGCTTGGGAAGATAATTTAAAGACTTTTGGCTTTAAATTAAGGATCCATTAAGATAATAAAATGTTTTCTTCAAGTTTATTGTTATTCTGCCTAAGGGACCTGTGGGGAAACACAGGATGAAAACTATGGAGAGAGATTTCCGTCACTATGGAAACCGATTCATTTATTTTTATAGGCTGATTTCTAATTCCTCTCCCTGGGCAAAGCTCCCACCAACTTCTGATGCTAGGAGATTATGTTCATTCAAAGGATATTTTGCTGCTTGGGATAGTATTTCCTATTTGTCTGGTGGTGGGGAAAGAAGGCTCAATAAAGAGACAAGATGTATAAGAATATCTTTCCAAAGGGTTGATGCCAGTGAGAGTAGCCAGCTGATAGGAATGAGGAGGTCATCATCAGACTCAGTACAAATACGGGAAAATGTAGCCCCTTAAAAATGACTTGTCTGACATCAACACTTAAAATATGCAGAACACACAGACAGCAGGGTACCTGCTCATCCAGGCTTCCTGGATGAGAATATATGGATATATGGATTCTTAAAGCTAAAGCTTTATAGATCTGAGAATAGTTATCAGAGAAGATATTTGTTGGGTATATTCAGCCTAGAACTTACTGATATAGAATCACTGTGTAGAGATAACATCAGAAAGGGTGGCATTCTTTAAGCACCATGGTTTGTTTCATGTCAGTTATTTTTAACTACTTGGATATTGCCATTTCCAGAGTTTATTTTTTTAATGGAATGCCAAATTCTATTTCTTCTGAGGAGTAATTTTGTGGATATGTCACTGTATCTCTGCTTCCCTTATTAGTAAAATGGCAATAGTGATATATGGAAATCTCCAGGAACAAAAGGAGCATTCTGATTGATAACTGCTATTATGCTGAACTCAGCCTGAAATGTGTTAGTGATATAAATAGATAGTGATGATTTAACTCAATCTGCTTTAAGAGATCCCATCTTGTTATTTGCATGAAAATGATATGATGCCTGGTCATTCAATGTGCTGTGCAACCCCACAGACTGTGAGAATAGTCAATCACACAGAATTTGTTCAAGGCTCTGGAATGCAGTCTGGAATAGTATATAAGGAAGTAGTGGGAAAATCAGAGAATTGCTCCATCAAGTCTGACTGAGCATCTACCATTCCCCTTTCAGACATTAACCATCAGTCCTGGAAAGCCACTGGAGCAAAGCCAGTGAAATTATGATTCAGCAAGTTGAGGTTCAGGTGAAGTTCAATGCAATGTGTGTGTGTGTGTTTGGGTGTGGGTGTATGAAAAAGATGGTGGGTGTGCCGAAAGTTTTCCAGGGGTGTGGCAAAGTGTGCCCTACCTAATCTTATTATAGAGATTAGACTATTTTAAGAATTTGTTTTAAAGTGCTTGAATGTTGTGGTTTCATATTGCCAAAGATTTGACACTGGGAGACACCCGGATGTTTGACCAATTTCATCATTATATCAGACACAAGTACTATTTTTAGTTTTTAATGCATATCAGTGTAAATATGCATACAGTCCTTTAGGACCTGGTTTACTATCTCTTTCCACACTTCCTATCCAAAGAAGTCCGAATGGTAGTTAAAGCAGGATGGGGAGTTGGGTAAACAAGCATAAAAAAGACTGAAAAAACTCCTAGTGGGACAGGATATGATGTCATACCACATATTCCAAGGGTACATTTTCTTTTTATTTATTTTTTAATTTATTTTTATATAATCATTCATTTTCAAACAATATTTGTTCCCCCTCCCCTCTCAGGTGTAGTCCCCATAGAATTTCCTTCACCAGCACACCCCGTGTACCATCACTATACTCCCAAGGGTACATTTTCTAAAGCAGTAGGGGGCGGGCCATGTGTGTTTGAGAATTTTGGTGAAAGAACCAGTACCCCTGTAAGACAGAAATAAAAACTTAGAGATACACATGAAGTGGATATAGGGAGCAATAACACACTAAGATCTTCATGTCAACAACCACACACAGAGATATATGCAAAGTACCTGGCACAAGATCCTTGCCCACATGACTTTACAGTTTATGGAGGGTGCAAACATAAAGACAATGAATCATTGGAAAGAGGAAGGGGGTAGGAGTTGCCTAAAATGTCACTTGAGTGACTAGCAAGAAATTCTGGAGGATGAGCAATTAAAATATTTTTCCAAATATTACAAAAGCAACATGTGCTCACTCTTACCCCACCCAGGGAAATAATACTACCAGTCCCACTGAATAACCTTGTACTTCTTTCCCCACGTCCACTCAAACATATGCACATACAGGGTTTGTATTTTCTTTTGCTATTTTTGTTCTGTGTATAATAAATGAAAAAATGGGATAATATACATACTACTTTGTAAGTTGCTTTTAGACTTCAGAATAAATCATGACATCTTTTCACATAAAATAGCTGCAACAAATGGCTGAATTCACTGTAATTTCTACTCACTGATGAGCATTCAGCTTGATCCCAAGTTCCCACCACTACAAACAAGAAACATCTATATACATATGTACTTATATAGGGAGATGCTTTGATTTCAGTGAAATAAAACCCAAAAGTTTTAGGTATATGTACTTTTCCTTGTAACTGAGTCTTCCAGATTTCAAAGACTGCAAAGCAATTTTTATTCAACCAACAATAAATGGAAATTCTTAGTGATGATGAACAGCTGTGAGAATTGGGGGCTTGGAGGGTGAAGGGGAAGGAACAGAACAATAGTTTGATTTTTTTAAAATACAACATATTGACTGGAAAGCTATAGGTGGGTACTCAGCAGGCAGTGAAGTGCTTAGCTCTGGCACTAATGGATCTAAGTGTGAGTGGGGACATTGGAGTGGCTGGCACCTCTTTGGGGAAGAGAAAGGAACAGAGGGGCAGGTGACCACAGATCCTAGTGAAGCGCCCCCATGACAGGGCTGAGGGAAAAAACTAGGAATTAGCAAAACATAGGAATTACATTCAGGATGCATCAGACAGGTAAGAAGAGAAGCCAAAAAAGTCCGTGCTAAGGAAAAAGAAGAGACAATTTCAAGAAGCAAGGCATGGACTATGGCATCAATACTGGCTGTGTGTGATCTTTAATTGCAGTGACCTGGAGTTCTCTTTTGATGCCTTATAGTGGGGGCACAGAAATGGGAATTTTAAGCTTTTGCTTTTGTTTCCTTTTTAATTTCATCAGTGTCAACTGTAAGGACTAGAGCGACTACCTTCCTTCCCAAACCATCCCCAGGCAAGAGAGTTTTGGTGCTATTCTCCCCACCCCCGAGAACGACCTTCAGCAAAGCTGCCCATGAGTTGGAAAATGACGTGTCTGAGTTTCATCTATTTTCCCTCCCCTGCCCTCCTTGTGAAAGAAATGCTGGCAATCACAGAATAAAAGGCCCTAAATCATTCACTGAGCAGAAAAACAGCCTTCAAATTATCAAAAGCTGATTACATCAGTGCTGACAGATCCAGGCAACGATGCTGAAATCTGGCTCTCATCAGCTTCTCTCTGGACAGTGAAATAGAGCTCTCACCTGCCGAGCATCAAAAGTCCTCCTGACGACAAGTTCTAAATGTGTCTCTGTGGCATACCCTGCAATTATCTACGGCACATGCCTCGTGACACAGTCCTGTGTTGGAGGAGGGGAACCAGGACAGGAAGTGACCCTGTCATAAATGAACACATTTAAAACATCTAACCTCCAGGGAACACTTAAACCCTCCACCCTGCCCACTCATTTCCTTTATGTAGTGTCGACCCACCCTGTTAATGGAGCTGTCTATGTGGGCAGTAGTCCTGTCATACGCCAAGGATGTATGCAGAGGAAAGTGAGCTTTTCAACTCTGACCTCACAGAGTCACGTGATGCAGAGGTATCAAATGCCCTTTCTCAGACACGATTTTAGGAGGACGATGTTTGCACAGCAGTCATAGGGACTATCCTGGGAACTGCAAACTCGATTTGACTTACAGCAGGAGTGCTTGCCTCTGGAGATCACGAGTATTTGAGCTACAGAAAAAAAGCACCCACCTCTCTGCACTGCCTGGAAATGACTATGGATTGGTGAAATGAAATGACACTGTAGACTGGCAGATAGATGGTAATTGTAGCTGGGTGACCTGGGTTGGTTTAGCCCAGAGGATGAAATTATCATTTTGATTATGTTCAGAGGGATCTATTTATGAGTATAGGTTTCCTTCTTGGGTGAGTCATACTGCATATTTTTCTGAGTTAAAAAAATAAAATTTGGATAAGAATAAACAAAATTGGGTAAATGCTTTGACCGAGAACATTCTCAATCATTTTTGCTTGATGCAGAACATCCCTAAAGGAGAAGAAAGGTTTTCTATTTCTATGGCAGATCATTTACACCTGCAATTTGGCAGAGAGTTTATTCCATACAGAAAGGTCAAGTATCTTTGTCTCCACACATCCACCCCCGTCATGCCAGAATCTTCTTTTCCTCATGCTTTGTTGGGCTACTTGGTTCACCCTAGAGAACAGAGAATGATGTCTCTGCAAGAATGAGGAAGTAAAAGGACTAGGAGAAGAGGAAATACAAGAGGAGAGTGTGATGCTTCTGTATAAGGCAGTCAACAGCTCAGACTGACTTGAGTTCAAATTCTACTTCTCTGTGACCTTGGGCAGGTTATGTAGCCATTATATAACCTCTGTTTCCTATGTGTAAAATAGGGAAAATAACACCCATGTCTCAGAATTGCTGTAAACATTAGAAAGAAAAACAAACACATTATATTGCATGTCCAATGGGCACATAGTACATACTATCACACAAAAATTATACTGAGATCTACATAATCCTATTAAAATGTACCTGGAATGCTGACTTCTAAGTAATGAATTCATTTTCTTTAATGTTAAATGCCAAAAACATTACTCCAGAAATGTTCTTTTCTATTGTTTTTCTTATCCAACCCACGCCATTTCCCCCCCTCCAGAGTCCCTTAGAGGGCTTTGGGGGTGGGGACCCCACTACAGCCAGGCTGGATCAGAACACATTTTAATTCCTTATGTGGTCGCAAGGAATCATTGTAGTTTGTCCCCCTTGTCCTAGAGGTGCTGCTATAGGGCAATTTCCCTGCCAGCTCTGTCCACTCCTGTCTCCATACTCCCTCAGTGCTGGCCTACATGCACAGGTGCCATTGTGTACCCCAGAATACATGCATGTTACATATTCAAATTGATAAATACATGCTTCCACAAAGAAAAATCCAAACTAATTAAGTGATACACACGTTACTTGTACCTCTTTATCCTGTATTTATCTGCCAGGAAATAACCTCAGTAAGAATAGTGAGTTCTCACTTCTGATAAAGAATAGAACAATTCTCCAGCCACAGGAATAAAGCAGAAACTGGCACAAATTATGTGAATGGCAGAGTTCTAGTTGTCATTCAGAACTGTCAGCAAATTAAGTTCTTAAGCTATTTTAAAGCATCACCCAGACACTAACTTCAGAGAAATAAAAGCTGGAGTTAATTCCTTATATCATTTCACAAAAATGATTCAAGATTCATCAGATTTTGTTTGTCTTTTCTGTGCTAGTACTGAGTGTCCTGAAACTCCATTTCCTCATGAGTACCCATTCCCTGTGAGGGAAGAATAAAATACCATAGCAATGCCATTAAGGAGACAACCATCAAGTCTCCAGGCCAGGGCTTGGATTCAGTCCCATGCCAGAATCCCCTTCTTCTGCTTTTTTTTGGGTCCAAATCACCCTCTGCTCTGTTAGTCCACTGTCCCAAGACTATTAACAGGGCAGCTTGGAGACTCAGAAATCATCTACACCCTTGGGGGATACAGATTAACTCTGCCCCAAGGCCTGCTGCCCACCGTCTGCCTCTCACACATTCTGCAGACAGAACATCCCATGAAAGGGGACTCCATATGCTGCCTCACTCTTCAATAGAGAGCAGCTCACACTAGCCAACCTGCTCGTCCCCTTTCAGCTCTGCTCTTCATCCTTTAGCTGAACAAATGAGGACGAGACCCGGAGGGAGGACAATCAATCCTTCTGTTTCTGAACCACTGGCCATGTGAGCACTGCTGTTAAACAAGGTTGCTGTGTTTTACCTTCAGGGTAGAGAAACAATGCACATTTTGAAAAGGATTTTTGAGATATTTGGGGTAGATACACAAAATTGCTAGAGTTGTATGAAAAATCCGCAGTGATGAACATAAAGAAGGAATTAAGCCTGGTTACCTAGCCACAAATCCTACTGCTGGTCCAACTGCGTTATGCATTAAGGAAAGAATGCCAAGAGAGAGAAGGATTTGGGAAAAGGTGTGACAGTAAATAGTATGTGTGCCACAGCTGTCACCACAAGCCAGGTCTCCATGGTTTACTTTCTTTTTTGGAAAAATGAAAAAAAAATGACAATCATCTTCTTACCATTAAATTTTTTATGTGAAACATAAAGTATAGAATAAAAACATAGCCCACATTATAAAATATAATATTATAGAATAGAATAATCAATATAGAATAAATCATATCTGTCAGATTTTTATAAGGCAATGATGAATAATTTAGAATGTTTCACAGACATAAAATAAATCTTTAAAAGGACAGTAGTAGCAGAATACCCTGTAAGATTTCCCAAACTTGGATTATTTTCTCATTCAAAGGATAAGACAACATAAGATTATGTAAGTTCTTGCCAAAGGTACAAAAACAATTCAGTGAGGAAATAATGGACATTTCAACAAATGATGCACATATTTGAAGAAGGAATTTTTCTGCACTCCTCCCTCATGCCATAGACAGAAATTAACTCCAAGTGAGTCACAAACCTAAATTAAGAATTAAAACTATAAGAGCTTTAAAATGAAGCATGGGAGTTAATCTTCATGACCTTCAGTTAAGCATATAAGTCTTCAGTTAAGCATATAAGTCTTCTTATAGATAGAAGAAGAAAAAAGAACACACAAGAACAGAAGAACAGAAAAGAAAAAAGAACACACAAGAACAGAAGAAAAAACAGAGAAATTAAAATTCTTCAAAATTAAAAAGTTATGTTCTTCTAAAAGACACCATCAAGAAATTGAAAACCAGCAGAAAATACTTGCAAGTTACATAGCTGATAAAGATTTATAGCCAGAATATATAAAGAACTCACACAACTCAATAACAAAAAGAAAAATAACCTAATTTAAAAATAGGTATAGGATTTTTGAATAGACAGTTGTCTGAAGATTTATAAAAGGCTAATAAGAATATAAAAAGATGCTCAACATAATCATTATTAGAAAATGCAAATCCAAACCCCAATAAGATACCATTTCACACCTCACCGGATGGCTATAATAAGGGCAGTGATAATAAGTATTAGCAAGGATGTGGAGAAATTGGGTCCCTTACAGTTGCTGATAAGAATGTAAAATAGTACAGCTGCTGTGAAAACAAAATTTTAAGCATAAAGTTACCATATGCCCTAGCAATTCCACTCCCAGATATATAACCAAGAAAAATGGAAATTATGCCCATATAAGCATATGGACACATACAGCTATAGCAACATTATTTAAAACAGCCAAGAAGTGGAAACAACCCAAATGTGCATCAGCTGATTATGAATAAATAAAATGTAGTATATTCATTCAATGAAATATTACTCAGCCAAAAAAAGGAAGGAAGAACTTATATATACTCAATAAGGTCAAACCTTGAAAACATCATCTGCAGTGAAAGAAGCCAGTTGCAAAAAATCACACATTGTTTGATTCCATTTTTAGGAAATGTCCAGAAAAGGCAAATCTACAGAGACAGATTCATGTTTGTCTGGGTCTGGAGCAATGGGGGTGATGCTGGGGAAAGAAAATAGAAACGACTGCTAATAGGCATAAGGTTATTTTGGATATAAAGAAAATGTTTTGAAATTGATGTGATGACAGCCACACAACTCTGAGTATCTTGAATAGGCAAATTGTACTGTATATGAATAATCTCTCAATAAATTTGTTAATTTATTTTTTAGCAAATGACAAATTTCAATATCTTAGCTTGGAAAAATATGTCATTAGCTTGAATATAGTTATTGTAAATGTATATTGGAAGAGCATATCATGTTGGTTGTAGGCATCCTTGTTAGTCTGAGACTTTGAGCAGATAGCAAATGTCTATCTCTACCCAAACCTCTCCTCCCCACCTACCCAGTGACTGCTGTTGCCCTTCATTTTTGGCAGGGACTGGGCATGGGAAGGGTTACACATTACTTGGCATTTCAGACCAGAATATAGACTGTCGGATCCACTCCAAGCTGACAGCACCATGCTGTTTAGTGGATGACACAGGTGTGGGAAGTGGGGGGGAGAACAAGAAGTGGGAGAGGGGAAGGTGGGGTCTCTCACTAGTCCCAATCCAGGTACCCAGAACACCCTGGTTTAGAGGTTACAATTCCTTTGGGGTCACTAGTGTTGTAAAGTTGGGGCAGCAGGGCATGGGAAGGGGGGACTGACTCTCCAGACCCCTAGCTCTGCCCCTCCACCAAAACATAGCCTATTGGTGGCACTTTTTTCCTGCTTTTTTAATAAGGGGTTGCTGAATTTTCATTTTGAACTGGAACTGGCAAATTCTGTAGCCAGCTCTGTTCAGTCTGGTGAAAATACGATCTACCAGACTTTACATTGCACAATTCCAGGGGGAGCCACAGGCCATGGTGCTGATGATGCCTAGCGTTTGATAATGAATAACATGAACTACTTTGCGCAATAGCCCTGATATAGTGACTCCATTTTCTGGGTTAAATCTGGGGTTCTCTAGTTGAATCCTAGTTTAGAGAAAGAGGAGTCTAAAGCTTCTTTCATACAGATGTCTAGTTCTAGGGTGGACTTAGTTATTCTGAAGGCAGATAAGAGGATTTGGCAAGGAAAGACCAACTGCAGGGTATGATGGGGAAGAATTTCCCTGCAAAGTGAGGAAATTTTTCTGTCCTCAACTTTCTCCTATTTCTCGATGTGGCACTATCAATCTTCCCACCTGTCCTTTGTTCCCCACCCACCAATATTATGTGTAGGAAATGTGAATAATGGACTAGTGCTTACTATGTGCTAGGCATGACATATGCAACAGTAGTTAACCTTGACTCATTGCAGACCAGTCATGTGACCTTGACAAAGTCATTAATCAAGTTTCTATAAAACAGGGATAGTCAGAATTCCACACTAATGCATTTGTAAAGATAAAGGGAGTAAAAAAATATATAAAACACTGTAAGTCTTGACTAGCACATAATAGGCACTATATGTACTTGCTATCATTAATCCTTGCTCACTAAATATTTTATGGGATAAGCCATCATGGATCATGTACTATACACATATACCAAGCACCATTCTATGAATCCCATTGATAGAAAATGTTATTTCTGTTTTACACATGGGAAAATTTATGCATAGATTGTATCCCTTAATCAAAGTCACACGATTTTCAAGAGGTTAAGCTAGATTTAAATTACTGTTCTGTCTCCACAGTGGGTGCTCTTAAACAGTTAGCTATTTTTATTCCCTTTAGGAATGATACCATGCAGAAAGATTGCTTTTATTGAATACTTTCTCTATGCCTGGTACTTTTATATATCTCACTGCTTTTCACCACCCCCCTGCCAGCTTGGTATTATTTCTTTCTCTGCACCAGAGAGATGATTTAAAAGGGGAGTTTAAGTCCTTATCCAGGTCATAATGCTAAAAATTGAGCAGAGCTGCAATTGAACCCAGGTCCACATACTCCTAGAATCACCATTCATTCTGATCAATCTTTTTCCCTGTGGTCAGTTCTTGGAATGATTCTTTAAAGTGTCTCTGGGATTTTCCCTGTTTCTTCCTTTCACGCAAACACAATGCTAGCCTGATGTTCTGATAACTCACCCCAGGAATTCTCTATGAATTTCTGCTTGGACTCATTTTCATGAGTTTCTTTCCATCTCCAATCTACCTTACAATCAGACCACTTTAAAGTCTCTTTTACTTAAAAAATGCAATGCCTATGGAGTCATAACCAAATTTCATGGCCTGGAATGTGTGGGTGTAGGGTAAATGGGAGTTGTCAGGTTTTTCCACCCTCCCACCATTAGTATCAATGATCCACACCTGTGGTCTTGCACGCGTACCTGGTGGCGGCAACTGGAGTGTGGTGTGGGCCTGTGTGAGTGGGCGCATCTGAGCCAAGAGACTGGCCATATAAGTGTGGCATCACAGACATGCAGCTGCAGAGGTCCTTGTGGCAGAATGCAGTAGAAACCAGTGGAGAGACCAGGAGGAGTAAAGATTTGCAAGGGGCTAGGAAGCCTCCCAGCCTCCTGGCCCTCTGGCCCCCTGCCTGTCCTGCACCTGATTGCCTCACTACAAATAGTGTAGAAAGATCATTAAAAGCCTGAAAAAGCCACTGAGGGCTCCAGGACTCCTTTTTTACCCATCCCCAGATCATAGAATACCTGCTCTGTGCCTTGTTGGCACTACAATGGATCTCCATATTAAATGATACACTATAGGCATCTGGGTAACTTTTAAAAATTCTGTTGTTCAGGCCACACTCACTCCAGACCCAGGCATCAATACTTCTAGATTCCCCCTAGGTGATTGCACGTGCAGTCAAGACTGAGTAGCACTGAAGTAAAACAACTGACTCCACAGTTTCATCCTTCTTTTTAATTGCTAGGGTGATCTCTTCATTGTCCTATCTACCACCTCTGCTCCCACAATTCTATCATTCCTGTTGCTGAGATTTCACTGAGGGTGAGTGCCTCACCTTCCCCTTTGATAATTCAAATCCCTCTCACCGTCAGCCCTCAGTCTATCTCCACCCACTCCAGGTAGGTTTCCTTGAACATGTTGGCTTCTGAGAAAACCCTGTCTCTAAATATGCACTTACAACAGATGATTTGGCTGAGACCTTGTAGCAGCAGGAAGGGACGGAGCAGGATCTCTATGATCCAAGCAGACTGGTAAAGGAGAGAGTCCTGGAGCCCTTGGTGGCTTTTTCAGGCTTTTATTGGGGTTTACAGGTACCCGGCAGGTGGGGATGCAGGGTGGGGGAATGCAGGCAGGGGAAGGAAGGAGGCTGGCAGGCCTCCCAACCCCTGGCGAGTCTTCACTCTTTCTGGGCTCTTCGGTGTTCTCCAGTGGCCTTTGCTTCTCTGCTCCTTTTACTCTCTTCTCTTTCGCTCTGTTGGTGTCCCCATGACCACCTTATTAGCCCAGTCTCAGCTCAGATGAATCCCATCTACACATGCCCACACCCTACTCCAGGTGCCCGCCATCAGGCATGCATTCAGGACCGAAGGGTTCCATCATCTATCCTAATGGTAGGAGGGCAGAAAAGCCTAATACTTTTTTACCTTGCCCTACAGAACTTAATATTTTTCTTGTTCTCTAATTACAAATATTTGTCTTTCCATTTACATAAAGTCTCACCATAGATATACATTTTCTGATTTCTCAGTACCTTGCATCCTTAAATATCTGACTTCTGAATCTATTTCCTCTCTAAAATTCTGTCTACCCACTCTTGTCCTAAAGCCCCAACTTCTTTGCCACTACTGTTCATTCCCTCAATAGAACCTACATTTTCACTCCTCCATGCTCTTGTCTCTATCCTTCAACCTGGCAAAATTCTACTCTATTATTTTCAAGGCTTCCTTCCCTTTCAACTCACCTATGATTCTTCCTTTGTGTAGGGTAAGGTAAAAAATCAGGCTTTTCTGCCCTCCCACCATCAGGATAGATGAGGGAACCCTGTGATCCTGAATGCATGCCTGATGGCGGGCACCTGAAGTGGGTACACCTGTGCGAAGACTGTGCTTTTAAGGGCGGCGTCACGGGGATGCCAGCAGCAGCAGAAGCCGAAAGAGAAGCCGAGAAAGAAGTAGCAGAGGCCGAGAGAGAAGCAGAGAAGGCCGGAGAGCCCAGATAGAGTGAAGACTTGCTGAGGTCTGGGAGGCCTGCCAGCCTCCTGGCCCCCCAGCACCCCTGCCTGCCATATGTCTGGTGAACCCCAACAAAAGACCTGCAAAAAACCGCTGAGGATTCTGACTCCTCCTTTACCCGGTCTGCATGGGATCAGAAAACCTGCACCGTGCCCAGTCCTGCCCCTTACACTTGGTCAAACAGAAATAATGGTGCCTCATCTCATGTTTCTATTTGTGAGGTAAGAGAATCAGTCAGGCTTTTATACCGCTGGCCTCTGTGGCTATCACCTGCGACCTTGATTGTGCTAATGCAGGAGGTGCTTAGAAGCGTGGGCCTGGGGCAGGAATGCCTGATAATGAACACCTGGAGTATGGTGTGGGCATGTGTAAGTGGGCACACCTGAGCCTGGAGGTCGAAGCTATAAAGGCAGCGTCACAGAGCGGCTGCGAGGGGATGGCTATGAGAGGACATTGAGTACAGAGAGGCAGGACCATGAACAATGACAGAGAGAGACCAAAGAGCAAAGATTTGCCCCGGGGCTGGGGGGTCGGCCAGCCTCCCCGGCCCCTGATCTCCCTGCCTTGCCAGCCTGTGGGCTTGCCCCACAGCAATTGGTATAGAAAGACTATTAAAATCTGAAAAAGTCTCTGAGGGCTCCAGGACTCTCCTTTACCCGTCTGCCCAGATTGATAGAGAACCCGCCATGTGCTTGCTGGCATGACACTTCTGTACTTTATTTATGCCAGTCATTCAGAACATACCACAATATATTAGAGTTGGTAGGCCTCAGTTGATTATAACTAAAAAGCATAGCAAATATGCATTTAATAGTGGAAAATTCAAACACTTCAGATGCTGTGTTTTCCTTATGAACCTGACAACAAAGTGCTATTGATTTGAAAGACCATCTTCATAGTTTATAACATCACTGGGAAGCTGGTCTTTGAAAAGCTGTGGCCCAGGGTGCCTGTTATTCAGCATGCATGTCATGTGTGAAAGTGTGTGCTGATTTCCTTTTACCAAAAGTTGCAAAGAGAGGAGCTGGTAGAGAGGCAATGTGTGCAAAGCATGTCCTTCTCTTTGAAGTCCAGTGCTGGTCAGAGATTGAAAAAAAAAAAAAAAACCTTTGCACTGACAGAAAGGGGAAAATGTGAAAGCATAATTCCTTAAGTAGCCCATGTAATAAGTTTTCTTTTTAATTCCAGATTCAAAACAACCTTGCAATAGTCCATTTTAAAAAGTCACCAAGAGAAGCTGTGACAAATAACAATTCCACGGCCAGGAGGATCTTATCAATAAGGGACTCCAGAGGCCTCCACTGGAAAAAAAAATACACTTTTTATAAAGCACTAAGAAGTTAATTGTGTATTTCAAAGTCAAATTGAGGCATAGTTGCTTCTATAAAAGTCTCTGAGCTGACTTTTTTAATCTTGAAATTGCCATTCCCCCATCTCTATACAAACACATTATAATAAGGATAATAAGTAGAGAGAATAAAACACATAGCATGAGGCTATAATTCTGTTGAGAATCTCTTGATCAGGAATTCAACAGTACATAAAATGGCACCCAATCATTTCCCTTTCGTAACTAAAAAGTCATTTTCCAGTTTCTTTTTTAAAGTCTCCTTAAAAGAGCTCAGACTGACTCCCAAGTTGCTCTCAAGTTCCCACTTTAACAAGCAACACTAATGAACTAACATACAGATTTCAGGAAAGATTTTAGATCACATTCCTCTCTCAGCATATCTTTCCATCAATTTAGTCCACATTCACAACAACCCATGTTTTGTGTAAATAAGCATTTCATACTGTGTGATGTCATGACATACTTCTTCAGCTCTAATCAACTCATTCCCAGGCTGACAACTCTTTAATGACCAAGATGCAAGCATGTGAACTGAGGTAATTTGATTGCAGTGGGCTGGGAAGATGAGAGGTGGAGGAAGGGGATTCCTGGAAGAGGTGTACTTTGGATTTGTTTTGGAAAATGAGTATATTTGGGGTATCTGGAGAAAAGCACTGATTCTGGATAAGTGGGGTGACATGTGTAAAATCTCACCAGCAGTATGACAAGTACAGTTGGTTCCCTGCTACTATGGGTTGAATCATATCCCAAATTCATATGTTGAAGTCCTAACCCCCATCCTCAGAATATGATTGTAGCTAAAGACTTTAAACAGGTGATTAAGTTAAACAAGGCTGCTAGGGTAGGCCCTATTGCAATCGGACTGATGTCCTTATGGGAAGAGAAGGTTTGGACACACACACTAGAGATGTGTACATGCAGAAGAAAGCCCATGTGAACACGCAAGAAGAAAATGGCCACCTGAAGATAAAAAGAGAGGTTTCAAAAGAGATCAGCACCATTGGCACATGGTTCATGAATTTACCATGAGAAAATTAATTTGTGTTGATTAAGCCACAAAGTTTCTGGTTTTTGTTATAGTGGCCCTAGCAAACTAATATACCTCTCAAATAGCCACTTCTTCCTCCCTTCTCCTACCAGGCAGAGTCCACCTCCACCACAGCCTCTTAAGGATACAGCATTTGCAGCTAAGCCATGGACAACAGAACTCAACCTGCCACTGAAGGGAGAGTCTACTGAGGAAATCTGGGAAAGTCATTCCATCACAAACAAGGAGAGACATACCAGAGAAACTTCTAGTCGGGACACTGCTCTGAAAGGACATGTCCCTGGAGGTGTGGCAGTCATTTTGTACCATGAAATGCTCCAGCACTGTTGACAACATTGAGCCAGAGATTCAACTCTGTAACTGCTATCCTTAGACTTTTTGTCAATTGAGACAATTATTCCCATCATGGAAGTCTATTTTAATTGTTGGGTCCGGTGAGAAGAGTGTTCCTGCTAATGGAAAAGATTCTTTCAGTGAAACCAAGTAGACCTGGGTTTTAGAAAGAGAGCTTTGAAGGTTTTGTCGAATGTAAGATAGGAATGTGGGGAGAAAAAAAATAATTAAAAAGAAATTCTGCGTCTCTATACTAGGAGCTCATGAAAATGGGAATACTATAAAGAGTAGAGTAATTTTCTCATTGCAATGGGAGAACCTGTTAGTTTTCTAAGTTCATTTCTCTGAGTTTACTTTGTGACTCAATGAGGGCTTAGCCTGCTAAAGAAGAGTTTGTTCTCTAAAACTGCTGAGAGTGCAACTGGGTGTGGAGTGACAACTGAAAAGAGATTTGAAAGAGAATCCTGCCAATGGACCAAGTGGATGATAATACATGCTGTTACAGTGGATCTAGCCACCCTTCACAACTGACCTTTGCAGCACAGAAATCAGTGCCTGAAATATATTCATATGGACACACGCTATCTGCTGTCGATTTTACAATAATTCAAGTGAAATTCTTTTGAGCTGTAAAAGTCTTGTGACCTGTGTGTCAATACAACTTCTGCATTGACAGTGTGCAACATGACATCTGACCCCAAATCTATCACTGATCAAATGATCTCAAATAAGTCACTTAACTTCGCTGGACCTCAATGGTTTCAACAATTGAAGGATGTTTGAAGAGAGACACTAGTTTATTTTTAAAGCAGTGGAATATTTTGTCGAGATAAATCACATCCAATCTTCTAATATATAATAATAAATCACAATTATTGCATACTTGTGCCAGCCTTGTGCTAAGCACTGCAGGTGGTTTACCTCATTATTTCACTTTCAGCACTATGAGGCCAGAGTCTTACTGTTATTTCGATTTTACTTAGGAATGGAGAAGTTAAGAAACTTGCCCAAGGGCACATAGATGATAGAATTTGACTTTCCAGTCTTAGCTCTTAAAGTTCAGGTTAAATGGAAGTCCTGTTTGCCGTGTGTGTGTGTGCATATGTGTGTGTTGGGGAAGGGAACATGTAAGTTGTTAATATGACAGAGTCCAGAAAACCTGAGGTAGCACTCTCCAGGGACTCAGGGAATAACAGAATAAAAAAACACCATTCCATGTGATGTTCAAAGAAGGAATCTATTAACAGAGTAAGTAGAGGGAAATAAATTACAATTTGAAAATAAAACAGCATATTGCCCCATTGTTTTGAATTGCTTTTAGCTAGACTTTTATTTATTTTAAATTTTAATTGATATCAATGATCATATGAAGATAACACATTCATATATAAATAAGCAAAGAATCCAAAAATTTTTGAGAAACACAGATTAGATAGCTCTTCAGATCTATGAATTTTAATTTCCCTGGTTCTGTAATCTGCTTAGTTTCTGTTCATTTCACCACATATATTCAACTTTCTAAACCTATATCAGGTGAGGCTGGACATGTCCCTACTTTAGATCAGCCATTAAAAGATGGGACTCATGTGACAGTACAACCACTGGTTTCCGCTAAGGTAATAATCATTATAAGAGCTAACATCTATTGTGCCCTTATTATGTGCCAGAACCTACAATAAAGATTTGTATCTACATAAACTGGATTTAATCCTCATACAATTTCAAACATCTATTATGTGTTAAGGAGCTTCTCTCCAGGAGGCCTTTTCTGAACTCCTGGCCTAAGAGAAGTAGCTCTCCTGGGAGTTCTCGTTATATCCAGTATATATCACTAACAAAGCACATAGCTAATAATATCAATTTATGTGACTCTTATCTGCTTCCCTGAATAAAGTATAAGCCCTTGGAGGGCAGGAACATTGTTGTAAGATCCATGTGTCTCTAACATTAGGATTGGCCCAGGACAGGCATTCAAGAAATGCCTGGTTTCATACTTGCAGGAAGACATTTTAGTGCATTTCACAAATGCTTCCTTAGCCCATCTCTTCTAGACTACCTCCAGGATAGAGGCTGGAAAAAAATTAGGTAATTTTCCAGTTTTCCGGAAAGATTCTGGGGAAGATATTCCTTTTCCTGACACTATAAAGTTGTTTGACAAGAAAGTTGTATGAGGCTATGAAGCTTAGAACTGCTGCATCCAATCTGTGGTGAGAGAATTACCAAGAGACTCTCAGGATCTCAGCACCAGTTCCTTGATGTCTTTGAGCCAATGAACCTTTCCTAGAATCATTTAGCCCAAAGACTACCTGCAGTGTGAGAAAAATAGACTCCCTTTGGCAAAAACCACTGAGAGTTTCTGTTACTCAAGGCATTCCTACTTATATGTAAACATTTTGAAATCAATAAAATGTGGTGCTTCATCTTAAAAAATGAAAGAACCCGTAGATATAGGTTGTCAGTGTCAATACAGGACAGCAGATTGAATACAGGGCTTTTTTAAGATCAGTAATTTTTAGTATAAGTATATTCACTCAATATTTGGGACACACTTATATTAAAAATACTTATGATTTATTGGAAATTAAAATATAAGTGTGTGTCCCATATTTTCATTTGCTAAACCTGGAAATTCTTCAGGGATAGTAATAAGCAGCTTCTAAGAGAAGCAGAAGAGATATTTAAATCATAGGAGAATCTTCTGATTAGCAAACAAAACCACTCCCAGGATGAGATAACAGCAATAATAACAACTTAGATGATACGATCCTTCACAGTTTTCAGAGAACTTTCATACACATTACTCATACAGTTAATAGTTGCTGTTTTCATTATAGAAAAACACTTGATCCTAATGAGTTACTTGCCGAAGGTGGCTCAGTTGGCATTAAAGGAGCTGAGACCTGAACTCTTATCTCCATATTTCTGTTTCAGTGTTGTTTCGTTATTCAAAAAAGTCTCAGACTTTAACTTACATCAGAATTACCTGGGGGCTTGTTAAAACACAGATGGAAGGATCTTAACACAGTATTACATCAGGGGAAGAGCCCAAGAATTGTCATTTCCAGTAAGTTTCCAGGTGATTCTGATGCTGCAAATACTAATTCCACACTTCTTGGAAACCACTGTCTCATACTCTACCTTTCCTAGCAAGATAGAATTGAAACCACTGAGGCTAGATGTTTAAATTGCTTTCAGACCCTCAAGCACACAAGGGAAAAAAAAAAAAAAAACCTCTTCTTTAAGACTTGCTTTTACAGGCACTACAGAGCCCAGAGGCATATTGACTAAACTTAAGCTGAGCTCCAACAACTGGAGCTGGGAGACACAAACACAGAGGAGGTGACCCTCCAGAGGTGAGGGGCCCACTGACAGAAATTCAAAACTCCAGTTATCTGAAGAAAGTCTCTTCATATTCCTCATGTATAAACGTCCCTGTAACTAGTCACTGAACTTCAGCCAAGTACATACTTTTGCCCAACTCATTTCTCAGCCAAAAAAAAAAAAAAAAAAAAAAAAAAGTACCTCCTTTGTTTTCAACCCAGGTTCCCAAACTCATATATCCTTACTCCATTTCCTAACTGAGGAGGCAGATTTAAGTTTATCTCCTGTCTCCCTGTGAATGGATTTGCCATAAAGCTGACTTCTTGATAAACCTGATCTCATAATCTGAACTACACATGTCAGATAGAGACCCAATTACTCTGTAACAGAATCAACACCTTCCCTCTATCCAAGAAGAGAAAATCCTATATGGTATAGCAAAACCAATGATGGCATATTAATTGCAAAGAAAAATAAGCCCCCTTTTCTTTGACTTGTATCATCTGGCACTCAAATTAAATGCATACATGGGGAAGCGTGTTAAAATGTTCATGGGCTGTATTCCTCGCATTCTACTCTCGTGAACACACTGGTTTCTATTCATGGGCACAGATGCTGCCCAAGCAAGCGGGAGGTTTTATTAAGGCGTGGGAGGTGGGAGTGGGGTTTGAATGTGTGCGTGTGCGTGTGTGTGTGTGTGTGTATGCGCACACGGCATTTCTGGAGGCAAGGCTACAAGAAATGCAAGGGTCACTACGAAACTGCTCAGGGCCCAGAAGTTAAAGTCCCCACTGCACTATCTCTCACATCATGTTTGGGTGAGAGCATGTAACTTGACCTTTTGGATGACAGGCCAAAAGATGTTCTTCCTTTCTCCAGAGATAATGACATTCTCCCTCTTTCCTCCTTTTCTTCTCTCCTTCTTACTCCCACAGCAGCCACCCACCAGCCAGGAAGATAAAATAGAAATGGAGAGGAGAGGCCAATTGTAAAGCAGTCAAGTGTGGCTGCCACACAGCAGGCGTGAGGAGTAAGAAGGGGGACGTGGAAAAAAGAAAGAGCTATTTATTCTCCGAGTCTCTCAGTGCTAATTTCACTGTCTGCATAAACAGTAGCTGAGAACATTAAAAACAAATACAATTAGACTACAAACATGGTTCATATTCTTGGGGCCTCCCTCCAGGGGTGAGTCCCGAGAGTCTTTTAAGGACCTGCAACTCTTCCCCGCCAGCCTGGACTCTCCAGTCAGTAGGTGGACCCGGCCCCTCCCTGCATCCGGGTCAGCAACTTCCTCTTCTTGTATCGCCAACTTTCTTCTTAGGTTCTAAAACTATAGTAATTTGTTTCATTTTTTAATTTTCATTAACAGTAGTGTTGCAGAAAACTACAAAGAAAAATATAAGAAGATACACTCATAGTCCTATGATACCAATTTTGGTTTATCTCTTAGTTTTATCTCTTCCAGGTTTTAATATTGTGTTTATGTTTTCACTGACTTAAATGACATAATGTGTGTCTGTGCGTGTGTGTGTAGTCAGATAGAGTCAAACATCTTTTTCCTTTCCCATTATGCTTCTCTGGCTAGGATGATGAATTTTGATTCCTCATATTTCATTTAAAAAAAATTACATAAACATGCATCATAAAATATCTAATATATTGTTCTTTGTTTACATAAATGATTCATACTGAGTGTTTGTTCTCCTTGTTCTCAACATAATGTTCTCGAGATCTAAATGGTTGATTTAGATTAACTGCTCATGTCATTTACCCATTCCTCTACAAATGGGCATTTACATTGTTTTCAATTCTCGTAACTTTTTCTTTAAAGATTTATTTATTTATAGACACAAGAACTGGGGTACAGGCCAGAGGTACAGGGGGTGAGAGGATTCACCAGAGACAGAGCAAGGAACAGACAGAAGAAATACACTGCTGAGGGGAGCAGTGGGTGAGCCAGGAGAGGTCTGCTGTGCCATGTGGGTAGCTCCCTGGCTGGGGATCAAACTCATGCTGCAGTGGCTGCCGATAGCTTCACAGGGCTGTGCTTAACCCCTTGCACCACCAAGGAGGCCCAATTTTGTTAACTCTTACAGACAATGGTGCCATTTCTCTTACATGCACACATACCCTTGAGTTCTATTGAATATTTCACAGAAGTGAAATTACTGAGACCTTGAATTTTTTAGATGCTATCAATGTGTCTTGAAAGTGAGTATGTCAAATGACATTCCCAAGAACAAGAACAATGCAGAAGAGTACCATGTCACTCACATTGTAACAACTCCTGATACTATCTCCCCATGTTATCTGACTTTTAAATTTTGCTAGCCCCAGATTACAGTAAAGGGTTCCTTGTGATTGTGTTTTTGTGCTTTAGTTTCCTTCTCTGTGGATCACTTGTTTACATCCTCTGCCCATTTTTCTACAGTTATTTTTTTGTCTATTCACTTATAGGAATTCTTCTATAAGTGAAGAATTCTTCAATTATTCTGATCTATAATAATTCATGTGTTTGATATGCAAATATTTTCTCCCTGTTCATGGTTTGTGTATTAACAGTGTTTATGAGTAACAGAATATGAATTAGATAAAGAAATCAAAAGAAAGCACCACAGACTGGGGATTTGGCACTTCACGTGGTCACATGGAGTCCTTCAATGGGCTGGGGATTTGAACTGAGGAATCAACATTTAAAGTAGTGTCTGAAAACTACAAATCCAGTGGTTATACTATCGCAAACCAACACACTTATATTCCTGTGTTTCTTCTTACAGAAACATTGAGAAGCTTTATCACATTTAAAATGTGGAAAGGGAATTTATGGCATCAGAAATATTTGGGATGCTTGTTATAGCTTCAGAGATGTTTATTCTGCAACACTGGGGTGAGTCCCAGAAACATGACTCTTTTGAAGGACAATTGAGAAACAAGAGTATTCACCGAACTTGTAGGAGCCCATGGGAGGTCTAGGGTTGCAGCTACCTGTGGAAATGATTCATGTCTCTCTCACAATGGTCTATAGACTCCTTGAGAGCAAGGACTTGTCTCTTCTCTTTTCTCTCAGCACCTCGCATAGTACCTGACTCAAATATTTATGAAGGCCTTGAAATATTTGGATAACAATCCATGCCTATGGAAAATCATAGGAAAGCCTGCACTTACCCTCAAATTCTCAATGTTCCTCTCTTGCTAAAAGGGAGATAGGCAACAAAAATTCATTCCCCATGCCAAAGGCTCTTGACCTCAGCTAATTCATAATGCTGACCCTCTACCCTGACAGTTGTCATCTGAAAGTACACATGAAAACAAACTTTCTTAATTATCATTGAGTCTATAAAACAAGTCAATTCAGGAGAAATAAATGTATGTAGTCGTTTTACCATGTGGAAATGAAATGTCCAGCATTCCTATCGAAGTTAATGCTCAAAGGGTACTTTTAAGGATCCCATCAATACCTTGTCTTTTTACCTTATACTGAGTGCAAAACAAGTTCTTAAGGCCTTTATGCCTTAAAGCATCTCTTTGAAGCAAGCATGATTCATTGGGTCTAAGCTTTGAGTCCTGACAATTGCCTGCATCCGGTTTAGGCTATCTCTGCCTTTGATCAAAATTGTCAGCGTTTTCCTTCTTCTATGCTTTAGTCATATACTATTGAGATGACCAATGGATCTTCTTTCCAAAGCAGGCCAGCCAACAATACCCTCAAGCTAGGCAAGGATACACCATGGCAGATCTGGGTGTGATGCAATGTTCAGAGATGACTAAAAAAAAAACAAAAAAAAAAACAAGCATTTCTGAAATCTTTGTCATCTTTATCTATTTTTGATTCCTCAAAGGGACAGGTATCTCGGAGCATTTTCAAAAGGTGAAATAAGGAGAGGCCCTAAGAAGTATATCTGAGCAGGAGGTATGACACAGTCATGGAGGAATGTGGTTCAGGGAGGTTCCTACTTCTCTTAGCAATTTTCCTTTATAGAAATAGCATTAAAGGGCCCCCGGTGGCGCAGCGGTTGAGCGCTGGGTTGCGAAGCTGCCCGCAGTCTCTGCAGCGCCGGTTCGATCCCCGGCTGCTCCCAGGCCACCGGAGGAGGGTCCCACATGGCGCGCAGACCTCTCCTGCCGCCCGCTGCTCCCCTCAGCAGTGTACTTCGGTCCTTCTGCCTTCTCTGCTCCCCGCTCTGGCTCTGGTGAATTCTCTCACCCTCCCGCACTTCTGACTGTACCCAGTGCTTGTATAAATAAATAAATAAATATTAAAAAAAAATAGCATAAAAACCTTTCAAAAGTATGAAGATGTTAAAATTCAGTTTATGTTTAATCAAGAATCACAAGGAGGTGTTGGTTTGAAGGAAGAAACTATGAAGTTGCCTTTTCTATAGCTAGAGAATGTGATATTGGTATCACAAGAAATATTGATATCTTTGAACAGATAAGAATATCTTATGTTTTCAAAGATTGTGGTGAGACTGTCCTGTGTAGTGAGCTGTAGGTGGCAGCTGTGATAGAACAAGAGGTAGGTTGACTATCTTCTCTGGAGGAGGGTCTGGAATTTATTCTATCTACTTCCCCCAGGCCAGCAGTCAAGCTCAACACTCTTGTGATCTTTGGATCAATTGCCCTCTCTTTACTTCTTCCCTGGAAGAAGCAGACTGGGTGGGAGGTTGGGAAGGATGTAGGCGGGGAATGTGGGAGGGGTGCATGCAGGACTGCTGTTTGAGCCTTCCTGGATGATTGGTATGTGCTGGGGGGTATTTACAAACATAATGCTTAGGAAAAAGGAATATAGGAATTGGTGAGCTACATTTTGTCAACTGACAGCAGAGTTTTCATAGCTTAGATAAATTAAATCTAAGGTGGGTTTTTTTGCGTATAAAAATATATATAGCCCAGCTATATATATTAAGCTATATGATTCTGGTTAATTTGCACTGACTCATAAAAATATTTCTTCCTAGGAGCCTAATATTGTGTGATAATTTCTTGTGAAATTTTAAAAGTTCTTGGCTTTGGAAACAGGAAGTGGGAATATAACTGAAAGATCAAAAGATTCACATTTAAGGTATAATCCAAGTCTCTCGTTTGGCACAATGCATTTTCTAATACTGACGTCATAAATAATATCAGTCTCACAACAGCTGTGAAGAAAATAAAGACTAGATTTAAAATAAAATGTTGGTGGGAGAAAAAAATATCATATCCCAAAAGTTTTCTTAACTTCTTGTAGACTTGTGTTGGAGAGAAAGCAACAAGCTAAAAGAGTGACTCTTGGTCTTCTGGTGACAGTTTGATTCATTTTCCTCACACATCAGATGCTCCAAGCTTCTCAGGCCTCTCTCCCAGGGTGCAATCTTTCCCAGTGACTATTTGCTCCTTCATTCCTCCTACAAATACAAGTATGTGGGCAGGAATGTGAATATGTGTGTCTGTGTGTACCTGTACTTTGCTCTTAGATCTTGTTTCAATGTTCCAGAAGCCAAGACATGGTAGAAACCCTTTCTGAACCAGTAGCTTTATCATCTTCCTGGCCACACTCCAATCCCCAAGTGTCTGCCTGCCTGACAAACATGTGATCACAATAAACTGTCATTTCTTTTTTTTTTTTAAATAATAAATTTTATTTTTATATTCCCCCATACAATTGCAAACCCCCCATTCTGACCCCAATCCCTCCCCTCCCACCCCCCACCCCCCAAAAAGTGTCTCTGGTTCATAGTTTTTTGTTGATTCTGATTTTCACTTTCTTATAGTTATTCATTTTCCTGGTCCCTTATTTAAGTTTTCTAGATTCCTGCTATGAGTGAGACCATCCGGTATTTTTCTTTTTCTTTTTGGCTTATTTCGCTGAGCATGATCCCTTCCAGCGCCATCCATGTTGCTGCAAATTGCATGTGTTTATCTTTTTTGAATGCTGAGTAATATTCCATGGTATATATGTACCACATCTTCTTGATCCAGTCATCTATTTTTGGGCATTTTGGCTGTTTCCAAAGCTTAGCTATTGTGAATAGTGCTGCTCTAAACATAGGGGTGCAGGTGTTCTTTGGAATTGATGTTTCTGTGTCCTTTGGGTAAATACCTAGGAGTGGAATTGCTGGATCATATGGAAGCTCTATGTTTAGTAGGTCCAGAAATCTCCACACAGCTCTCCATAGTGGTTGGACCAGTTTGCACTCCCACCAACAATAAACTGTCATTTCTTGAGTGTCTTCTATGTTCTTATGGTAGACACTTAACATTTCTTTTTTTTAAAGAATTGTTTTTTGTGGGTTTTTTTTAAGATTTATTTATTTATTTATACAAGAACGGGGTACAGGCCAGATGTGCGGGAGGGTGAGAGGATTCACCAGAGACTGAGTATGGAACAGAACAGGCAGATGACGAAATACACTGCTGAGGGGAGCAGCAGGCAAGACAGAAGATGTCTGGCGAACCATGTGGTACCCTCACCGGCCAGCTGGGATCGAACCCACACTGCAGAGGCTGCGGACAGCTTCACAGCATGGCGCTCAACCACCTGCACCACAGGCCTGACACGTACATTTCTAATACACCACTAAAGAGTGTGAGGTTCAGAGTATAAAAGTCATGTAGCTCAGGAGCTGTGGCTTCAAGATTCAAATTCCAGACTTACTGATTTCATTGCATGAGGTTTTCCCTGAGAAATAGAGAAATAACTGAGATTCAAATGAATTTAAAGCACATTTTCTTAACAAATTACCCCTCATGGCAAAGAAGAGTGACTGCATGTGGGTGAGTGGGTGTGAGGGCAAGTTGTGGTGGGGCGGAAGGAGGAATGGTATGGTGTTGAGGATGTTAGTCTGAAGCATTTGGCTTGCATTCACACAATTTCTTTTTTTCACATGATTTCTTTTAAATCATATATTTCTAAAAAAATCCATCCTAATTTTGATTGTATTCTATAACATATCATCCTTTAGCCATTTAAAGAAAATGGTTAAAAAGATACTTTCCACTGACAAGAGACTTGCCACTGTTCTAGGAAGATGCACCATGTCTATGCTGCAGGTCTGTGGGTGCAAGCATCTTGCCATGCCCCTGGCATTACTGTACTAAAGGGTAAGGTGTAGGAAAAAAAATTTATATTTTATATTTATTTTTATATTTATTATTTTATTATTGAAATTATAACAGCATATTATTTGCACCTAAAAAGCAGTATATCACTACTAGTGACCATAACAGAGGGTCTCAGTGCTTAGTTGGGACTACAAGAATAATGATATATTAAGAACAGTATGGTGCAGTTGTGTGTTTTTTAATGGGAAAGAAATTATTCTGTTTTTAAACACTAACATAGTCAATCAAATGGTTGGTTCCAGCAGGGCACATATAATTGTGGTCTCTAGAGGCAATACGGCAGATGAAGAAGTGCTTTGGACTGGGAGTCAAGATCTGGGTTTTAGATTCTGTGATGCTCTCAGCAAGTTCTGATACAAGTTTTCATAGGAGTTTACCTCCTGTATTTGCATCTATAAAATGGGAGTCAAGTACTGCATTAAATAACATCTGATATGTCATCCGACTTGAACATTCAGCGAATCTATGGTATCTGTGCAGTGTCTTGAAGTGAACAGAAAATTGCCATTGGGATCAGAGAGTTCACAACTTGAATCCCAGTTGAGGCATTTAGTGGCTATTGGAATCTCTGCTTCCCTCTGTGTGAATAAGAAATACCTCATAGAGTCATTGAAGAATGAAATAATAAGTGAAAAAAAATAGTAAAAATCCACAATACTCCCAAGATAGTTAGTGGAAGCTCAATAATGGCAGCTATTATTTTGATGATATTTATTGATGAGAGTAGGAGAAGCACTTAGGTTGTTTCACTGAGTTATCAGTTGTACCTTAAATTTAAATGTTTACTGGTTTGTATTAATCCTCTTTTCATACTCTCTTGGCACCATGTAGTTTTTCTTCATAACATTTGCTACATATTACAACTACGTTCTTATTCTGATTAGTCTAGCATTACTTATTTAACATTTTCCTTCCTATAAGCTCCATGAGGGGCAGGGACCACATCAAATTTGCTCGTATCTGTGTTCCCAGAATCTATTATAGTGCATGAGGCATAGTAAGTGTTCAATAATTGCCTGTCAAATGAATGAGTGAAAGAATGAATGGGCCTCAGAAATCTTTGTCTTTATCTTACCTAATATACAGGTATCATCATCAGAGGGGAAACGTACTTTTTGGGGAGATCTAGGAAACTTATTAAGCCTCACTTATAAAACTGAGCCTGACTGTTCTATAATAGACCACTTCATGCATGTAAACAATACTCTGTTGTAGGCCTTTCAACTATTGATTCATAAAGCTACCAATATTTAGAGTTTACACCAGACACCTACCCACCATTGCTCATATTTTGTTATGCAGACCCATGGATATAGCTGCTCAATGATATACCAATGATATACTTTATCAATGATATACTTTATCAATTCACAGCGATAGCGCAGGCCCCACCCCACTTCCATTGTATTTAAAGAAGAATGCAAGGTATTTCTTGCATTTTAATTTTTGATGTTCTAAATTGATGTCATCAGTCTATAAAAATATATAAAATTCAGGGCTCCCTGGTGGTACAGGGGTTATAGTCTCAGCACTATTAAGTTATTGCCAGCCAATGTGGCATGACTTCAATCCCCAGCCTGGGAGCTAACACACATGGCACAGCAGACCTCTCTTGTCTTACCTGCTCCTCCCCTCAGCAGTGTATTTCAGTGGATCTGTATGTTTTGCTCCCTACTGTCTCTGGTGAATCTTCTTATCCCCCACACCTCTGGCCTACACCCCAGTTCTTACATGCATAAATAAATAAAAATATTAAAAAAATATATATTTATCAATTTCATCTGGGAGCCTGCTAAATATATAGATTCATGAATCACCCCATTGGTTAGAATCTATACCCCTAAACCCCCTGTGCCTCCTTATCCCCAATCAGACTATCTATTGTGAGCTCTAGGGACCTGCATTTTAATCAAGGTCTCCTGGTTAGATGCAGGAAAAATGGTCCACATTTTGAGAAACAATATTTTTAAGACATTTGAAAATAACTACTTTAGGTTCTCTTAATGACTTCATGCAGATAAAATATTTTGAACCAAATATTCCTGAGACTTCATAGGATATAATAGGTGACAATATGTATAAACTCATCTCAACTTTTTGGTGGCATCTTAAAGGATTGACTGAGACAAAGTTCTACATTAAGCAAATTAGGAGACAAAATTACTATTTTTGATCCTTAAAAAAACTTGAACATAAATATCTTTTGTAACCTCAAGTTTTTCAATTATTGCCAGTTAGTAAAGTTGTGATTTAATTCAACAAAGAAAGAAGAGACCATTAACAAACATTCAGCAACCCAAACGGTCATATCAAATGGCTGAGAAGATAGTATGTAAACACAGTGCTGAAGGTTTGTGCACATTGTTCTGGAAGTCATTGAAGGAATAATGAAGGAGCTCAAGGTTTTTATATTTGGTAGAGGTAATAAGATCAAACAGAAAAAATGCAGGTAAGGGCTGATCATTTCACCCCCATCAATGGGACATTCCACATGCTGTGGTGAAAAAGGAAGTAAAAGTTCTTCTCACTGTCAAAAAATTGTCATTAGTTGTGCCTAATGACTTTGAGGGCAGTGAATAAAACACATGTCTAATCTTATCAACTGAAGGAAATTAATCTCTGAAAAGTCAAAATGCAAGGCATATCTGTCTATTAAAATTCATGCATACAACAGATCTTCCAACTTAAATAGCCCAAGTCTAGGTGCTGAAGCCATTTTACTTGCAGACATCTCCCACACAGCTGAGAAAAAAATATCAAGCTACATAATGTAACTCTACCTCTAATTTAGAACCTGAATTTCATGTCTTTGGAGGCGTGTAAAAGGCCTACGTCAACCTTTTGCTTTCTGCAAAGAAAATAATTTAGGCTATCACCAGACACCTGTCTAACCTGTAATTTCTCCTTACTCCATTTAATTTTGTCTCCATGAATATGTAGATAGCAGTGGTTGCCAGGGTGCTGAAATGCAATACAAAAGAACATTTATTTAGTTATTCAGGTAGAGGTAAAGAGGGAAGAGAAGTAGCACAAGTGTTCAAAGGTGGTCCGTCCCTACCATTAGAATCCACTGGTATTCTCCTCCCCATCACCCCAGGTAATTAAAGACCATCTATTGTACTTGGTACAGTAAGCAAGAAGCCCCAGAATGCAATTAGCAGAAAGAGGGAAAAGAATATTAACATCACTGATGGAACTGCATGAAGAAGGGCAACAGGAGGCATGTTCATTGAAGGAAACTTCTTAATTAACTTTGTTCTGCTCTGTTATTTAGAAGTGGGACAGAAAAGGCAGTATCATCATCCTGAGTATAGCTGTTACTATGTGTATTAAGCAATGGGAAGTCTCCCAGATTCCTTTGGGTTCTGTTTTCTCTGGGGTCACTGAATCATTTATTGATTGATTCAGAAAAAGCATTTATTGAGCATCTATTCCAAAATCAGGATTTGCTTTGGGCCAGTAGAATATAAGAATAAGTACATATCCATTCTCAACCAGTTATACCTACTGGGGAGGATATATCAAAAGGCAAGTCATTTCAACTCAATGTGGCTTCCGGCTAGCACTTAGGGGTCAAGGAAGTCTTAGTGGAACAGATACTCAAGTTGTAACTTCCAGAACAGCAGAAGTTGGGAGGAGATAGACAGGGGGACTAGTCAAGAAATGGATAGTGACTTTTAGGTATATGCCTGGGAATTGTAGATAAGATAGAAGTAACAGGATGTGGTGAATGAGGCAGTATGTTGCATGGAGGCAATTTCTGGGGAAGAAGAGAGATTTGTAGAATAGAAGAATATTTTGGCTTTCTTCTCACACTTTTGGTAGATATTGTGGAATTCACATTCCCTCATTGCACCTAGAGCTAGTTTCACCAAGCAGTTAAGCTTCGAAGATTGACGTGTGGTGGTCTCACGTCCATTCACTTACAGCCAAAGTAAATACAAATAATATTTTCTTAATCTAACGACATACATCAAACTCTAAGGTTCTGTTTCCTTTTGGCCTTTCTCTTTACTTCTTTCATTTCCCAAACAATGAACAATGATATCTAAGTATTCCCTTCCCAGACAGATTTAATACTATCTCTATGTGTTTATATTGTCTAGATTAAACTTTGTAAAGCAGTATCTCTGCAAGTTTTTCTGGTTTCATGTTCAGTTGTGTTTATATTTGTCTCAAAAATTTTAAAAGCCCTTTTGATGATTTAGGAGTGGCCTATCTGGCAAGCTTGGTCTCCCCACACTTTGCTATTGAAATGATCTATGTATTAAGTGTACAAATGCCAGGGCTTTGTACTGGCACCAAAAAGCATGTCAAATGGACACATCCCTTCTCTTTAATTTACTTTGCAAAGGGCAGGAATTTTTAGACCTTCATATTTCCATGAGTAGTCTCTCAAGCATTCCCATTAAATCAATAAACTTTATTCCCTAAGTAGCTCATGCAATGGTGTGTTGGAGCTAGTCCATAACAGCTCACAAGAACCAGTACTAGATTTTCAAGAATTGTGGGAACCAGTTGTTAAATGTGACTGTAATTAACACAAACATAGGTGTGAACACTAACAAAGTATGCTTAAAATGAGGGTAATACAGACTTAAAACCCACTACTTCCTAATTATTTTACTATGATCTGTGTAAGTTCATGCACCTATTGTTTTGGGGATGATGGCAATACTTTGTGATGGGGTGCTCCTATGCATCTCTTTCCAATTCAGTATTCGGTCATGTTATCTTGGTTACTTGAAATGGCCACGGAGGAATATTTATATTACAAAATTGGTAAATACATAAGTCAGGACACTTTTTTTTTCTTCAGAGATACCATTGTTAAACCCATTATTCATGTACCATTGCTCATATGGAATAAAGAATGGGGAGATTAGCTGGTAAAGAGGAAGGATGGATATTAGATAGAAAAACTGTCATCAGAAAAACCACTAAAATTATAGTCCAGAAGAGGATCAGCTGAAATAAAATCATATTCTCTGAATACATATGTTTCTATCCTTTGGAAGTTAATAGATTTTTAAGAACAATGAAGTTATGACACATTATTCCTGTTTCTTTTCGCCTTTAAGAGAACAAGTAAATAGAAGAGAAGAGACAATAGAAGTTGGAAGGGCATAAAGCCTATTTAGGATGTCTGCCAAAATACACTTACACCCTGGTAGCAGCCTTTATTGTAGAAGTTCTCCTAAACATTTGTGGGTTAAGATAAAAATTTTACTAGTATTCATAGGCAAATAATTTCTTCTGAGCCTCTGCAGTTTTGGGGTACTACAAATGGCATGTAAATGGCATAACTGTGCTCAAGTGAGCATGCAGGGCTATTTTACATGAAGGCACAGGGTAAGTAACAGTCAAGTTCAGAAAAACAGTGATTATTAAATGAGTGACTTTCACCAGAGGACATTGATTGACTGCCTAGGACTTCTCCTTTGGTTTGAATATATTTGATAAACAGTTAAAGGGCAAAAGGAAATATTCAGTTGTGGGGAGGGAAATAAACATATTGTTTCAACAATTTCCCAAAATTTAGGAATAAATCCATTAAAAAAAAAAAAAGTAGGACCAGAATCTCCCAAATCTGATTCTTCGTCAAAGATAGAGGACACTGCCAGATAGTGGTGAATGGGGATTCCAAAACCTCAGGTTTAATTCAACTGAATGACTCTTCTGGATAAATAAACAATGAACTAAATCCCCTTCACATTTCTGAGGTTTTTAGGAACTAGGAAAATATTCACTAAACAAACCAACAAAAGACACACTTGTATATCTGAAACAGTTCCAGTGTACTTATAAATTCCAAAGTATAGAAGTCACAACATCACAATTAGATGGCAAACTTTCTTCTTAAGATTGTATGGCTTGAGGGGACTTCCCGGTGGCGCAGCAGTTGAGCGCTGGGTTGTGAAGCTGCCCGCAGCCTCTGCAGCGCCGGCTTGATCCCCGGCCACCGGGTGAGGGTCCCACATGGTGCGCGGACCTCTCCTGCCGCCCGCTGCTCCCCTCAGCAGTGTACTTCTGTCAGTCTGCCTGCTCTGCTCCCCGCTCTGGCTCTGGTGAATTCTCTCATCCTCCTACGCTTCTGACTGTGCCCAATGCTTGTATAAATAAATAAATAAATCTCAAAAAAAAAAAAAAGGATTGTATGGCTTGAATAACTTTTTAGCTATTTTTAATTCATTTAATTAACTCCTTTATTTTCCACATAACATTGGTTTACAACACTGTATACAATTTAGAGATAATAGGATCACACCTGTCAAATATATGCTACCACACCACACCCACCACCAAGGCATCAAAGGTCCTACACCACAGTCCACTGTGCACAATCACCATTTTTCTCCTCCCCTCCCCTCTATTAGGTTTGATTAATTTCATGATTTCTGACTGATTTAAGGAGCTCTCAGGAGTTGATCCTATTAGGTGGATGTTATGCAGTCTCTGTTTATACGTAACTTTAATTACTTAGTACTGACATACATTGATTGACTGGTTAAACAAAGTAAACCTTCCAAATTCTGCTTAATAAGTGAGGAAGGAATTTCTGGGAGATTTCATTCATTCTCCAAACGCAGTGTATCATCTGGTCAGCTGCTTCAAATGGTTATTAATAGTCAGAGGAAATTATGAAAGTCAGGGTCAATGAGTTGGAAAGAACTGAGTCTCTAAAAACCTGTCTGGCACAAGAGAACATTTGACTTTTTAAATAATCTTGCTTCCTCTTCAAGGAAATATGTTATGTCTCCATTAAATACAGCTGAAATGTGATTTAGAGTACATTTCTAGGGTTAACACATAGAAGGCACGCTGCACTCCTGCATTACCTGTCTTGGAAAGATATAGCTCATCTATCAGGTGAATCTGAATCAGTCAATGAGAAGACTCATTCCCATGAGGCCTTAATACAGCCTTATAACCATTGTCAACAGTCTCTAGTGTACCACCACCAATGACTCTGAATTGGCACCTAAGAAAAGCCCAGATCTGATTCCACATTTTTATTTCATTGAAAATGAAGGCCAGACTGTATCAAAAAGAATGAAAACAACAAATGTTGGCAAGAATGTTGAGAAAAAGGAATTCCCATTCACTTTTGGTTGCATTACTCTATAGAAACAGCATGGAGATAATAAAATAAAAATGGAAATGCCGTATGATCAAGCAATACCACTGCTAGGTATTTACCCAAAGAATATGAAAACCCCAATATGAAAAGATTTATGCATCCTATGTTTATAGCAACATTATTCACAATAGCCAAGCTGTGGAACCAACCAAAGGGCCTGATGAAGGATGATGATGATGGATGACTCCTTGAAGAAACTGTTGACTATCTACTTAATGAAATATAACTCATCTATTAAAAAGGATAAAATGAGGCCTTTTGGGGCAAAATGGGATGGATCCTGAAGTGACTCTGCTAAGTGAAATAAGTTGAAAGTGAAAGACAGATTCTGGATGATTTCACTAATTTGTGGAATATAAATGACCAAAGAAAACAAGCTGGCAAAATACAGCCAAAGTCATTCTTAAACTCTGTGGAAAATATAATGGTTGCCAGAGGAGTTTTGGAGAAGGGTGAGTGAAGAATGTGTACATAGGCTGGTGTGAAAATATACCCCTAAAATGATATAATTACATACATGACTGACAAAGTGAAAAAATGGGAGGAAAAAAATAAAATGAACTCTCTTAAAAAAAAAAAGAGGGCCTCCCTGGTGGCACAAGGGGTTCAGCACAGTACTATGAAGCTGTCTGCAGTCACAGCAGCACAAGTTCGATCCCCAGCCAGGCAGGGATTTACCGACATGGCACAGCAGACCTCTCCTGTTTCACCTGCTGCTCCCCTCAGCACTGTATTTCAGTCAGTCTGCCTGTTCTGTTCCCCACTCTGTCTCTGGTGAACCCTCTCATCCCCCGCACCCCAGTTCTTGTATACATAAATAAATCTTTTTTAAAAAATGAGGGAGGGCCAGAGAGGATAAATAATTCAATTAAAGTCACAAAATTAGCTACTGGCAAACCAGAACTGCTCTTTTCACTGAACCACCTTACTGAAACCACAGAGGGTTTAGCCTGTGGGCCGCTTCAACATGAATTCCCACCTAGAAGTCTAAGGATCCAGTGGATGGCTACCATTGGGGCAGACTCTCTCTGTAGGCAACTATAAATATCTGATAGGTGGGGCTGCTTATGAATAGCTGATTAGCAAAAATAAAATATCATAAAAAAATCTTTTTCTTTCCTTAAAGAAATTATCAAATTATCAGTGTTTATGCTATTAGTCAAGTGAAGAAATCAAATGGGCCAAAGAGAGTTCTAGGATTCAGGAATGTTGCTATTATTTCTTAGTTCATTTGTTTAAGCTCAGCTGTGAACTGAATTAAAGATAAACCATTTTTTCTTCATTATAATTAGTCTTTTTCCTGGTCCCTTATTTAAGTTTTCTAAATTCCTGCTATGAGTGAGACCAATCGGTATTTTTCTTTTTCTTTCTGGCTTATTTCGCTGAGCATGATCCCTTCCAGCGCCATCCATGTTGCTGCAAATTGCATGTGTTTATCTTTTTTGAATGCTGAGTAATATTCCATGGTGTATATGTACCACATCTTCTTGATCCAGTCATCTATTTTTGGGCATTTGGGTTGTTTCCATAGCTTAGCTATTGTGAATAGTGCTGCTATAAACATAGGGGTGCAGGTGCCCTTTTGAATTAATGTTTCTGTGTCCTTAACTATAAGCCAGACACACACTATGGGGCAGGGAGGAGAGATTAGGGTCAAAATAAGCAGGGTGGAATTGTATGGGTAATATTACCAAAATGAAAATGCATACATTGTACAAAATTAAAAATGATGTAATAATTATATAAAATAAAATATATTAAATATTAAAAAATGAAATACCACAACTGACAAAAAAAAAAGATAAACCATTTTTAATCTTAAAGCATCTCATCCTTGCCTTACAATTTGTGTGAAGACACAGAATAGATGTGTGGGGAATTTGGAGAAATATCATAGAGGTGAAACAGCAATGCAGAGAGAAATGCCCTGGCTTTCCCTGGAAGTCCTACTCTCTTTGTTCACTTTTGGGTGGGTCTTATCAGTCAACCTCAAGCCTCTGTTATTCTGATATTCTTAATCTGCAGTTCTACTTTGCATTCTGCTATTTAATAAACATTTTCAGTATTGTTAACATTTTTCAAACAATCATTAGAAACACTTGGCAAGAGCTTTCCATTTCTGGCCTCCTTAACCATGCTGTTTAGCCTGTTTTAAGTGTAAAGAAATTCACGGACTGATGAGAAGGGACTACTTTCATGCTTCCAGCAAAACCAAAAGCAAGACTTTTAAAACATCATCAAAGCACTTGCAAATACCAAACACATGCAGCTGTGTGGTTCGGACAGAGGAAGGGAGTCCATATGTAGGCACAGCATATGCAGTCCCAATAGTAAGAGCTGTCTACACACATGTCTATTATCCTGCCCTGGCCTCAAAGTCTCTGACAGGTTTTCTACTTGCAATCTTGGCAATAGGCCCTTTTTCTGATGTACCACTTTGGTTTGATATTTGCTCATGTTGGTTAGTATGACTCAGGGATTTCCCATTTTCAAAACTTAGTTAAAATTCAGAGATTTGAAAGGAGTAAGAATCTGAAAGTGTTAGTCTCTGCATGCTCCTCTATTTTAATTCATCAGCAGACTCTGTGACCCTTCTTTGTCCAAAAAGTGACTTGCAAAGTTGCATCAACCTAAATAGGACTACAGGTGTAGTGATAACATAGAGAGAGGAAACTTATGGCCCCAGAATTTGGTCAGAATTTACTGGAAGTATAACATTCAGTTGTTATTTTTATCAAAAGTATTCTTGTGAATTTAATAAATAGCAGTAATGTTACTTGGCAATGCTATTTACACTATTGTCCCTTAAAAAACAAATGAACATCTCTTTCAGAGACTATATTGTTAAATGAAAAGTCTCAGACCTTTTTTATTTGGTGCAAAAATTTTACACACAAAATGAGGAAACAAAGATTAGCAAATAGAGTACTAAGGAAATCTCTCTAGCAGAAGACTGAGTTTTAGATTAGTAAATTTCCTCAGTGTTTTTGAACTTCCATCTCTCCAGTCCTAAAAGTGCCCATTGTCTCTGGAAATCCAAGTGAAGAATGTTGAAATCACATTTAAGAATACTTGGAAATCATTGCTCCTGCAGCACTGAGCACCATTTGGCTCAGAAACTAATGAGAGGACCAGCGAGGGTGGTCCACATATTTCACAGTTGACATATAAAATGTTTATGAGTGATATAGACAGATAGACATATTGTTTTAATTTCACTTTCTATAAATTCTCTTCTCTCCAGATTTTAGTTTTTATTTGATAATAGGTCCATTCCTAGTCACACAAAGTTCTTTCAGATTAGATTTTTTGCAGGGTCGTTTCAGATCTAATTTTCTGTTGACCATTCCTCTGGTCATTTCTGTGTTGTACTAATTTGTGATAACTAGTTCAACAACAATAGAAATTGGGGAAAAGTTCACAGTCAAAGGGGTTATAAGGAAACCAAAGGAGTATATATATTTGGCATCAAGTCCTCAGTCTGAGGATGGCAACATACAGAGCACAATCAGCAATGAAGCAGATATAGTAATTAAGAATGGAGTCAAGAACACAAAAGAGGGCCTCTCACTGGTGCAGCGGGTTGAGTGCTGTGCTGTGGACTGTCTGCAGCCTCTGCAGCGTAGGTTCAATTCCCAGCCAGCCAGGGAGATACTCACATGTTGTGGCAGACCTCTCCTGCCTTGCCCGCTGCTCCCCTCAGCAGTGTTTTCAGTCTGTCTGCCTGTTCTGCTCCCCGCTCTGTCTCTGGTGAATCTTCTCACCCTCCCACACCTCTGGCCTGTACCCCAGCTCTTGTATAAAAATAAATAAATCTTTAAAAAAAAAAAAAAGAATACAAATGAGGAGTCATTCCAGTGTTCATGCATATAGGATTCAAACGAAGGAGGTAAGAGTGAAGCCAGAGGGGGATGGAGGTCTTAAACACCTCAGCACACCTACAAGTATTCTACCAAGCTGGGCTTTGCAAATCCCTCCTTCATTCCCCATCACATATGAGGAATGTGATCTTGATTTCTGATTTGGCCATCAATAGTGAAGCCACCCAATTCAGTGCTTCCCAAAGTTTAGTGTGTGTATCATTAGTGTTATACAGAATTAAAAAAAATATTTATTGTTATTGAAGTACCATTGTTTTATATCCTTGCTAATGTTTTGACAGCATAGGACTTGGGTCACCCTCAGGTTTAGTCACCTGAGATGTATGATATGCAAATATTTTCTTCCATTTGTTAGGGTGTTTTTTGTTTTAATGATAGTTATCTTTTGCTACCAAAACCTTTTTAGTTTGATACAGTGTCAATTGTTTATATTCTCTTTTGTTTCTCTTACTATTGTAATAGTAAGAGAGAAAAATTCTCTTACTATGAATACACAAAAACATCACTGAAGCCTATGTCGTGGAGTATTGTGCCTATGTTTTCTTCCATGTGTTTTATAGTTTCATATTTTAAAATTTAATTTTAGTTGTGATGGGTTTCTTTTTATATGTGTTAGGAAACCAGAACATAAAACCTATAATTTCTTAGCTATTTCTTAGGACCAAGCAATGCTTTTAAAACTACATCAGTTTTAGGGGAAAAAAAAATGAAGTAATAGAAATGATATATAATTAGGCTCCCAAAAATCATGAACAACATTTGAATAACTTCAGTTTTGGAAAAACTGATGTAACCTGACCCAAATCTCCTTAATGGTGGTGTCCTTGTAGACCTAATCCCATTTTACTCAGTACACAGTGTTGTACAGTAACAAAAAGGCAAATTAAAAAGAGGGGAAGGAAAAGGCACCAAAGTGAGTATAAGTTCATTATTTTTAATAAATAACTTCTTTTGACAGAGATTTAGCAAGAGTGTAAATATTTAATGAGATTTACAATCTCTCTCACCCAACAGTTGCAAGCGGTTCTGATTTGGTGCCAGTGTAGGTATATGAATAGTAATAAAGGAATATTCCATTCTGGGCAGGGAAATGGTAGACACCTGAGGAGCAATGCACTGCAACAAAATGTGCTCAAAATGAACATTCAAGTCTCAGTGCTTCTTCCCTTCTCTTTCCCAACGAAGGGTCATCTGCCCTGATGGGTAGCCCACCATTGCTTTGTCCTTTCACAGAAAATATAGTTTTTAAAGTACATCTTCAAGTTATAAAGAAATAGTAATTTTGTAAATTACTATTTACAAAAATAGTAAATTTGTAAATTCTCACATTTTAAAGGAATTTCTCCAAAATGCTGCATTAATTGAAAAAGTATTAAAAATAAAGGAAAAAAGAAACATGATCTAGGTTACAAGACTGAGAAAGGAAATGACATAGGAACTGAGTTTAGTGAAAGGAACTATAAATAGCCTTAAACATTAGAATGTTAAAATGAAGATATGTCTGCCATATATTATCACTTCATTCCAATCTTTCTGATAAAGTCTAACAAGGTTTTACATCATGAGCTTACAATATGAGAATCATACAAAGAAAGAGACTAAGATTGGTTATTGGAGCTCTCAGGTAAGGTAGAGACAGCAAACAGCAAGCTTCTTAAAATGTAGCTTGTCTTTAAACCTATGATTATCGTAGCACTATTTACAACAACCATGAGTTGAAGAAAACCTAGGTGTTCATCAACTGATGAATGGATGAAGGATGAAACACTCTTCGGTTATTTAAAATAAAGATTAAAGTTGTTTGCAGCAATATGGATGCACCTAGGGGGAATCATGCTTAGTGGAAAATGCCAAGGAAAAATACCATATGATTTCACTCATATGTGGTATATAGAAAAAACAGATAAACACATGAATGAAATAAAGTTTAGTACTATAAAGCCAATTAGTGGTAATCAGAAAGGAAAGGGGGAAGAAGGTGAGTAAATAAGAAAAAAAGCAAAAATGGTATGGTAAAATGCAGAATTGAACTCTTAGTGATGAACTTAACGTATATACACTTGTTGATCCCAATGACGTACAACAGAAATTTATATGTTGTAATCTAACGTTATTTCAATAAAAATTAAAACAATGTATTAGAAGTAAACTCTCCCATTGGTGACATGCTATCATAAAATGTCCTATCACTAATGTCCTTCCTGATAAGCTGACTTAGTAAAGAAGCCAGTAAGAAGGCAATCTTGGCCAGAGGAATGGTCAACAGGTACAGTTAACCTGAGTTCCAACCATAAGATTCCTGCTCTCCATTTAGAGTGCATTGATTTCTGCTCTTCCTCATAGAGCAACTGGCAATTTAGGTAGGAAGCAGTGAGACAAAGAAGGATATAGAACTGCAATAGATACGTAACTATTATTACATACAAAGCACAGAGGTAGCACTGTGTGGAATAGATTTGTAAAGGGAGTAGGCGTAGGTAGATAAAACATTTGAGGTGTAATTACAATGAGTCAATTACCATATGAAGCACTTTACATATCATAACTTATTTATATTGATAACAAATATGTGTGGAAAACATTACATCGGTAAGGAAAATAAGATGCCAAGAACCTGAGTAACTTGCCTAAACTCATATAATGAAATCAAAGAGGGGGTAGTGATGGAGTTAGGTGTGTCATATCTCCAGCCAGACTAATTCCCAAGAGTTTTGGTTTACTTGTTCTTTGTCTGTTGTTTTTGCTATTATTTATTGAGCCCTTACTATATACCAGGCATTATAGAATCATTAATGAATCTTCAGAATAATGCTTTTAGGTGGGTAATGCTAGTTTTGTAATTTCTGGGAGGATTACATTTTTGCTCTTCCATATGTGCACATGTACCACTGCCCTCCATGAAGCCACCCATGGCAATAGCTCACCTGCCTCTCTCCTCCTTCCTCCCGTTCCCTTTGGTAACCATTAAATTCTTTCACTAATTCCAAGATTTATTCCTGATGCTCTTTGCTTGTGTGTTTTTTGGTTGTTTACATCCCACCAATTAGTGAAACCATCTGATGTCTATCTATCTTTCATTTTGACTTACTTCATTTTAACATAATCACCTTGAGGTCTATCCATTTTTTCCCAAAAGACACCATTTCATCTTTTTAATGCTATAGAGTACTCCATTTAGTATGTATTACACAATTTCTTTATCCATCCATGTGTTGAAGGGAACTTAGGTTGGTTCTATGACTTGGCAATTGTGGAGAGCTGCTATGAACACGGGCATGCATAAAGCTTTTCATATTAGAGTTTTCATATTTTTAGGATAAATACTCAATAGAGGTATTGCTGGATAATACAGAACTCCCATATTTATTTTCCTAAGAAATTTGCATAGTGTTTTTCATAGAAGCTGCATCAACTTGCATTCCCATCAACAGTGGGTGAGAATTCCTTTTTCACATCCTCACCAACATTTGCTTCTTTTTGATATGGGCCATTGTTATAGGGGTGAGCTGGTATCTCATTGTGGTTTTGATTTGTATTTCACTTATAAATAATGTTTGCCATGTGAATGCCTCCTTTAGAAAAGTGTTTATTTAGGTTTTTTCCCAATTTTTTCATTGGAATTTCTGGTGTTTTTGTTTGTTTGTTTGTTTTGTTATTGGATTGTATAAGTACTTTGTACATTTTGGAAATTAGTCCCTTGTCTTATGTGTGATGTTCAAGTATTTTTTCCCATTCTATAGGTTGCCTTTTTGTTTCGGTGATGATTTCTTTTGAGGTACAGAAGCTAATTTGATGTAGTCCCACTTTTTCCTTTTGCTTTGGTTTCTGTGCCAGTGAAGTTGAGTCCCCAAATACGTATTTGCAGTAAATATACTGTAGTGTGTCCCTTATGTTTTCTTTCAGGTATTTCATATTTTTGGTTCTTATATCCAGATCTTTAATCAGTTTTGAATTAATTTTCGTATATGGAGTTCAGTATGAATCTAGCTTTGTTTTGTTTTATTTCTGATGTGGTTATCCATGCTTCCTACATCATTTGTTAGTGAGGCTGTCTTTATCCATTGTATGGCCACGGGTCCTTTGTCAAAAGATAAACTGTCCATATTTGAGTAGGTTTATCTCTGGCCTTTCCTTTCTATTCTGTTCCATTTGAGTTTCTGTTTTTGTTCCAATACATATTGTTTGGATCCCTTTTGCTGTGTAATGTGATTTGAAGTCAGGAAATGTGATACCTCTATTTTTCGTCTTTTCTCTCAGGATTGCTTTACTTATTTGGGGTCATTTTTAGTTCAATATAAATTGTATAACAGTTCATTCAATTTCCTTGGAAAAAAGTCATTGGTATTTTGATAGATAACACATAGGATCTGTAAATTTCTTTAGGTAATACAGCCATTTTAATGATGTTTATTCTTTCTATACATATGCAAGGAATAGTTTTCCATTTCTTTGTGTCTTACTTCTTTTTACAGAGCCTTATGCTTTTTAATATATGGTCCTTCACTTCCTTTATTAAAGTTACTTACAGGTATTTCATTCTCCTGATGTGATTGGAAATGAGATTATTTTCTGATAAATCCCCTGCATATAGAAATGCATTGCATATTGATTTTGTATCTTACCACTTTACTGTCTAATTGATTGTGGTGGATGATTTTTCTTAATATATTGCTGTATTCTGGTTTCCAGGATTTTGTTGAGGATCTTTGCATCTATGTTCATTGAGATATTAGTGTATACTTTTTTTGCATTGGCTTTGTTTGGTTTTGGTATTAGGATAATGTTGGCTTCACAGACTGTGTTGGGGAATTTTCCACCCTTTTTGAACAGTTTGAGTAGGATAAGTATCTGGTCCTCTTTGAAGGTTGGTGGAATTCACTAAAAAGGCCATCTGGTCATGGGCTTTTTTTTTCTTAGGGAGACTTTTTATTCTTTCAATTTCAGCACTGTGATTAGACTTTTTTTTTTTTTTTTTAATAGAGGCATGTTTTATTTATTTATTTATTTGTTTGTTCATTTGTTTTTGTTTATACATGCACTGGGTACAGTCAGAAGCGCGGGAGGGTGAGAGAATTCACCAGAGCCAGAGCGGGGAGCAGAACAGGCAGAAGGACCGAAGTACACTGCTGAGGGGAGCAGCGGGTGGCAGGAGAGGTCTGCGCACCATGTGGGACCCTCCTCCGGTGGCCGGGGAGCAGCCGGGAATCGAACCGGCGCCGCAGAGGCTGCGGGCAGCTTCGCAACCCAGCGCTCTACCGCTGCGCCACCGGGGAGGCCCTGTGATTAGACTTTTTAAGCTGTCTACTTAATCCTGATTCAGTCTAGTAAGACTGTGTGAATCTAAACATTTGTCCAGTTTTCTAGGTTGTCCAGTTTGTGTGCCAGGAGATGTTCCTGGTAGGCACTTCTGATCCTATGTATGTCTGCAGCATCTGATAATTTCATTTTTCTTCATAAACCTAACTAAGGGCTTGTCATTTTGTTCATTTTCTCAAAGAAACACCTCTTGGTTTCACTGATCTTTTGGATTGTCTTTTTGTTTTCTATAACATTTATTTCTGTTCTAATTTTTATTATTTCTTTCCTTTTACTGATTTTTGGGAGATTTGTTCTTTTTCTATTTCCTTCAGCTACAGTTAAATTGTTTATTTGACCCTGAGAAATTCCACTAGCTTCTGTTTGTCTGGGAAAGTCTTGATTTCACCTTCATACTTGAAGGATAACTTTGAAGGCTAGAGTATTTTTTACTGGCAGTTCCTGTCTTTTCAGACTCTTATCTGGAGAGTGTCTGAAGTGAAACCCAAGGAAAGCCTAATTTAGGTGTCTTTGTAAATTATTTTCCTTTTCCTTGCTTCCTGTAAAATTTATCTTTAGGTTTTGTTTTTAATACTTTAATAATAATGTGTCTTGATATGGGTCATTTTACAATTAGAAATTTGGGTGCCACATCTGCCTCTTGGACATTCTTAATTAATTCATTTCTTAAGTTTGGGAAAGTTTCAGTTACTTCTTTGAATAGGGATTCTGCTCTCTTCTCACTCTCTTCACCTTCCAGAATACCCATTATCCTTACGTTTCCTCTTCCAATTGAGTTTGATATTTCTTACAGAGTTTCCTCAGCTTTCTTATATCTTATTTCTCTTCTTCCGACTGGTTGATTCATACAGTTGAGTCTTCTATTTCTGAAATTCTTTCTTCTGCCAGTTTAATTCTATTTAAAGTGCTTTCTATTTTTATCTACATTTCATTCAGTCTCTTTTTGTGTTCTTTTAATATTTTTCATCTCTTTGGTGGAGAACTCTGTTCCTGAATCTCCTTCTAATATTTTGTACTTGCCTATCTGCCTTTGACTGACCTTCCAGTATTCATTTAGCAATTTTAATATCGTTGTTTTGAATGCTTTGTCTGATAGGTCCTCTATTTCTATATTCTTTATTTTTGTCCCAGCACTGCTGTTCTCCTCACATTTCTTGCCCATCTTGTGCTCAGATGTTTCTTGCTTCCTAAGCAAATGTGTTGCCTTATTTGCTTTTTTTGTGGTCAAGGCACTGCAGGTTTAGTTTTCTCTTTGTAGTTTACCTTGGGGTGAGGTCAAGGCTGGATGAGTGTCTGGGGCTTAAATAATTCATCTCAGTTTGAGAAGTGAAGATGGTCACCTCTGCCTCCTCTCCTTTCTCTCCACAGCAATCTCTGTTCTGTACTTCAGCTGTTTTAACTCCCCCTCTCTCCTCCCTCCTGTTCCTTTCTGCCACAGATTGTAATCCATGAAGTTTGCATTCAAACGTCATAGTGAAAGGAGCTAGCTCTGGTCCACATGATTTACACCCTGGGACTCAGCTGGGCTTAGCAGACAGGAGGAGCCTGAGCAGGATGTGTGCCCCACTGTCTGGCTATAGCTGTAGGCCAGGAGTGTCACCACCCCCCACCACCACTGCCATCCTGTTTCTGAGGGACTGAGACTACAAATTCTGTGTACCTGCTTGATACACGAGAGACTAATGGATTATCTTACTAGTCTTCTGTTGGGATGATCTCAGTGGAGCCCAGCCTGGCATCTCTTCAATCTCTTCCAGGGGTGGAAGGTGGTGATAGCCATGGATAGCTTTCCATGTCCATGCCAGTTGTGGAGTTCCCAATGTCTCTATCCTGACCTAGGCCCACTTGTGAGCTAAGTTCCTCCAGGGAAATCCACAGTGCCCTGGAATGCCCCATCATGCCATGGATAACCAATCCTTTCCATTCTGCTAGTGGGGGCATCTACTCTCCCAGTCACATTTCCCTTCACTTCCTCCCACACCTTCCCCTCAACAGCCACCAACTTTAGTTTGAGCTCTCTGAGGGAAAGTCCTGGGACTCTATTGGGGAACTTCTGAGTTTCCCTTTGAGTAGATGTTTTTTTAATAGTTGTTTGTAAGGGAGAAGATGATCCTAGCCTCTCTACCATGTTTAATTTTGAAATTTTGATGATGAAATTAAGGCACTGAGATGTAAGTTACCTGCTTGAAGCTATATAGCTACCCAGTCAAGGATATAGGACTTAAACCCAGGCAGCTTGTTAGCAAAGCACAGACTGTACCCCAACAGTATATAACACCTTTGTACCATGGTAACTGATTGCACAAGTTGGGGGAATGGGGAGATACAAGGCACACTGAGATCATTCAGTAAGCTGGGGTTAAAAATAGCACACTGTAGAATAAATGAAGTTGGTCAGGATTTTATGCCATCAGCCTCTGTGGCTATCTCCTGCGGCCATGATCTTGTTAAGGAAGAGGGTGCAGTGGTGTGGGGCATGCATGCCTAACTATGGACACCTGATCATGGTGTGTGTGTGTCTGTGTGCACACACATGTGCATGTGCAATTGTGCACACCTGAGCCTAGAGGTCAGGAATATAAGGGCAGCATTACTGAGAGACCATGTATGGCTACGCGAGGACCAGTGAAAGTTGCAAGAGAAAGAGACCACAAGAGACACCAGAGAAAGTCCAGAGAAAAGAGCATGTAGAGATTCACAGGGGGCTCTGGTTGCTGTCTCCCTGCTGGCTTATTTCCCCTGCTTACCATTAAAACCTGTGAAAATGATGCCAAGGGCTCCAAAATTCTCCTTCAAATCACTAGAACTGACAGTGAATCTACTTGGCCTGGGATGGTTGCAAAACACACACACAAAGAAGAGTGATATAAAATATATATTAAAAAAATACATATATATAAAACTAAAAAAATACTAATAGCAATATTAAAAAAAAGTGGAAAGTGCCTGTGTTACTACCCATAACTGTGGATGTAGCATACAGGGTTCCGTTCAAGTTAGACAAGAGCAGGAACCTTGATGGCCCTGGGCAATAGGTACACATCCCGAGCTATGACTGGGAACACCCAGGGGACCCACTGACTGATGGACTTTGCGCCGAAAGAACTGATCAGCGGAATACCTTGTGAATGAGATTGCAGCCATGAGTGGGAGTCAGGAGTATATCAGCGAACTCCCTCTCCCTAAAGCCCTAAATCCAATGTTCCGTTTGACCCACCCTTTTCTCTGTCAATAAAAAGGCTAAGATCTTGCTCTTGAGCAGCATCCTGCATTCTACAGCCTGCTCCACAACTCCCATTTCCTTTCTTTATCACTGGTGTGTTGCTTGCACAACACATAACAACCTTTACAATTTGGGAAAATTACTTACATTCTTCAAAGCTTTATTTCTACATGTATAAAATATGGCTAATTATGTCTACTTTCTGTGTTCTAAAAAAAAAAAAAACACCCAGGGCCTCCCCGGTGGCGCAGCAGTTGAGCGCTGGGTTGCGAAGCTGCCCGCAGCATCTGCGGCGCCGGTTCGATCCCCAGCTGCTCCCCGGCCACCAGAGGAGGGTCCCTCATGGCGCGCAGACCTCTCCTGCCGCCCGCTGCTCCCCTCAGCAGTGTACTTCGGTCCTTCTGCCTGCTCTGCTCCCCGCTCTGACTCTGGTGAATTCTCTCACCCTCCCGTGCTTCTGACCGTACCCAGTGCTTGTATAAACAAAACAAACAAACAAACAAATAAATAAAACATGCCTCTATTAAAAAAAGAAAACCCAAAAGAGATAACAATGGAAGCATCTACTAGTGTTTTGCACAAAATGACAGTAAATAAATGTTAACATTGCTATTTTCATTTTAAAAAGAAAATTATGATTTTCTTTAAAAGCCTGATAAATGATGGTGACTTACAATTATATTAGCATATTATTAATCAACCATTTTTAATTAAAAAAAAATAAACCCTGAACATCATAACTCATGCCATGGTACATTTCAAGCTCTCAGAATCTACCTTTGGTAATTTCACTACAGAAAGTCTTTGATTTTAATTCAAGAAGATTTGAGGAGGGGGAATGGAAGGAAGGAAAGTTAACAGTAGCAATTTTGGCTTCTACAAAATGTCCTACAATTTAGGCAGACAGATATAGTCTCCTTCAAGGGTTAAGAACATTAATAATTAAGCCCAACCCTAAATTGAATACTTAAGCACTGTAATTATTTAAGTATCAATTACTGTTAATTAGGTACAGACAATTCTATGTCATTTCATTTAACTCCTCCCCCACTATCGGAACATAATGGCTACTCACTTTCAATTTCACAGAGAATTTCTTCTCACAGAAAAGACTGACTTTTAGACCATCTGGATATCATCAAAAAGGAAGATCAGAAAGAATAATTTACTGACTGAACAGACATTGAAACAGCCAATGTGGTGGATGACAAGAAGCCCATGTTTTAGGCTTTTTTAAAAAACATTTTTGTCATTTGGCTTGCATGCATTTCACATTTCGAAATATTTTGGGACAAGCATTTAAACTGTGAGATTGAATTTTACCATTATGGAGAAAGAAGCAATTCTAACGGAAGCCATCGCCAAGTCACCCAGACAGCTGACCCTTCTTCTAACCTTCTTGTTAGTCTCAGAAGGAAAGCTTGGGTCAGAGGATGGAGGAAAATGAAACAGTCCACATGGCAAACTGGGAGGTAATCTTGCCTAATAGATTGGAAACGCTAAGAGCTGAATTGTCTGCTTGCATTCCGTGCTGTTTTGGCAGATACTTTCACCTCCCAAATCTTTCTCAGTCTTTTCTGCCACCAAATGTAAAGAGACACTGTTCTAGCCCTCTGATAGGAACCAGGCAGGACTGCTTCGAAATAGGATATAATTAATGAACTCTTGTAAACTACACCTATAACCTGGGGGAGAAACAGCACCTAGAGACCACAGCTGCCATATAGAGAGGAGGTGCTGTCAGACTGCAGGGTCCCAGCACCAGTCCCTCTGTCAGCAGTCCCTCCCCTAAGGCGGGCCCAAGAATAGAGCTTCCAGACTGCAAGAAAGGAAAGGCTAACGTGAAACTGCTTGAGTAAGCTCACGTTATGTTACACAGTCTGTTGTGGAAACCACTCCTTTTGGAGCGAGGTCAAAAGCAGATTGGGGCATGTCTGGGAAATATCAGGCCTGTGAGTTTTCCAAGATTTCCCTCCCTTCCTCCTTGTATTTATGTTGTAGTCTGTGGCAGCCTCAGAACCTCAGCTTCCTTGACAAGGGAAAAGAAGGAAACCTACACCCAACCATTAGTAAGTAAAACAAATATTGGAGTGCATCTGTATCTAATTAGGCTTTTTCATCAAGGGCTTACAAATGGGGACCTCACTCCCAGAGGCGCTGCAAATACACTGTCGAAGAGTTTGATGGGTGAAAACGGGGCCACCGTAACTGACTAAGATAATCATGGATATAGTATTATATTGCGTTTTTAATAAGCAGACCATGTGCAAGGGGCATAGAGAGACAAGAAGCATATGGTTGTGACAGTTGTTCTTAGTCCTGCCTGTCTTACACCTTTGTGGCTCAGAAAGTCTGGAAATGGAGCCCTCACATTGATGTATTTTTTCTTAATCTCCAAAGAGTTACAGAGCACTTGGCTCTGGAATCAAACCAACTTCTGTTGAAATCCTAATTCAACCCCTGTCTAATCCTGTCATTCCACTACTCCCTACAGATATTCAAATTATTTAATCTCTATAAAATATGGATATATTATATCCACATCAAAGGGTTACATTAAGTGAATAAGCTTATGGTTGGTGTAGGGTAAGGAAAAATGTCAGGCTTTTCTGCCCTCCTGCCATCAGGATAGATGATGGATCCTTGCGGTCCTGAATGCATGCCTGATGGCGGGCACCTGGAGTAGGGTGTGGGCATAGGTAGATGGGATTCACCTGGGCTAAGACTGGGCTTTTAAGGGCGGTGTCACGGGGACGCCAGCAGAAGCCAAAACAGAAGCCGAAGAGAAGCCGCAAAGAAGCAGAAGCTGAGAGAAGGCCCGAGAGCCCAGAGTGAAGACCTGCTGGGGGCTGGGAGGCCTGCCAGCCTACCGGCCCCCCCAGCACCCCTGCCTGCCATACCTGGTAATCCCAATAAAAACCTGCAAAAGTACTGAGGACTCTGACTCCTCCTTTACCCGGTCTGCTGGATCAGAAAACCTGCTCAGTGTCCATTCCTGCCTTTACAATTGGCATAAGCCGGCAAGATGATCCATGCAGACGGGTATGGAGCCCTCCGAAGATCTGGAGGGACTAAGGAGTAACAGACTGTTTCCCTGTGACAACGCTGGAGGTGTCATGGCGGCACAGGAGATGGACAAGGTCCAGGAGCTGCAGGATGAGACCTCGTGTGGAGGAGTTGCCTAAGAGGACCAGCCAACGACCCCTGAGGCAGCAAGAATCGTCGGGGAAGAGAGGACCATGATTCGGAGCTCACCAGTGCTGATGCAGAGAGAGGTCTAATGGACTTGAACTGATGGACTTGGACTGACAATCCCGCCAGAAGGTGGAGGAACTTTGGCAAGTTAATGTAGTTTTGGAACCCTGGGGGAGGATTGTACATCCCAGGAGATGGGAATCTGGGGGTGGCCAGTGGGCATTGATGGCCAAAAGCAGCCTGTGTATGCCCAGCAGCTAGGCAGGGAGAAAAGCCAACTGAGAAGGCAAAAGCTGGTGCTGATGCTAAGTTTGGGAAGCCCTGAGTGGCTGCTAAGCACTAAGTAAGCTGAGGAAGGCCAGTGAGTCTCATAAAATCACCTGTGGGTGATGCCCTGCTCGTTGTCGAGTGATGGTGAGGAGCTGCGGAACCCGTCCTTGGGGGACGGGTGGGGAACGTGGCTTGGGGTGGAGCCCAAGCTGAATGTAGAGTTTGGATCCCTGACCCATGTGCTTGTGCAGTGGGTTGGCCTGAGTGCAGGGGTCTGCGAGTCGCATGGGTGGCTATGAAGGCCGAATGTTGGAGCAACTGCAGACAGAAACCCTGAGGGTTGGGCGATTACCCCCAACAGAATAGAATCGCCAATCCCAGAGTGAGTGCATCCTGGGGGTGGATGCGGTGTGTGGCTTGTAGTCGAGACTACAGCCAGAGGAGGCCAGGAAGCCTGATGGCTCCTGGCGTGTTGCAGTAGATGCCCTGAGTGATTCCCCTCCCTCGTATGAGCAGTGCCTTTGGCAGCAGATTTGGTGGCTTATCTGCTGGTACCAATAATTGTCTTTTGCCATTAGGTTGGGGCCCTGCCTGGACTTATTTGTGTTCTGTTGTATTTTGTTGTTATATTGTGATATATTTGCTTTTGTGGGCCATGGCTGCATTGTTTGTTTGCTAAGAAACAAAATTGTATATATGGACTGTATGGCAGAAAACGCTGTGGGGGTGGACTGTAGGATAAGGAAAAATGTCAGGCTTTTCTGCCCTCCCGCCATCAGGATGGATGATGGATCCTTGCGGTCCTGAATGCATGCCTGATGGCGGGCACCTGGAATAGGGTGTGGGCATAGGAAGATGGGATTCACCTGGGCTAAGACTGGGCTTTTAAGGGCGGTGTCACGGGGACGCCAGAAGAAGCTGAAAGAGAAGCTGAGAGAGAAGCAAGAGAAGCAGAAGCTAAGAGAAGGCCAGGGAGCCCCGAGTGAAGACCTGCTGGGGGCTGGGAGGCCTGCCAGCCTATTGGCCCCCCAGCACCCCTGCCTGCCATGTACCTGGTAATCCCAATAAAAACCTGCAAAACCACTGAGGATTCTGACTCCTTTACCCAGTCTGCTGGATCAGAAAACCTGATCAGTGGCCCATTCCTGACCCTACAGTTGGCATACAAGATACATTAAAATGTTGTATAAATAAGTTCTACTTTTTACCCAGCCAGAGGAAGAACAAGCGTTACTTCAGGAATGGTGAGGTCAGGAGAAGATTTAGTACTCATGCATGACGTCCCAGACCTGGGTAGCCCCATAAGGTCTGAGCACCTATTTACAGACAAAGAATTTCTTTTATACATAACTATCCTTACATTAACAACATCATTTGCTGCAAAGTTCCTAAACAAGGGGCTAGGAAAAAGCAAGAACACAGACATCTCGGGATGGCCTTGAAAAGACAGACCAACTTGGCTGACTGCCTGACCTTGTATCTTTGTTAGTCTGCTAAGGAAAGATTTGTTAAGTGAGCAAACTTGTTGATTACAATTGCATTGGATTCTTAACTGCACCAGGCCCAACACCCTTTAGCAGGGAGCTGGAAAGATTTATTTACTCAGCGGTTCCCCTTCAAAACTATTAAATCATATAGTCAGGATTTTTTCTTTTTGTTATGACTAAAGTAGGTGCAGCTAAGTTCTTCTAGAGGGTTGTAGAAGAAAGCATCACTGTTCGACAATATTTGGGTTGCATCAAGATTTTACTATGCATTCCTGTTTAACAAAATAATCTCAGATCCACTGAGTAAAACCCCATACAAGAGGTTTCTAAACATCATATATGCTACATGATTTCACTACAATGACTGTAATTGCCAAATCACAGGGGATTCATATCTTGTGTTGTGATTCTCTGCCAATTTCAAAAAATTTTACCAACACAAGAACTTGTAAGCTGAGCACCTAGTATGTGCTGGGCACTATGCTATTTCAATTTAATTCTCAGTACAACTATACAAAATAGATTTTTATCTTCATTTTCCTTTATATGTGTGTGTTTTTATCTTCATATAGGTTTTTATCTTCATGATGAAAATGTGGCTCAGGTATGTGAAACTGTGCTTACATTACACAGGTGGTAAGTAATAGAGAAGAATTTGAACCAGATCTGAGTTTAGATGGATCAAATGCTTTCTAATTTCACCATGGAAAAACATAACCCATGATAAAAGTCAATTCGAGCTGTTGAAATATACTCATACATCCGTGAGATTTATGACTGAATGATATATAATCCCTGCACTTGTTTACTTGTCTGTAAAATGAGGAAATTCAACTTAAATAGTATTGAAGACTGCTTCCAATTTAATGAGCCTGTGTTTGGGGTCCTGCTCAGTATTAGACCTGATGAATGACTGTAGAGGAAGGAAGGGCACAGTGCAGGATCTCTCTCTATGACCCTAGCAGACAGGTAAAGGAGAGTCCTGGAGCCCTCAGTGGCTTTTTCAGGCTTTTATTGAGTACTAGGTACATGCAGGCAGGGGTACCAGGGGGTGCTGGGAGGCCTGCCAGCGAATCTTCACTCTTCCTGGGCTTCCTGGCATTCTCTCATGGTCTCATTCTCTTTCTTCTGCTGGTTCCATTTTGCTCTCTCGCTTGTTCCCCTTCTGGTAGTTTTTTTTCTCTACTTGTTCTCCTTCTGGTGGTTCTGCCCCTCTTCTGGCATCCTGTGACACCACCCTTATAAGCTCTGTCTCAGCCCAGATGAATCCCACCTACATAAATATGCCCACACCCTACTCCAAGTGCCCACCAGCAGGCATGCATTCAGGACCGCAGGGATCCATTATCAATCCTAATGGCGGGAGGGCAGAAAAGCCTGACAATCATTTACCCTACAATGATGGAATGTCCATATGGAAGTATTTTAAGAAGGTGACTAGGTTAGTTGTTTTCCTTGTTTACATAATGCCAAACAAGAAGAAACTGACCCAGGTAAGCCTAAAGGTTTTATCATTAAAAGATCACTAAGATAACTCTCTGTGATAAACCCCAGGTATATTAATGGGTCCTCTATCCTTAAACATCTTTTCAGGAAGAAAAGAGACCATCCATAGTCCTCTGTGGTTTGGGTATAAATACCCCTGAAGCACAAAACTAGATGATCTTTTAAGATCCTATTACACCAGGATCTTATTTCAAGGTTTAAGTTGACACAGGGTCTTACCAATGAAGGTCATACACACATCACAGTTCCCAAAAGTTAGCATCATATATGCCTTTTATCAGTTCCTAAGGTGTAATGACTAGGTCCTCAGCTGATAGTTTTCAAACATTTGACTCCTTAAAAATAGTATTTCACAGGAGTAAGAATCTGTACTTGTTAAAATCCCTAGGTGATTCTAAGTGAAAGGGTTCCCATACTCTCCTCTGAGAAACGAACACTGCACTTGATTGAGGTAGCAGAGGAGAGAAAGAGGAATCATTTCTGAATTTGCGAATGGCCTTGTCGCAGATACTAATATATAAAGAAAATACATAAGAGGTTAGAATAAGGAGACTGGAAAGGGAAATCTTTTTGGTACATTTTTCTGCTGCATGTTATGCTGAGATATTAGACCACATATCAATACATTGGATTTTGTCATCATCATTTATATTGTGAAGTTAAATCTTATTTACTGATAATAAGATCAAGAAAAATGGTCAAAATCAGTATAAAACCTTTATAATCCCTTGTGAAGAGTTTTACTAACTTTAGTTTACTAACTTTTAGTTTACTAACAATACTGATAATTTCCATCACTGTTTAAAAATATCATTTCAACTTTACTGAAGAGATAAAAAATTGTTCAGTGTTTCCTTTGGCAATGTTAACCTAGTCTATAATAATATATGACTCAATCAGTCAGTAACATTTATTAGGCACTTAGCAATAGAGATAAATACATAAAGTAGACAGAATCCCTACTCTCATAAAGCTCATAGACCAGTAGGGAATGTAAAAGCTAAGTATGAACAGTATTACAAATACAAACAAAAGATTCTATGACTATATACAATAGAACAAAATAATTTAATGTATGGAATCATGGAATATTTCCCTAAAGAAATATGTTAAATCTGAGACCCAAAAAATTAGCAGGAGTTTGCTAGGGAAAGAGAGAGTACAGAGAAAAGCATGGGAAGAAAGGACACACAGCCTTAAAGGAGAGAAAGAAAGTCAAGGGCAGGGGAAAGGAGAGAAGGGCCATTTTTTAGACAAAATTAAGGACTTTTTTTCCACCTTAAATTCAGTTTGAAACCATGAAGGGTTAAAAGCAGAAGACAAAGCTGATATGGTTTGCTGTTTCCAGATCACTTCTAGTAGCTACACAGGGATAGAAATGTGAAAGAGCAAAATGAATCCTGGGAGGTCAGGTTGAGATTCCTGAAGTGATCCAGGTGGAAGATCTTGGCAGACTGGACTATGGTAGTGGTGATGGAAAAGAAGTGGGTAGATTCACAATTTAGGAGGTAAAATTGGCAGGAGTTGTTGGATTGATTGGGTGTGGGCAGAATGAATTGGCAAGAACTCTCAGACTCTGATCTGAACAACTGAGTACCATTTCCAGAAGTGGGAAGAGGTAGAACAGGACAAGGTAGTGACAAGGAATCATGAACTCAGATAAGTGATGCTCCATTGGAAATTGAAGAATATGTGAAGTGTATTTAATTGGCAACCAGGTACACATAGGAGTCAGGCAGAAAAATATTCACTCCTTCCATACAGTTCATTTCAACTATTATCATTTCTGAAATATCATTTAACGTGAGGCTTCTTAATATAGCACCACAAATGCAAAGTCCCACAGCAATTTTCTGCCTAAACTTCTACTTTTACAGAATTCCAAGCTTAAAGCCAATAATTCTCTAATGTAAGCAATATATTAAATCAAGCTGTTTACAGAACATGTCTATAATTTTTGATCTGCTCTTTTATTATGTCTATGATATACTCTTACAGGGGGGTCAGAGTTAAATTAATTGACCACTGTACATTCATCATAAGTTACCTCAAAAAAGAAATCCTTAAAGTTAGTGGTCCCTTTAGTGCTGGCAGTCTATTTGAATATAGATGTTTCTATACTCATGTGTAGTCACTTACTGACTTTTTCAAATAAGTATGCTTAATAATTGAAAATTATAACCCAGGTCAAACAGTTTACAATTTGCTAGGTTTACAGTCATATTGGGCCAGAAAATATCTAATAACATAAGCCATTCACTGAGTTCCCATTTAGTGTTTTGCATTTAACTTCATATCAACCCTAGAGACCATTTGATTGTTAAGAAAGTGGAGGTGAATGAGGCTAAGCTGGCCAAGGCCACATAGTTAATAAGTGGTAGAGCTACTTAACCACACACCCAGGGCTATCAGTTACCTGTGCTCTTTGCACTTCTCTAAGATGCCTCTTATGAACTCAAGCCACTAATAAATGCAGATGACATTTTCAAGTTTAGAGAAAAAATTTAATTGTTCCTGCCCCCACAATTATAGTGACCGGGTTAAGTTTCTTAATTCCTTCTTATACAAATAACATTTTATTACACATCATTCATTTATCTCAAAGCCTACATAGTAAAGCATGATTTCATAAATCAGGTCAGCCAGATTACAATTTGCTAGGTTTACAGTCATACTGGGCCAGAAAATATCTAACATAAGTCATTCACTGAGTTCCCAAAGGAAAAAGGGTATCTTTGACCCACTTCAACATAACTGAAAAAGAGTGCTTATAACACACCTTTAAAAATAATATTATGGTCTCCCTGGTGGTGCAGGGGTTAAGTCTCAGCACTATCAAGCTTTTGCCAACCACTGCAGCATGAGTTCGATCCCCGGCCAGGGAGCTGACCCACATGGCACAGCCGACCTCTCTGTCTCACCCGCTGCCACTGCTCCCCTCAGCAGTGTATTTCAGTCAGTCTGCCTGTTCTTTTCCCCACTATGTCTCTGGTAAATCCTCTCCCCCCTCCTCCTCACACCTCTGGCCTGCACCCCAGCTTTTCCATGCAAAAGTAAAATAAATATTTAAAAATAGACAAATGAAAATACATAGCCCCAAACTGTAAACAACTCACTTGTTCTTCAACAGTAGAATAAATAAAGCAATTGTGTGGTATTTAAATAACTGAATACAGCAATGAGAATGAATTTACTATAACTTCTGGCAACTATGTGGAGAAACCCCACAAATGCTTAATGAAAGCAGACAGACATACAAGAGTATTGACAGTATGACTCCATCTAACTACCAGGCAGAAATAGGCAAAACTAACCTGTGCTGTCAGAGTGCTGCTATTGGTTACCTTTGGGAGGACAATTACTGGCAATGGGTCACTGGCAAAGGGGTTCTGGGTGCTATGAATGCACCTAGAGGAATGTACTGGAATGTAAAAATTCATCAAATCTTATATTAATCATTTGTACACATATCTCTATCTTGCATCACCATAATGTAGCTTTATAAAAAGTTTCCTAAAATACAGAAACTGGCAGTACAACAGTTTGGGATGCGGCCAGTGGGGCTGTCCGCAGCCACTGCAGCACGAGTTCGATCCCTGGCCGGCCAGGAAGCGGCCCACATGGTGCAGCAGACCTCTCCTGTCTCGCCCGCTGCTCCCCTCAGCAGTGTACTTCAGTCAATCTGCCTGTTCTGTTCCCCACTCTGGGTGGGTCCTCTCGCCCCCCCCCACATCTCTGGAATGTGCCCCAGTTCTTGTATGCATAGGTAAATAAATATCTAAAAAAATAAATAAAGGAAATACCTAAAATGACTTCTAATCTTATTAGATTACTGAAATCAATGAAAACATAAATCAATAAATATTAAAAAGTACTGTATAATCTAAGCTCTGACTTAAAATTTAAGAGATACATAATGAAAAGGATATACAAAAGCACAGACTAATAAAAATGCTAATAACAGCCATTGAACATACTTTTCACAAAAGACTATTAATTCATTTCAGAGATTGAAGGCTAGACCACCAAGAGACTTCAACCATATGGAACCCTGGACAACAATTCCCATGATAATCGTGGATAAATTACTAAATTCTTCAGTTTCCATGTCACCACATCTAAGAACAGGATAATTCCTACCTTCCTCACAGGGGTGTTGTGCTGCTTAATTAATGTTTATAAAGCATTTTCCGTTCCCTGGGTGAAAGCTACTATGAAAGAGCAAAGCATAATTATGTTTTAATTGCAGGACTGATTTTGAAGACGCCAAAAAAAAAAAAAAGTGCCTATGAATTGTGATTTAATCAGATTGCTTCTTTAGAATCACAGTCATATAAGTCATGACTTATGTCTTCTGGCTTCTGCTATACTTGAGAAAATCGTCTTTTTATTGTTTAAGTCTTCATGGCTCAGTTTTCCAGTCTCTAAAATGGGGTAACATGCTTTCCATGATCTGCAAGTATTTCTTTATTCTTTGCATAGCCCCTCAGTGATTCTAAGACGAAGGGGAGAAGGCATATGTCGATGAAAAGAAGTAATGAAAACTCCTGCTGCCTGGAATGAATGGAATTGCTTTTCTCTGGAGGAAGCTAGCATGCCAGATGTCTTACACAGAGGGACTGGCCCTGAAGAAGGAGAATCTGGGAACAGCCAGTCTGTGGGGAGCCAGGATGCTAGATGAGGACTTGGGGGGGTTGCTTCCTGGCACTCACAGTGATTGCATTCCATTCTCTCAAAAGGACAGTGGAATTTACTCTCCTTTTTGTTGAGTCTGTCTTCATTCCTACTCTTAACCCAAAGGGTTTAGACTTATACCAAACCAGCATATATCTATGATCAATGATTTTCATGTATTACAAGATGACCAATCAAGTTGGGCTATGTAGCTATACTCTCTGAGACCCGAGACCAAGTCTTCCATGGGTCTTAACTTGGAGAAATCAAATAAATATATTGTGGATTGTGTATTTTTAGAGGAGACAATCTTTATAAGAAGAAAATTTTAAGTGTATTTTTCATTTCTCCTTTTTAATAGACTATATTTTTAAAACATAGAGACCCACATAAAAGCTTTTTGATTCCTTCATATGAATAAAATAACTTCAAGTCATAATAACAATAGAGAGCTTTTCTGGCATTTATATGCCCCAACACATGGAATTTCAGTTATCTGTGTCTTCTATTTAATTAATATATAGAAATATTCCTCATCACCTCTCCTTGATTGAATAACATAAATGCCCAATGAAACTGACTACTCCCAGCATCAAGTCACATTTTTGGAAAATATACTTCTATTTCTGTAAGAAATTTTTTAATAATTAACCTTTCTCTCTCTAGAAAGACAAATCATATGAAGGTACTTTAAAAATAAAAAGCAGCATAAATCTTGATGACAGTAGATGTGACTTTTCAGAGGGTAAAATTCTCCTGAAAGAATAAGATGTCTATTTGAAAATCTCTGTACACCCACCAAAATCTTTCAGGGAACAGTACCATGCATTCCCTCAGGAAAATACAAACCAGTCAACGGCACTGACTTAGCAATGAGAAGTCCTGAGAGTTTTCAGAAGTCATACTTGGTTATTTGATATTCTAATTTTAAATTCTTAGGAACTTACTACGTGGGGAATGTCTGTGTAGGAATGGTGGAGTTTTAAAAGAAAACATTAAATTGTCAATACATTCAAAGCATGCTTTGTCTAAAAAGCATATATGCTACAAGTCATTTTGAGGGTGGGAGGAGAAAGAGCAATGAAGAATCCAAGCTATGTTTCAATGTACTTTTTTTCTTTCTGGAAGAAAACAAAAGCTTCAGTTCTTCTGAACTGTTTATTCTCTGGGTCAGAAGCTCACAAGACAGTTGCCAAAGGGCAACTCTTACTAAACAGAGTTCACCTCCTTGAGGTTCAGTGATTCCTTGGCTGCAAACATAAGGGTGTCATGTGAATATTTATAAGTCATTCCTCGCTAAAGTTCACCTTAAGGTGGACTGATTCAAACTGCTTCTGTGGGATCAATAAATGAAGGGGCCCTAGAGGTTTATGTCATATTCCTTAGTGCTAGTCACCCAACATTCCCAACTCTCTGAATTTTGGCTGCGATGGGACTGCATGTCATATAGTCTTTGTACTTAGACACAGCTATGTGAACTCATCTCTCCCTCAAGAAAACTCTCCTTTCTTCAGACTCAAGACCTGGCTTTCTATTCAAAGCAGGGTTATGATGAATTGCAATCACAACTCTAGGCTTATGTTAGGGAAATAATAGACAATGGAGGTTACAACTCCTTTCCAGTAGTTGGTGTCCATATAGGAATGCACACCAAATATTTGCGGATTTCTTAGAAGCCAGAATTCTAGGTTTTTATTCTAAATCTACCAGCCCAAGGAAAACACAAGTGGGCTGATTCACTGCTAGGACCCACTGTCTGTCTTGCATAGCCCCCTGCAGGTGAACCTTGCTTTATGACTTTGTGGGGACAGTGGCTGTTGTCCACATTCAGGAAGCCCCAGATTGTTAAGCCCAAACCCAGATCTGGGACCAAGTTCAATTTGAGAGAATATTCTCAACTCTGCTATTTTTCATATTGAAAGAAATTTCATCTTACCAGTAAAAAGTATGCTAGCCAAAGCTCAGTATAAGCAGTACACTGATTTGACAGCTGTTGGCCTTACTGGCTCACAAGTTCTTGAGATCATACTGCCTTCTATTTTTCCTCTAATATTAAAGCAATACATGATTATGACTAAAACACAATAGCATGAGAACAAGAAGCACTCATAAGTCTATGACCCAAAGATATTCATTATTACTGTATTAGCATAAACTTCTAAAAATAGAATTTAAAATACATATTTGGGGCCTCCCCAGTGGCACAGCGGGTTGAGCACAGCACTGTGAAGCTGTCCTCAGCCTCTGCAGCATGGGTTCGATTCCAGGCCGGCCAGGGAGATACCCACATGGAAAGGCAGTTATCTCCTGTCTTGCCCACTGCTCCCCTTAGCATTGTTTTTGGTCATCTGCCTGTTCTGTTGCCACTCTGTCACCAGTGAATTCTCTTACCCTCCCATGCCTCTGGCCCATACCCCAGCCTGTACCCCAGCTCTTGTATAAGTAAATTTAAAAAATACATATTTGCTTAAAAATTGTCTTTTTACCTGTTCTGAACTCTTATTATTGATTATTTTTTTCATTATTTCATAGACAAGTCTTGGATTTTGACCTTTTTCTTGTAAGTTTCCAAAAAAAGAAATTTGGTCTTAAGAATATTCCCCCTCAAAGTACTATAGTAATTCTATGGCAGGACTTAAAACAAAAAGATAGTAAGAAATAGCAATTTTTTTGTGGTGAATAACTTGTTTAGGAATTAGTGGTTTAATAATTTGCTTTTTAAGCAAACAATCCAGTCAAAAAATGGGTTAAAAAGACACACCTCCAAAGAGGAGATGCAAAAGGCCAACAGGTATATGAAAAAATGTTCAACATCCCTTATAATCAGGGAAATGCAAATCAAAACCACAATGAAATACCACCTTACAGCAGGGAGAATCATACATACTAAAAAAACAAAACAAAACAGGAAACAACAAATGTTGGTAAGGATATGGAGAAAAAGGAACTCTCCTACACTGCTGGTGGGAATGCAAACTGGTCCAACCAATAAGGAAAGCTGTGTGGAGGTTCCTCAAACTACTGAAAATGGCCACTCCTAGGAATTTACCCAAAAGACAAAAAATATTAATTCAAAAGGATACTTGCATCCCTATGTTTATTGCAGCACTTTTTATAATAGGTAAGATAAGGAAACAACCCAAATACCCAAAAATGATGATTGGATAAAGAAGGTATGGCATATATACACAGCAGAATACTATTCAGCAATCAAAAAAGATAAACTAATGCCATTCACAGCAACAAGAATGGCACTAGAAGGGATCATGCTCAGTGAAATAATTCAGAAGGAAAAAGAAAAATATCAGATGGTTTCACTTATAGGAGGAATGTAGGGGAACCCAATAAGTGATAGGGGAAAAAATAATAACAACAAAACCCAAGACCAAAATTAACAGGCATCTATAAATCAGAGACATTCTGCAGGGGAGGGGGAGGGAGAAGGATCAAAACATGGGAAGGAAGAGCACAAGGGACTATGGTGATGGTGCACAAGTGAATTGGTAGTAGGAATTCTATGGGGATTACACCTGAGAGGAGAAAGCAAACATTGTACAAAAATGAACAATGATGTAAAATATATATAAATAAATAAATTATAATAATAAAAATAATTTGCTGTTAAAATTTTAGTAAGTATATCTTTTTATTAAGAGCAATTCATATTAATTATAAGCACTTTGCAAAATATTGAAACATGAAGAAAAAAGGTATCCATAGTTCCATAACCAAAAGATTAGCATTATTATTTTGGTGGATTTTCTTTTAGTCTTCCATCTTCTTTTTTTAAAGATTTATTTACATATGCATACAAGAACTGGGATATAGGCCAGAGGTGCGGGGGCTAAGAGGATTGAGCAGGGACAGAGCGGGGAACAAAACAGGCAGATCTACTGAAATACACTGCTAAGGGAGTAGTGGGTGAGACAGGAGAGGTCTGCTGTGCCATGTGGGTAGTTCCCTGCCCAGGGATCAAACTTGTGCTGCAGTGGCTGCAGATAGTTTCACAGTGCTACATCTTAACCCCTTAAGCCACCAGGGAGGCCCCTTCCATCTTTTTCCATACATAGGTTCAAACAGTTTGAGGGCGTGCGTGCAGAAGTGTGTTGTACATATATAGTTAAAATCACATTATAGACATACACATATACGTGTATATATATATACACACACATACTTTCTCACTTGCTATATATATATATATATATATATATATATATACACACACACGCACACATATATATACATACTGTATATATACACATACTCTTTCACTTGCTATATAAATGTTAGCTGGGAATACTCTTCCACCACCATTTGGGAGAAATACTCCAGTCCCACTCTCTACCTCCATAGTAGGACTGATCCATGTGACTGGTGAGCTGGTAAATCTGACACCCGTTGTTCTATATGTCCATTTTGATGGAGTTAATGGCCTAAAAACCTTAACACAAAAAATCTCCTCCCTCCAGCATTCATATGACTGCAAAAGCATATATGCTAGCTCTTCTATCGTGGAGCATGATGGCTTATAACTCTGGGTGAAAGAGTTTCATTCAGGAAGGGAATTAATATGATGCTTGATTGTGGCATAAATCAAGCTGTTTCCTCCAATCTAGTTTACTAGGTAATGTAGCTAGCATTTCCATGTTATTATGTATCTTCGTACATAGCTTACTTTATGGCTGGATAAGACCAATGTGGATAAGAGGACTTCTCTATTGTTGGTTTCTCTATATTTCACATATAAGTGAAACTATGTGGTATTTATCTTTCTTCTTCTATTTCACTTCACTTAGGATAATCCCTTCCAGTTCTATCCATGTAGCTACAAATGGTAAGAGTTTATCTTTTTTGATCTCTGAGTAATTTCCATTGTATACATATATACCACATCTTCTTGATTCACTCATCTGTTCTGGGGCATGAAGGTGGTTTGCAGGCTATTGTAAATGGTTGTGCTATAAATATAGGAGTGTAGGTTTCCTTTCGAACTAGTTGTTTTGTGTTCTTTGGGTAGACACCTAGGAGTAAAATTGCTGGGTCATATGGTAGATCCATTTTAGTCTTTTGAGGAATCTCTACACTGATTTCCATAGGGGATGGGCCAATGTTCCCATCAACAGTGTAAGAGGGTCCCTTCTCCACATCCTCTCCAGCATTTATTGTTTGTTTTTTTGTTTGTTTTACATGAGCCTTTCTCACAGGTGTGAGGTGGCATCTCATTGTGTTTTTTTATTTGCATTTCCCTGAATGATAGTGATGATGAACATTTTTCCACATGCCTTTTGGCCAAGAGGATTGCATGTCTTCTTGGAGAAGTGCCTATTTAGTTCTTCTGCCCATTTTTTGATTTGTTGTTTGTTACTATGGCTTTATAGTATAATTTGAAGTCCGATAGTGGGATTAACTCCATTTTCCACCTTTTTAGTCAAGAGATCTTTGGCTACTCAGGGTTTTTCGTAGTTCCATAGAATTTCAATAATCTTCATTCTACTTCTTTGAAGAATGCCATTGCGATCTTTATTGGGATTGCATTAAATCTGTAAATTACTTTTGGGTAAGATGGTCACTGTGACCATTAATACTGTGACCATGTTAATTCTTGCTAACCATGAGTAGGGAACATCTTTCCATTTCTTTGTGTCTTCTATTTATTTTGACAATGTTTTGTAGTTTTCCTCTTTAAGGTCTTTCACCTTCTGTTAGGTTTATTTCCAAGTATTTACATTTTTTCCGCTTTGGTGAGTTTGTAAATGACATGGTTTCCTTAATTTCTACTTCTTCTAGTTCATTATTTGTATATAGGAAAGCAAATGATTTTCATGTGTTGATTTTCTATCCTGCCACTTTGCTACTTTATTGTTTTAATTACTAACCGGACTTATTAAACTCAGGTCCATATTGGAGTCATGTGTACTATTTCTTAAAACCTTCTATAAAGTTACAAGGTCCTAAGAGCAGAGGTTGCGCTCCCTTCAGCTTTGTATGTCTTGCAGTATTTGAAAATATTACGAACTTTGAAGAATAGACATTTCCAAAATGTTCAGAACAGGCCTTCTTAAAATGAGTCAATTTGGCATGTGGATTGTTTCTAGTTGACATCAGCCAAGGCCCTTAAGGCTCAGGAGAAACTTTTACCACTCTCTTTACTTAGAAGAATAAAAATTGGGAATATTAGCCAAAATTAGAATTTTATCAGGATTTTTAAAAAAGATTTATTTATGGATGCATACAAGAACTGGGGTACAGGCCAGAGGTATGGGGGTGAGAGGATTCACCAGAGACATAATGGGGACAGAACAGGCAGACTGACTGAAACACACTGCTGAGGGGAGCAGCGGGCGAGACAGGAGATGTCTGCTGCACCATGTGGGTCACCTCCCTGGCTGGGGATCGAGCTTGTGTTGCAGTGGATATGGATTGCTTCAGAGTGCTGTGTCTTAACCCCTTGTACCACCAGGGAGGCCCAGGATTAATCTTTTTGTCAGAAAAACCTATATAGATAATTGTGCAAACATCTGACTACAAAGCATCCAGTCTTCATCAGATAAGTTACCCTTGTGATGTGAGTACCTCTCTCCTTTCCTTGAAGGCCCAGGCCCCCATCATTATATATACCCCAATTTTGGCCCCACTGACATTAGAGTACACATCCATACAGATATCAAAACATGTTTTAAATTTGGGGTTTTCTTCTATAAATCTGCTCGATGTTTTTGATTGCTGAATCAATCCAAGAAGAACTCAGAAGGGCATGGTGAAATTTCTCTTCCTCTCCAACATTCTCACTAAATGTTTAAAGAATACACTGAAGTGATACCATTTTGAATTATCTGTCCTAACAGGGTTAAAATGAACTCTGACATGTGTCTGTTTTCAATGGATTCCAAGACTTGCTATCTCTGGAATACTTGTACAGGTTGTTTCTCTATGGGGCCATTAATCTGGCAGGAATTGAAATAACCTTGCTTGCCACAGAACTTAAAAAATGTGTTAGAGAACTAGAATTCTTGGAGCCAGCTGTCCTTTTAATTAGATTTTGGCTAGAGCAAGGAGCTAACTACTTCCTCAATTGCTAAGCATCTAAAGATGTTAATAGGAATTGAAATTTTACCTGCTATATTTCTAAGGACTTATTTACAGATAGTTTCCTTGGGACTGCAAGCGAGAATTTCTGTTCAACTCAGCTATTTCTCAAGTGCTTGCCTGCAATGCAGAAAGCATTACAAGAAATGGAAAGATAAATAAGATATGAACAGCCCTGATACCCAGGAGTTAACAGTCTAGTCAGGAAGATAGACACAGATCCAAGGCCTAAAATACAAGCAGGCTGTGGCAAGGGTAAGAATAGAACACAGTGATATGATAATGCAAAGAAAGAAGTTAATTTTGAGAGAGGCGGGAATGTCTGAACGAAGAGACTGCACAGATGAATGAGAGTTGATCAGGAACTTGGTAGGAAAACTGTGATAAAGATGGGGATATTGGGATATTTTGGTGTTTTAGAGCTGGCAGTGACCTCAGACAACCCTCTTCGTTATAGGGTAAGGAAGGTGAGACACAGAGAGGAACCATGACTTTGGGCAAATTTAGACCCATCTATATGTAACTTCAAATTCACAGAAGAGAAAGAAAAAGAAACGTCAACTAGAATATCTTCATACATATGCATTTGTGACAAACGTCAGAGGCAGCAATTAGCAGTCTGACCGCACCAGCCCAAGCAAGGCCAGGGTGGCCTCTGCTGGAAGTCATTGCCTTTGCTAGTTATCAAGGGACCAAATTTAGCTGCTAGCAAAATCGCACCTGGTCCTGTAACTGATGACTATAGAATCTTGGCAGTGGTACAAAGGCTTGCAGTGAGTTGGGGATAGATCAGAGAAAGCTTTAAACTCTGGGTAAGGAATCTTGTGGAAGAGTCCAACTTTGGTTCAAAAGAAACAGTCTGATTTGGGATTCAAAAGCAACCAAAAGAATGATGATTTGCCCTAGAATTAAAGGGTACAATGAATCATAGGGACAGGCAAGGGTTTGCGTTCTCACAGGGCATGCGTTTCCCTGATTAAGTCTAGGAGGGTAAGCACAGGTGTCCCCAAGTCTCCCTCCCTTCCTACACCCCACCCATCTTCCACCACTTAAATTCCACTGCTGCTAAGGATAGTGTAGTTGGCATGAAGGGATTGAAGCCAACCCAGAAAGCAAACTTACAAGGCAAGTGGGAGAAGGAAATAGGCCCAAAAGAATGCCACAGGAGAGTTTAATTCAAACAGCTTATGCAGTTCCCTTCACTTTCATGAAAAGCAGGGTGTATACAACTGGATAATTAAACAAATATTTACTGGGTTTACAGGAGCAGTTATGTTTTTTTTTTTTCTTTTTTAAATGAAACAGACTTCTTTAGGACCTGTTTCATTTCTACTGAGTTCTCTCTCCTCTATATTCTTCCCTTCCCATGCCCACCATGGAAATATGCTGTGCCCATATTGATCTACTAAAAACAACCCATCATTTTTCCATAAAACCAAAAAAAATATTGCCTCCAGATAGCAGATGCAATTAAATGGTCTAATTAAACTCTGAGGTTTTATCTCTTTTAAAAGTTACACTTATTTCCATACATGAAATATACAAGTTAAAAAAGGCGTGAGAGTAACATTACATGAATCATACAACCAAGTCAATTTCTTTTCTAGTGATGCAAAAAGTATGTTTTTTAGTGGCAAGCAAAGCATCTTTTCTTACACTTTTTGCCGAGGGCTCTGCAGGTATAGAAGTTACCACTTTTTCTTAGCTAAAGTTAAAATGTGAGTAGGGAATATTAGAATTGGGAAGGAAGCATAGATTATAAGCAGCCCTTGGCACCATTTATGTTATAGATGGAAAAACTGAAATACAGAAAAACCAAAGGATTTGCCCAAAGTCAGACAAACTATACAAAATCTCACAGCAGGTGAGAAAATCCCAGTCTAGAATTTTAGAATTTCTCAGTTCATATCTCTTTTTACAACATACTGTTTCTGTCTCTTTAACAGTAACCTCTGGCATATCATATATATAGGCCCATACTTGGCGAAACTTAGCATTGAGAAATCTCAGCAAAAATTACAAATTCACTATGGAAGCTTGCCCCAGCATTTTCCAAATCCCAAGCCAAATGGCATCCCACTGGGAGTGAAACTGCTTTCTGTCAGAGTTTCCACAGAGACAAAGGTCCAGCCTCAGTCAAAACGGAGAATTTTTTTTGCATAGGAAGTAGCAGAGGGCATATAGCAGGTTTTTGGGAAATGTTTGTCAACTTCTGTAAGGAAACTGGGATACATATTTTGGACATAATGTATGACAATTTCCATAGTAGAAAGTCCATAGAGCTGACCCTACAGTTAGCAGAATGCAGGAAACATTCATTGGAGGAGGGTGAAGAGGAGGAGGAGGGAGAAGAGATGGCAGAGAGGAGAAGGAAAGAAAAGCTCTCTGCTTCTCTTCAGCTCCGGACACTAGGCCGTCATTGGTCATTGTCCTTTTTTTTTCATTCCAGGTCAAAGAGTCTACATCTGGAAGTCATTGATTGTGGCTTTTGGCTCAAGGTCTCCTCTACTCAAAATCATTTGGTACAAATGAACAAAAAAAAAAAAAAAAAACTCCATTAACATTTTGCTTTGTCACCTTGCTCACACAAAGACAGAAGTAAGTTAAAAGACCACTTTATAAATGACCATCTATATCTATGAAAAATGCCTAATCTAGCTTCTCATCCTTTATTCACCAAAAGCTGTAAAATCTGGTATATAATATTCCTTATCATTGAAATAAGGAGAACTCTGGAACATGAGAATATAATTATTCCGTGAGCTACTAATTATATTGAAATTGCTTAGGACACCCTTGTATTCAAAGGCCTCTGTTATCACTGACTTGTTCAAACGCCCACATTACTAAAATAGCAGTAATGTGTTTTAAAGTACATTTAGAAGATGTGCTAGTCAGTGGGAGTCAGAGAAACTGTCATAATAGTTACATCTATTTTTTTTTTTTTTTGCAAAGCGATCGAAAACTTTAAAATCTTCCCAAATGGGAATCTTCTTATTAAGCCACTCTGGTCTTTACCTGTTCTATATTGCAGCTTAAAAATAAGCACCATCACCAAACAAGGCAAAAAATTAGATAAAGGGCTTTGATATTACAGCTCATATAGCAGAGAAATTCACTCATAAATGCTGGAAACATAATTTTGATAAAAGTTACTCCTCAGATTTGTAGTCTTTCTACCTCTTAGCACATTAGCTTGGTGATTATCAACAAGTCAGAAAATTCTTGTGAAGTAACTTCTGTTCAATCCTGTGTTCCTTTAACACTGGAAATGCTTTCAGAAATTTGCATGACTGCCTGAAAATTCCAGGAGTCAGGTCAGTGTCCATTGAACTGTCATTCTTCTTGTCCCCAGCCTCTAATGGAATCACCTTTTTTTTTCCCCTTCTGTGTCATCAACCATGTCCATTTTGTTACTAAGACCTCCATGTTTTTCTTTTGATATGTCTTTCATTTGACTCCTCTCTCTCTATCCTTCCCCATGTTTCGGTCCAATACTTGAGTCCAGTGTATCATACATTGGCTACTGCATTATTTAGTCAACCTCTACAAATCAACCTCTCCAAATTCCAATTTCACCTGTATACATTTAATGTATCATATTCCTGTCAACAACTTAAAAAGAAAAATCAAAGACATCTAATTTAACTCAGAAAGCACCACCCTATCTCTGAAATCGTATTCTCTACAAATCACTTTGTAAAATCTTGCAATCTAGGCAGGTCAATCTCCTCAGTGAATCATAAACTTGTGGTATTTATTCCCATCTATATGGGAATATAGACATTTATTTAATATACCTGAGCCTCAGTTTCCTTAGCAGTAAAATGGGGACTATAATACTAAATTGAGTTTTGGTGATGCTCAAAAAGAATAACTTATTTTCCAGTTTTTCTTCTAAATTGTCAGGCTCTATAAATTTTGATCCATATTCATACTTGTGTCCCAAATTTTTGGCACCAAACCATAACCCACTGAAACAATCCTACTATTGCTACTGTGCATTTTGACCAAACTTGACAGTAATCTACCTGAAAGTAGAACTTCATTTTGTTACTGGTCACCTTGAGTTTTTCATTTTCATTTTTTATTTTTTCCTAAACAGAGGCATCTAGAGGGATACTCTTTGGCCAGCCTCAAGCTGAACAACAAATCCACATTTATTGGGCACTGAAAATGAATAAGGATGAACAGCAGACGCTCATCTCACCAAACCAACTTTCCTATTAAGGAACAAAAACAAAAATGCATGGTGATTAGTGAGAAAATATCTGTGAAGTGCTAGAAATAGTTTGAGAAATATTTGGCACAAATAGCAACTTCCTGCTCTGGGGGACTTTGAAATTTTAATTTTAATTTCCAAACGGTGATTTGAAAACTGGACTCTGCATTTTGCATTTTATAAGCTCAGGAAAGGCAGATGCAGCACAGAAGCACCCAAGTGTCATCAAAGAGTCCCAGCCTAGCTGGGTCCCAATGAGTGTTCAGGGTCTCTTGATTGAAAGCTAGTCCAGATTCCGAAGTTTTGGCTGTGTCTTTCTCTCTTTTCCTCATCCTCTGAATTTACCTAGAGGAATGTGTCTGTGATTTCTTTAGCTGCAAAAGAAAGCAAGTCTCAATTACATTCATTCTCACAGGCTTTTGGCCATAAAACTATGTTCTGTGATTAACAAATGTTAGTGAGATCATCCTTTCCTAGATTATTCAAGTTATCCCTAATCAACCTTTCCTTTCCTTTCTCCCTGGAACTCCCAACTGCCATCTCTTTTAGAAGGAATCATTCTCCCTTGTACAAAGATGACACAGCCCATATTATTTATAGTTATCCATTTCTGAAGTGCAACTGTGCACCTTGTAAGTGGGAATGTTGTTCAGAGTAGCTTAAAATTATAGGACTAGCAGAACATTTAGAGTAATCTATAACACACTCTTATCCCAGCTAAAATCTTCATAGACAGATGAACTAACTGTCTTGGTCAGTCTAAAGATTTCTGAGGAGGTGAGGGCACAGTCAATATAAATTTGTTACCAATCTATCACCTAGCAAATTAGTTGGGATATATTTTTTATTTTGGAAATAATATGTCAAAATGGTCACTTACATATACTACAGGAAAGAATGTAAAATTGAAAACCTTTTTTTGTAAGAAAAATGGGCAAAATGTATCGAGTGCCAAACTGATCTTATCCTTTGATCCCATCATTCTGTATCTAGAAAGGGCTTAAGGAAATAAAGTTGAAATACAGAAAAATGTTTAATGCCTCCAATATTTATATATTATTACTATTATAGTAAAAAAACAGAAAAACTTAAATGTCCAGCAACATGGGATTGAGTACGGAAATTAAGATACAGTGAAAAAATGGAAATTGCAATCATATCTCTCCCTCATCATGAAAGAAAGAGGGAGAGGTGTCAGTTACAGAAAAGATCTGACATAGCTGATGAAACACCACCAGAAATCCCAGAGGAAGTTCAACTGGTTGGTTGGTTGGTTTCTGAATCTAAGGACAGAAAGATCTAGTAGGATAACATTTGTACCATCCCTTATCTTTTTCAAGCCCTGTTATATAGCCGACAACAAATACTAGTTTAACAATTGCTTTAGTTCTTTGTTGAAATTGAATAGGAGAGAAAAGCAGAATCTCACCAGAGAAACTATACAGTTAAGCGGGGAAAGCAGGATAATGAGTGACAAAGCATATTTTGAGCGGTGAGAATTTAAGATGCATACCCATAATCTATTCAATTCATCCTCAAGTTCAATTCCCATAAGAACTTCAATCCAGAACTGTGGTATCATGCTGGAAAATATTACATCTCTCAGGATGCTGTGAAGGATAACCCTCTGCTAAGTTTTTCTAATATTGTATTGTATTAATATATATTAATATAATATTGTATTGTACTAATATACATTATATATTGTATAATATTATATTGTATTAATATACATTATAATATGTATTAATATAATATTGTATTGTATTGTATTTTCCTAGAGGTTATTGTCAAAATAACAGGTAAGGGAAAGAGAATAGAAACCATCTCCTAACCATTCTCTTTAATTCCAGGTCAGCATGCCCCACTCCCATCCTGATGAGCTCTCCCTAGTGAAATCCCAGGATCTTTCAAACTGGAAATCTTAATATTTAATACCCCCGCTCAGAATGTACCCACCTCATTGGCAGTCAGAGAAATATCAATCGAAAGGACAATGAGGTTCTATTTTTGCCTGCTGGACAGAAAAAATTAAAGATTGATAATATCTACTGCTGGCAAGCATGGGAGAAATGAGCACACTCATATTTCTGGTAGGAGAGCAAATTGCTATGATATTTTGAAATGTCTACTGCTATTTTAAAGTCTCATGACTTTTGATCCACTTATAAGAATCAATCTTCTAGAAACAAAAGCAACAGTACAAAAGGATATATGTACAATAGTCTATTGTGACACTATAAGAGTAAAAATATAGAAATCACCAAAAACCCACTAAAAAGTGTAATACTGAAACAAATAAGTGGCAATCCATATAAATTACTGGTATGCTGTCAAAAATAGTAATAATAATATCTACTTTGGTTGCATTTCAATCTAAAAAGATGCTTATGATACATTGAGAAAAATGAGTTGCCAAGTTCTGTATAATGATTAGATTGAGAGAAAACAGTGATATTTAATTATATCTATTTTATTAATAGCTAATATGAATACCATACTTGCATTTTAACAAGTATTATTTTAAGTGTGTTATGTGTTGTTCATTTAACACTCCCAACACCCTCATAAGGATAATAAAAGATTGCTGACATTCCCACTTTACAGAAAATGAAACTGAGGTCAAAATGGATTAAATCATGTGAGGTGACACAGCCAGCATGTGGCAGGTGGGATTCCTAACAGGCAGCCTGGCTAATCTCCTACATTCTTGACCTCTGCACTGCATACTCTGCATATTACTACAGAAGAACAGGGATGGAGATTGGTAAGTCAGTCTAATACCACTATGTTACTGCACTTATTAAGAAATGTTGTTTTATCTATGACTTAAAAAAAAGTTTAGTAGAAGCCTTTGGGGAAAGGGATTCCTAAGACTCCCATTTATCCATAACTATAAAAGTTCATACTTTTATGAACTTTGGCCTCTTCTCAAAGCAATGTCCTATCTTCACATTTTTCTAAAGAAACTTCATAACTAAGGTCTAGCCATATGGTGATTATACTATTTGCAGGCATCTTATCCAAGGGAATGCCAAGCCCCACTCATAAGTCTTTAAAGCTGCTGAGGATCCAGCCTTGTAGAGGGAGAAGTGGAAGCGGAGCACCGAGCTTACCAATTCAGTTCATGTTTCAGGACCTGATGGCGCCTCAGAAAGGAAATCCATTATTAACGAGCACAAAGGGTGCTCCTTGTCCGGCCTGACAGGGAGCAGACTGATTGGTACAAAGGCTTGGTGCAGTTCATGTGGCAGCCCACAGCTGCCGAGTTTGCACCTCCTGTTCCCCAGGAACCAGCAAGCCCTTCAGGAGGTCAGTACCCCACAGGGCTGTGGTCATCTGCTACCAAGTTCACAAGGATTCACCAAGATAAGAGCACAGCATTTGGGCTTTGATTTTCAAGGGCCTTGCTCCCTCCCTGCAGGCAGGTAAGTCCCCTTCTCAAATTCCCCCCACCCAAAAGAGCAGCCCCTCTCATTTCACTCTCCAAGTCCTCACCCCACCTTATGTCTCTACCTGACCCAGCAGATAGATGTGTGTTGCCTTCACCAACACCACCCGCCTCCTCAGACTTCCATCTAGCCCATGTGAACCACTCACACTTGAGTCATATAACCAGGCAGGTAGGTTCTCACAAAGGAAGAGAGGGACACAGGGATTTGCCTCATGCCAAGGCACAAAGTAGGTATTTTTACATAACTGTTGAACAGATGAATGTGCTGACCGCTATATCCTCTTCTCTGATCCACTCTAGCTGAAGTCTCCATGCTTTCACAGTTTAGGATATGGAGATATATCTGGACATATTGATAGATATGGACAATTGCTACTGATTAATAGCATAAATAATAATGCTATCCTCGTTCATGTATTCCAATATGCTTAACTCAAGTGGGTAATGGACAGAATCATGTAATGTTCGTAATATAAGAGGCAATAGCATTCATACATGCAACACACAATTTAAGAACGCATACATTTATTGAGTGTGTTTCCATCAATAGAATACAATCTCACATTTTAAAATCTAGAATTTAAGGAGAAAAGGTAGAATAATGCTAAGACCCCCTAAAAAAATTCAGTTTCTCTGGGAGGTGATCCATTTAGTAACAGCTATCCTGGCAGCACACAAGATGGTCCTTCAGGAAGTTTGTATTAGAGGGAAAATTAGGTGCATGTCCTGGCATCCCTATCATCCAACTTATTCAGAAATTCACAGGCCCAGCTTGCCTTCAGAGTGACTTCAAACTGCTTAAGGTATTGGTCACCATTTTTCTTTCTTTTTGGAATTTTTTATCCATCTTTTGACTTGTAAGTTTCCAGAGAGCTCTGTACTCTCATGTAAAGCACCACTGCCCCCACCCCTTGCCCTAGAAGAAGAGAAGATGCTTCATGAGTTTATGGCAAATCACTTCTTGCCACAGGAAGCCACCACTAACCTGATGCCAAAGACCTTTAGTTTTAAGCCACTCATCACCTAAGATCTCCGTGAAACTGATTCCACAACAGCCATTGAATAGAGGTCAAGGTTCGGGCATACTCTGATTTGGGGTTGGAGAGGGAACACTTGTTGGGCTTAGAGGCGGACATCTTCCACTGAAGGTTGAAAAACAATTTCCTGTGGGCAACAGCTGCACGTAAGCAGTCCCTTTTGTTGAACAGGGAACAAAGAACTGCACAGGCATTAGGCTAATATATCTTCCCCACAGTATAGAATGTTTCATCAATTTTCAAAGTAGATTTATTGAATATATATGCCCTGAAATATTATTTTTACAGACTCGTAAAAATGTCAGCAGCATCTCCCCTCTCTTAGTATTGCTATCAGTCAGCATCCTTGGTTGGCACAGGGTGTCAATGGGGCCAGAGCAACACACATGATGTTCACATACGCCAATCAGTCCCATAGACACAAACGAAACCAGTGATGCTGGCCAATGGGCCCCAAGTGCTGAGTGGAAAACTATGTGTTTGGTTGCAAATCTACCTCTGCTACCAAAAGAAAGGTTATCTCTTAAAGCTTGGCCTCCTAATGAGAAATCAAGTTAATGTAAAGTCCTATTTTGTGTAAATACTCAGGATCAGAATGTCTGGCCTCTGTGTATCAACTGTATAAAATATAAGGTCAAATTTTTCAAGAATTAAAAATGGTTGTTTCCTGCCGAGTGTATGTGTGTATTATTTTGTTTTTGGTTTCTTTGTGTTTGTTTAGATTCAGCACAATTTCTTTTATGCTCAGATATCTCTCCAGAATTCTAGAATTATGCACTATTGACTAAATGAATATCTCAGTTAGATCCCAGATATGCTTCAGTCTCAAAGAGTCACAAGGAACACTCTTCTTTGGCTTCTGCCCTACCTCTGGTGTTCTCCATCACGATGGTTTCTCTCAGAGAGTGGTTTCTAAAGCAGAAACTTGTTAGCAAGCTGGGGGACTGACTCCTTCAATGAAATTCTCACATAAACTTTGTCAAGTATAGTGCAATGCAAGGTGGTGGTAGAGAGTTCAAAACCTGCCTCTGACATTTACTAAGTGGTTTCCTCAGACAAGTAACTTAACAAGTCCACACCTCAGTTTCCTCATCTGAAAAACACCATAATTAATAATAATATGGAGCACATATGGTTATTATAAAGATCCAGTGCAATAATAAATTGAGAGTGCTGAGAACAATGCCTGACAAATGGTGACTATTCAATAAAACTGGTTATTGTTAATTATATCTTTATCTCCATACCCTCACTACCACTACTCCAAACCCTCCAAATCAGCCTGTTTTCTTTAAAACTCAACTGCACTCTTAATGTTGTCCTCACATTGTGATCCTCTAGGCCCATCCTGAGGATGAAACTGAATGCTGTCCAGGGCCTTGTTTAGGAAACACAGCACAAGTAAGGGTGAGCCACAGAAACTTCATTTTTCTCCTTTTTTCTGAACCTCATTAAAATTTAATTCTGACATCTCTGTCGTAAACTGTTTCCAGAGGCCCACAAAACACGCCAATAGGTCAGCCTTCTTTCAAATACAAATACCTTAGGCAGTCCCTGTGTTGGTAGACTCATATCCTTTCCCCAACCCCCAAATTTCCAGGGGCTCCCATGAACTAAAGAATGAATGAATGGAGAGTAGAGTCCATAACATTTATCTTTGTAGCTCCTACTATAGCCCCGCCATAGTAGTTACTCAAAACATGCTTGTTGAATGGCTAGTTGGATGGCTGCTACTGTGCAAGTTCAGGCCAATTCACTAGTATTTGACAACAGAACAAGTACAAAGGTGAAACCAGAGGCACTATGGTTCCTAAGTCCTCAGTGCTCTAGTCATTCATACCTATATCTATAGAAGGAGGAAAATATGTTACCTGCATGTAACACAATAGGTTGCACTACCCCACCCATATTTTGACATTCCAATTGGCAAGACTAGAGGAGGGTTGCTAGAGACTGGTAAGGAACTGCTTCTGGAAGTTGAAGGAATCAGTCAGCACATTTATCCATCCAGCAAATATTTAGTGAGTACCTATTATGCGCCTGGCCCTGCAAATGCAGATGACTAGGTCTTCCAAACTTACATTCCTGTGGAAGCAATGGGGTAAGATCCAGTCAGTTGCTTTACAGCCTGGTACACATGGTATTTGGAAACTGATTTCTTTTGATAAAAAGAAGCTCATTTTATTTGAAGAGATTTTTCATTGTTATGTCTCCTGACAGTTTGTTGATCATAAATGTCCTTTCCAGTTCACACAACGCTTCATATTTGAACAGTCCGACTTTTCTCTTTTAGTCCAAGAAAGAAAAACTTATATCTTCCTGAGCACCAAAATAGTTAACTAAGAAAAATGGAGTGTCTAGTGCCACAGAAAGTGTACCCATCGTTGAGGGGAAACCAGCTTGCTTTCTGTCCTGGAAAATTGGGTGTTCAATTTGCTAAAGCTCCAGTTTATTTTCCAAGTCCTAAGCTGTCATGTCGTGTGACCTTGGGGGACTGAGTGTCTCCTCTGGGCCTTGAATTCCCTCTCCCTAATAGGAAATTGATACTCCCACTGCAGGACTATGATAAACAAGGGGCCACCTGTCCCTTAAGGGTGACCATAGCAACAGAGAGAAGATTCCAGACTTGGTTAGAAATCCTGGGAGTTGAAAGGATCTAAAAATTGTGGATGAAAAAATGACTTTTCTTTAAATACCTCTTGGTTTTGGAAGGAAGGACTCTCTTCTTGCATAGATCTTTCTTGGCCTGTATTCCAAGTATTTTGTTTAAAATACTCAGAGTACCCTCACCCCAATTCATACACATACTCAATGACTATTCCTTAATTGCCAAGGGTATTTTGCAATAGGGTGGCAGTATCTATGAAGCTCCTGTATTCCAGAGGTCTATGGGCTATCTCAGAGGTCTGAGAGGTCTATGGGCTATCACATCTCAAAGACGTGTTTCATCTTCCTCTTTTACAAAAAGCACAAATGTTCATATTTTCTGATTACTTCTATAACATGAGATTCTCAACTCTGGTAGGCATCTACATTATATTTTTCAAAATGATAAATACATATTCATTTTTTTTCCCTTTTGAATCTGCCCCTCCACGACAGAGGAGTGTTTCTATAATGAATCAAAAAGCCCGTGATCATGTGATTTTGTTGTCAGAAAATACTATGTCTCACTTAATTATTCTCTTACCTACTCTCCTTAAAGCCTTGTATCTATTTTCAAATCTTCTAAACACATTCAGTGGGTTTTCAACTGATTTGTTAACATTTTAGGAACTTGCTATCACTTGATTGTTTTATAAGAGCAACTGATAAAGTTAAGGTGGAAATGTATTATCTGAATGAGATAAAAATTATTTGCATAATTAGTAAATGAACTGGGGAAATAAAATAATATCCACATTTAGTTAGTATAGTCAACAATATACAACTTCCTTTTGAATCTATGTGTCCTTCTGAGATACTTTTTTAACTAAATAGCCATTAGAATAAATATTAAATAATCTGAATCTTGAACCAGATGTTTAACAGGCTTATCTAAAATTTTAAACCAGTAGATCATATTCAGTTCATTTCATTCACTAAAATATAGTAATTTTTAGTATGAATAAATTTTATGCCATTAGTACTATAAAATTACCTGTAAGATTTATTTATTTCCCTTCTACTGCTTCATTTTTAATTCTCATTTTATGTGTCTTATAGTATATATAACATATTGCCATATTGCTTATGTTCAAATATTTTGAGTAAACATATTTCAGATGCTGTGTTCAAAATATTTTACTGATAGAGACAAAAACAAAAAAACATGGAGAATACTTGCTTATATTATTTTTCTTTGGTTGCTATAACAAATTACCACAAACATAAAACAAAGGAATAATGTCTATTGGCCTAGAAACTTAAGCATGGTCTTGTCTGTAGTGCTGTTTCAATAGAGGTAGGAACTGCTTAGCAGGGCATGGGAAGGAGAGAGTCTTCCCAACCTGAGAACTCAGTGTACCATTAATTTAAAATCTGTTATAGTACATATAATTTTAGAAGAATAGTATACTGAAAAGCCATCTTAAACTTTGACTCAATTACCAAACCTAAAATCTAGCCGTTTCAAGCCATAAAAATCCTAATTTAAAAAAAAATGCATTTGGTCATTAGCTGTAACTATAGGAATATCATACATAGGAGAATAAAGAGCAACTATTTTAGCCTAAGAAGTCACAGCAAATGTCTCTCATTCACACAGGCCTACCTTTTTTTAAAATAAATGTTCAGAGAAGATATGCAGTTAAAGACGCACTTAACTCTGCTTTGCCTAATGTTTTTCATATGTATTTGACCACAAATTAGTCTTCTGCTTTTTCTGACTTTGGACAATGATGCTTATCTTATTCTTTCTCAAAAATTTCCCCAACACTATGCTTTATATCCCCTTGTCCTTTTCCTTCTCCCTCCCTCTTAAGCTATGAGCATTCAAGATGCTTACTGTGTCCACTGGTTTCTGAAAGTACTTCATTATTGAAGTACTTATTGAATTGTCTGCTATGTAAACGTCTAGTATTTGCTTTTATCATTCTGATTTGCTTTATTGCATAGAATTCTCTCAAACTCTCTCCATTTTGTTGAAAATGGCTGCATTTCATCCTATCTTATGAGCCCATCTTTTCTTTGGTTGCTGCAACAAATTACCACAAACTTAAAACAAAGGAATAATGCCTATTGGCCTAGAAACTTAAGCATGGTCTTGAGACAAGAGACAACAAGGTGACAGGTCACTGTCAACACAGACCAAAACTGACTGGGCTGGCACAGGCAGAAGGGAAACCTGTACTCAACATCTTCACCACTGAGCAGTGTCAGGCATGATCGTGACCCTGACATTGAGTGATGGGTCCCTCATAGCTCATCAGGCTATGGGGTGAAGGGAGAAATCAATGGTCAGATCTTCATGTCCATATCTAGGTTTAAGCTCTAGTTCCCTCCTCATGTAAAAGTCACTTGCTGATGACTCATCAAGAGTCAAATATCCTGGGGATGAAAATCAAATATCCTTGTCAATTAATTTATTCTCTTGCAGGGTTGCTGAACATGGGTATTCCCAGTTCTTTTCCCCATTTTATTGCCCCTAGCCGTCTCAACTCCCACACAACTGTTTTTCTTTGTCTTTCATTAAATGCAAGAGAGAGAAGCTACTTCTTACATTTCAGTTTCTATTATGTGAACATCTGTGAGCAAATAAACTGTGAATGTGGCTTCCATCTCTCTCTCTGCTTGGTACCCCACATTTCACTACCAACCCATTGAGACCCAATGCACCTGGCAGAGATGAGTTGGTGCTCAGTGGGGTGACTTTAAATCCATAAATAATTCAAACCAATAAACAAAACAAGGACTCCAATCCTTTCACTGAGGAAAGTGACTGTATTTAGAAGATTACCACCTTAGGCCACAATTTAGAAAATTATTTTTTCATCTCAAAAGAGCTGATAATGCAGAGATAAAATAAATTTTTGCTGAATATTATTACAATAATTCCTGTCATTTTCTAGTTGGAGTCCATATTGGTTATCATTAACAGTGCTATAGAAATGGAAGCAAAATGCCACCCTGGAAATTCTAGTAAGCATTATGAATATAAGCAAATAAAAAACTTGAAACAAAATAGCATCTTTACCTAAGAAACTCCATTTCAAATGACCTATATAACACAGGTATTTTAGAGGAGTTATTTTCCATAATACGCTCCCAAGACCTTATTGCATAAACTAAGGAGCAATTGCAGTAGTGAGATACTGATATGTTGGTGTGTGGTTACCTTTCCTTTGTTTTAAGATACATTTGGGGATTGTCAAACTGAGCCCAAAAATAAATAAATAAGCCACCCCAAATTCTCATAGCATTGATGAGATTCATTCATTTGTTTCTCAGGATGCTAAGACAAGAACTGAAAACAAAATAAAGGCCTTTTTGGTTCCTTATGGTCTGGTATTTGCAAGCGTGAGGCATTGTAGCACCCCCGTGGGTAAATGCAAAAGTTATAAACCATTGATAGAATCTACAAGTAATTTCCATTGGATAATGACTGTAAGAAAATTTGATTGTTCATCTGTGCATTCACGCATGTATTTATTAAACACATGTATGTGGAGGACTGCTCCATGCCAAGCACACTGATCTTTGTGCTAAGGACACATTTATAAACAGATGAGGACCCCTGTCCCCATGATGTCTGCATTCTAATCAGAGAAATAAAGAACCTCAAAGGAGTCACTAAACAAAATCATTGCTGATTGTGATGCATACTACTAAAAGGATTTAAATGAAGTGCAGAAATAGAAAGTAATAAAGAAAACTTTCTTTTTAAGATTTATTTATTTTTATACAAGATCTGGGGTATAGGCCAGAGGCGCAGGAGGGTGAGCGGATTCACCAGAGACAGAGTGGGGAGCAGAACAGGCAGACGACAGAAATACACTGTTGAGGGGAGCTGCAGGTGCGACAGGAGAGGTCTGCGGCACCATGTGGGATTCTTGCCAGCTGGCCGGGATCGAACCCGCACTGTCGAAGCTGCTGACAGCTTCACAGCATGGCACTCAACACGCTGCACCACCGGGGAGGCCCAGGAAAACTTACTTTAGAACAAGTGTTCAGAAAAAGGTATTTCTGACATTTAAGATGACATTTAAGTCCTTTGAGGCATGAGAAGAAACCAACTATACAAAAGCTGGGGAAGACTATTCCAGACACAGAGATGAGCAGGCCCCAAGGCCCTTAGGCAGCAGAGCTCTAAGTAAAGGCCAGCAGCCCTGAAACACGGCTAGTGTGGAGACAAGAACCAGAACCTGGAGGGGCAGGTGAGAGCCAGTAAGGCAGACACTGCATTTTAAGGCAACAGGAAGACTGAAGTGTTTCAAGCAAGAAAATGACAACCTTTGATTTATGTTTTCAAAAGCTCTCTGCCTCTTGTGAGCAAAATGGATTGGACAGGGTAAGAGTGGAAGGGAAGATTCAAAATAAGTTAAAATATGGTCTATGTAACCCAAGGAGAATCAGGCAAAGATAAAGGATAAATGACTGTAATGTTTTGTGCAGTGGGGTATGTGCATTCAAGGCACCACAGCAGTGTGAGGAAGGAACAATTTGATTCGATTTCCTCTCATCTATCAGATTAAGTTATGTTATAAAAATGGTGCTTTATATAGATGACATTACCTTGTATAAAACATTCATCCTCCTGCAGAAAGTAGTCACACTTTAAGACCACTGAGCCTTTCTTAGACTGAAGATTCTCGAGATTTTGCTAGAGATCTCCGATTTATAAAAAGAGCCTGTTTCAATCATTTGTTCGGAAATCTTTGGTTTGGAAAAGTTTCTTACCTGACATTAAGTTTTTCTGGATATAGTAAACTTTTAACATAACCTGCCCTGGTGATAAATAATGAAGGAAAAAACACACTTTCTTGAGCAAACAAGATCTTTCCTTCAGATATGTCAGGCCAAAGAGTTTAACAAAGATTACAAAACCATGCTCTGCTTAAAGGAGTCAAGAGCAGCATTGCGGCCCTCAAATCCAAGAGCACATTAAGGATCTACATGGAACCAGAAGCAGTTGGGTGGGGGGGTTGTGGCTAAACTGGGAAAAGAATACAGAACAAGAAATTAGATAATAAGAATGTTGCCTCCTTCCTCACTCTGTTCCCTCCTCTAACAAGAAGACTAACCTTGGGTGTGGCAAAATGGTCTGGCAGCAAAGCAGAGAAGGCAAAGTGTGGCACCAAGTGGGTGGGATGAAGTTCTTCCTTCCCTTCCTTCACCAGCTTTACCTCCTGGTGCTGGAGAAATGGGGACACATGGAAGCACTACTCTGACCACAACCTGGGCCCCAAATCCATCTTGGCCACTGAGTCATGGTGTGGTCTGAGGCTAGCAACTTCTTTGCTCTTTAGTTTCTTCCTCATAAAGTGAAGATAGTACTTCTTAAAGATCAAGAGGAAAGTGAGTTGACTCTATGTCTACTCCCCCTTCTTTATCCCTTGAGATCTGTAATGGCCTCCAGTGCCAGGAAATCAATCCTTATAACAGGAAAAGACATGGCTGGAAGAAGAGAGACTGCAGGACTATGCATGTGCCATCTGCTAAGTGGACAGTGGTTACACAGAAGATTTAAGTTAGATGACCCCATGTCAAAGATAGCACATGCTGCTCAAAACCCACAAAGACACACAAAAGTCTCTGATCATTGTTTTAACATTAGCATCTGTCATTTCAGTTCCTCCCAAACAATTTCTGCAACCTAGTTGTCTTACTTCAGATAAGGAATGAACAGATATTCACACTTTTGCAAATTTCCATCATCTTGCATTGACATTTTTTAAACTCCTCATTAATAGTTTTTATAATCGGCATTAATATAAATCCCACTTTAAATCTCCTGTCTTATATTTGATTTGATTAACCACCAGTCCTTTCATATTCATTATGCCAGTGTCTGCAATAATTTACAAAGAAGCACAGCACACGACTGGAATGCTGTTAGTTGGAGAAAACTTCCCATCTATTGTACAATTAGGCACATATCTTTCCAAGGTTTCCAAAAGTATTTCTCTGGCTCTTTATCTTCAGTTCTCCAGGGATTCATTATCCCCAATTACATGTTTAATCTCAATGTTCTAACCTGGGACTGATCCAGGTAAAATGTTTGTTCCTTTTTATCCATTAATAATATGGCCTAGTGCAGAAGTTAAGAGGGTGGAACCATGAACTAGAGCATAGGTGTGAAAATCTTGGTGCCCATCATTTAAAACGACACTGGGAAGGTTACTAATTCTTAAAATAGGGATAATACCAGTATCTACTTCACATGGAGAAGTTGTTGAGAATAAATTAATTAATATATACAAAATGTTTAGAGCAGTGTCTTGGCAGTAAATTCCAATAAATATTAGCTATCGCTATTACACAGCAAGGGAGAAAGTTTTGTGTCCTCTCCGAAATGCAGACACACAGCTTAAGAACTGTCATCCATGGTCCCCTGCCTCCCCTCACCCCAAAATCTCAAATAATAAATGATGTTAATTTTGAATGCCTGATTCAAATGAAATTTATGTGTGCTTTTGTAAGTCTCCCAGATAAGTATCCAAGCCATGTGTGTTTTCCAGTCAGGATGGTCTATCTGGGGGTTTTCACCTTCTGCCCTCAGTACAAGAGTCTAGAATGGCAGGCCAAGGTGTTCAGGGAGGCTTCTTCCCTGAGTGACAGCTGGTGCTGTCAAAAGTAGTTACCGCTGGTGTGCACAGACCTTCTGGCAAAGCCCGGCAGAACAGAAGAACCACCGTCTCTCAGCCCACCTGTCAGCCTGGTCCGGGAACAGCAGAGAAATTTGCTCTTTTCTTCCTTCAAAGGCTCCAGCAAGCCCCAGTGCCTTCATTAATGCTTGTCTCTTCAATCCTGCCTGCCTGCTTGCCCGCCCTCCCCAAAACATACTCTCCAACCTATTCTTTCAAGAAGAGGATTAGTCCAATTAATCTCTGGACAAATGTCAAGGAGTCTAGGGGAGGGGGCACCTTTCAAGTGCAGAGTCCCAAATAGCAAATCAGGCTAGACATGCGCCGATGCTGCACAGCACACGGGTGAGTCGGAGCAGCTGCCAACACAATGGCACCGAGGTCCTCTTAATCTGGGGCTTAGCTGCCGAGGGGATCACTTTCTTGCCAGCCTGTCCTAACAGACCACAAGCACGGGTGTTCAACTCTCCTCTCACCATCTGGGATGTGAGTTGTGTCAGGAAAGGAGCTGTGGGATTAAGACCCATTTTTGAGGCAAGCATTGCTCTCCTCACTTGTCTTTGAATTGTAGGCGTCTGCTCCTTCCCTTCTCTCTCAGCCCACCCACCTTCCCCACTCTCAGGCAGGCACTCATCTCCTGAGTTGTGGTTAGAAAATGAAAAGCCCCAGGTTCAAAGTAAGGACATGGGGAAGCCAAAGACCCATGGTGAAGGGAACCGGGAGGACGGGAGGAGAGCAAATTCTTATCATATGTGCACAACCTAAGTCATGATTATTTTTCTCCAGACCATAAGTTTCATTGACCTTACCCTCAGAATCTTAGGACACGTCCTGGGAGTGTCTTTTCTCTGCTCTAATTCCCAGAAAGACCTCATCAATCCATCCAAGGGAGTTAATGTACTTGTAATAACTCTCTGGAATAGCAGTTTCCCAATCACTCTATAAAATCATCCTGCCCTCCGAAACCCCTCTCTTCTTCCCTCCTCTGCCCCCAAGCTCTCCCACCCTCCCCCAGCAACACAAAATCTGGCTTAACCAGCAGGCTATTAAACAGCTCTTCCACATGCTACAGCCCAATGATTTGGTAATTAATTTTCATAATGATGATCTGGAAGGATTTCTAGAACCCCCTGGAAGTTCCAAGAATGATCTCTACCCTACTGATTATGCATATGTTTTGGGTAGAAGAGACCGTCAGGGTGTCCAGTCCTGGCAGTATCGCTTACTAGCCTTGTGACCTTGGGCAAGATATTTAACCTACTGCCTGTCATCTCTCCTCATTTGTGACATGGGAACACGAATTTTATTAAGAAAGGTAATGGCTAACTCTAATACTGAATGTGTCCTATGAGCCAGACGCTGCCAAATTACCTAAGTTATCTTATTTAACCCTCACAACAACTGCTGAGTGGATATTAAGTGTATTTCATTATAGGCTAATTTGTTCAACATTAGCAGGGCATGTATGGCACCTATAAATGGTGACGATTAGAGAGAGTATCTGGTTAAAGTAAACATATTTCCTGACTCTGTTTGATGGCAGAGGCAGTCTACTTCAGTGTTACAATTATTCAAAACTTTTCTGTTCAGATGTGCTTCTTTTGAAAGTAGATTTCTTTTTTCCTTTTGACTTTAGAAAAACAATATGGCTCATAAAACACAATACACCAGTCTGGGGCAGCGTTGTGTAATTGGACAAATTAAAATTTCTGCAATAAAATAGTCTCCCTAAAGAGAACAATAAAGAAATTCCTGCCACTTCAAAACAGGTTTTGTTGCCAAATGTAGTTCAGAGCAGGTAAAGTTTTGCTGTCAAACAGACATGGTTTTTGTTTCTGTTTCTGTTTTTGTTTTTGGATTGCAGAATTTCAGATAAGAGATTGTGAAGGTTACTACACAAAAGCACTAAGAACTAAACTTTTAGTCTTGATTTTGACAGTCACTACTGTGTGATCTTAGGTAAATCACCAAATCCTTCACTTCAGATTTTTCATCTCCAAAATGGGTGACTATTGCCTCCTACATTATTCAGAAGTAGCTGTTAAGATTCAATGAGATAGCATTTATCACAGCATTTCAGCGTGCAGTGTTTAGCAAATTCAAGCTGTATATTATATTTTAGAATTATTTTAAGATGATTATAGTTTTAATTATCCACTACTACTTCCTGTTGTTTGCCCAGGAAGGGCTCTCCACTTAAATCTTTCTTGCATCATTGTTGTTGCTCCTTATACATCAATAAAGATCAGCACATGCATGATAACACACTACTACAATGTCTCTCTAGCTTAATCTACAAGAATCACCTACTCACATAATGACAAGAGGTTGCATGATGGCATTAGTGCAGCCACTAATACCAGAAAGAACTTTAGTGCTTTGAAGAAGCAAGCTGTCCAGGAGTCAAATTCTTCCTAAAAAATCGGCTAATGTCTTCCTTTTTGTGAGTGACATGGAAAAGAGGACTAGCCTGGATGCCTGAGCAGCCAGTTGTTAATCCAGCCTGGCCTCTAATGTTCTGCTGCCTCAAGGACAAGCCACGGCATCTCTAGACAAGTTCCTCAATTCAGTTGAGCATCATTAGACCATGGACAAGAAGTACAAAGAGAGAGGGTTCACCACTGCTAATCTGTGTACCACAGCAGAAGACTTGCCTCTCACAGGATTCAACCCTACTTGTCCCTGCCATACACCCCTGGCTGGCAGGTGCTGTCTTCGCACGGATGTCAATCACGTGCTGCTGATGTCAGCCCAGCTGTGACAGTTTAATCCTACGCCGCCCACTTTGACCCAATGAGTCACATCTGCCTGTTTTCGCCTTGCCATGAACCCCCTCAGAAGCTGGGGGCAGAGCCCATGACCTGCTCCCCCCTTTGCATGTCTTTATGCTCTTTCAGATAGAGGAGACTCCACAGCCCAGTGATTTGTCCCATTAGCCATGGTTCTACAAAATTAACCGTGAATGTTCTCCAGTGTCCGTGGCAACCTTTCTGCCAGGGAGTAATTATCGCTATATGCTGTCCTCTTTTGATGTCGACTTCTGGACAGAGGCTTCCCAGCCATGAAAATGAGGTGGGTGTCTCATAGAAAAGAAAACATTCCAAATACTCCCTTCCCTAGAGAAGGCGGCAACACTAAGTAACCTTGACGATATAGTAGAGCTGTAATTATGCTCAATAACTGAAGGGCATCCTGTGTTTTAAAACCCCAAGGTCTGTGACATGCAGGAAAACATAATATAGAGGAAAAGAGCACTAGACTTAGAAACTAAACTTTATTCTTAAGGCAGTCATGAAATAGAAAATATAGATGTATAAAAATATATTATTATAGAGTAAATATTAATTATATTTACTATGAAAAGCAACATGCAGAGACTATGAAAAGAGCCACGAGTTAATATGGGAGACACTATGGAAGATATGGTGCTTAGCTCAAACTGAAGATCCAGGAAAGGCTTCTTAGAGGAGTTGATAAATTAATGCTGGTACTTAAACTCTCTGGATATCCATTTTCTCGTTGTTTAGTAGATTTTAAAATACCTCCATTCTCGCTTATGGTAAAAAATTCACCAGACAGCTATAAGTTGCCACAACATAGTTATAAAAACAGGATCTGCTGGTTGTCCATACTGATATAAAAGCAGAAGTTCTTAAAGCGCAAAACCCTTTTTAATCCAAATACACAAGGAATTTCTGGACTCTGTCAATTTCTCTCATATTGTTGTCCCAAGACATGCCAGAGTCCGAAGAGGGACTGATAATTGTTCTGAGCAGCTTTGCTTAGCGGTGACTTCCAGCAAACAAGCTCTCCCAGGTCAAAGAACAAGCTATGTTGCTAAACACACTGTTCCTTCTCCCTCCCTCTGTGCTCCATGCCTGCAGTTCTTCATGTCACAGAACTCTTCCGATTGGAGGAAAGGTGTTAGTGTTCACAACTTGTACTGTGTGTTCATATGCACGGTGTTCAAGAGCTAAAGAAGGAAGCAGTTAGGTAACTAAACAGAGAAGGTGACTAGGAGAAGACTGAGGCAACATCTTCACCCTAAATCAGTTATTCAACAAGTAGTATTTCTGTACAAGGTCTTGCGGAGAATATTAAGAGCAGATAAAATTCTTCCTCACTGGAGCTTGCCATTTAATTGAAGAGACAATACTAACACAATTGGGGAAAATAAAGCATTGTAAAATGCAATATATTATGAAGTATAAATAACATGAAATATGCACAGTGTGCTAGTTTAAAGGAAAACAAATTACTTAGGAGGTGATCTATGTAATTTGGCAGCAGAAAGCACTCAGGCTATGAAGGCTGAGGAAGACTCTAATGACGGAAGGAGCAGTGGAAGGAGTGGTGGAAGAAGCAAGGACACAAGAGTGAGAAATTTGCTTTAGGGCAGAGCACAAACCAGAGGAACTGGAGAAGGTGGGAGCAGGGGCAGGTTTGCGGGGGAGCAGGGAGGCCTACTCCTGACCCCAGGTAAGTGTGAGGTAGATTATTGCTTCATTCCTAGCCTGACCCTGTAAATAATTCCCACCTTGTAAGGATGTCCTTATGCTCTAAAAATACTGTTAAAGCCTTATGGGTTTTCAGTTGCTCCTTTGTATTCCACGGTCTTAGCTCATGATCAGCAGCACCAATGACTATAGAATCTTAGTGGCTCTCCTATGCCTCAGATGGAAATGCAATGCTATACTAAGTCACCTTGCAACTTTTTCTGTCCTCATCAAAGAGAAATGACTATCAACCAACTTCCTGTAGTAATATAAAAGTTCTACAACAGGATGAAAATTTTTGGGGTTGGATAGTATATGTGTAAAAAGAAAAGATAAAATCATGAAGACTCCAGTTTTCAGACTTATCCTCAAATTTTTTCTCTTCCCTCATCTCCCACCACAATCAATAATGAAATCCTACCAATTCTACTTCCACAAAAGTGTTTAAGTCTTTGTTACCTTTCTTCTTAACTACCATGGTACCATTGTAACAATATATGATATGCTATGTTATGTGCCTATATATATATATAATGTATTATAATACCCTCCATCCAGACCGTCTTCTTCATCTCTAAGTACAACCAATACAATCTTACCTATTTTATTAAGTACAGAGTCAAATTGCTTAGCACAGTATCCCTCATCCCTACATACTCATCACCCCTAAACTTCAACATTCTAACTTCCTTGTCCCATCTATCAAGAATCCTGAGGCTGTTTTTCTACTGCTGGTTTAACATTTTATTCTTTATTTTTATAAAGAACCTCGAGTTCTTTATAAGAACAGTCTTTACAAGTAAATAGATATTATCCTATGATTCCTTTAGTATCATCAGAACACAAACATTTTAGCCTGTGATTTGTTCCTTTAAAAAGTGTAAAAATTAAGCTTAAAATTATGGCAAAGTCTCACATCTTTGCTCTTGTATCACACTTAGTGATAATTCAAGAGCATGTCTATCCTGATTCTGAGTAAATTTAAGGTGAAGAACAAATATCTAGATTTTCTCTTTGAACTGAAACAAAGGGAATTCATCATCTGGCCTGGAAGAGTGGCTGGAATTTGGCAGCAAATGGATCTATAGAGGATTTACCAAAGGACCAAGTTTTAGTGGACAAACAAAAGAGCACCCTTCTGATCTGTTGCCTGAGGGTCCAGTAATTCTATCTCTGGAAAGATGTGAGATGTAAACCCTCAAACTCAGCCTGTAGTGTGTCATCAATTCAACTGAACTAAGACAGAACTGTGGTAAAACCCATCTTGACACTGATGTTCCAACAGAGATTGCCCCTATAAATAAGGTTTCCCCCTTTTAGAGGTATATAAAGGCACCGTAGTATAATAGTGGAAAAAGTATATGTGAGGTTAGTATACAAAGACTTTTGTTTAATTAGCAGATTTGTGATATTAGGCTATTGTGATTTTTACTTATAGTCTTTAGTTTCCTTATATGTATCTTTTTTAAAAAGTATAATTAACTTTGAATTGAACTTTATCTTTAGGGCCTAAACAAGAAAAAAGGAATTACTTCAAATATTTTTAATAGGAAGAATTCAATGCAGGTCACTAGCTACACAAACTATAGAGACTATAAGCAAATCATACATGGAGTAACCCAGAGATGAACAAGAACAGGTGGTTTTAATATCCATTGACTGGAGAAACCAAGTAAAGACACAATGTTATTGAAACATAGGGAAAGGAAGCTACAACTATGACTTGCTGGTCTCCAGAGAGCTGAAGTTATACAGCATATGCAATCTGAGGCAAAGAGAGAGAGGAAAATATCACCCCACCCACCATTTCCACCAGTGCCTGCCAGTGCTTGACCCCAAGCGGGCACCAGTGGACAGGAGAAGCTAAGAAATACAGCTCCAGGAATCAGTCTCCCTGCAATACATAGCAGAACAGAGAAGGGTGAGACAGGATCTAAGGTCCAGTGGGCCCAAGACTCCAAGTAATTACTGTGTGGATTAAATGAGGCATCCTATAAAATCATCCATCACAAGGTCTCATAGATAGTTAGCTTCCAATAAAAGTCTGTGTAATAACACAGCACTATTCACATGGAGAGCCTGATGACTCACAATGTTACCAAATCTACAGTAAGGCTACTTATTATTTTTATTTTTCTGAAATAGTTAAAAAAATCAGCAAAAATACATTATTGCCTTTCAAAGGAGAAGCTGCAGATGGTATTGTGAATTTCACAGAAGTGTCTCAGTTAAATTACTTGTCTATTAAATTTTAAAGCTGGCAGCTCTTTTTGCTAATGTGATCACTCCAAGCAGAAACCAACAACCAATTAAATCAGAACAAATGACTGCTTGATCTCTAAGGTTGCTTCTGGCTCTGCCATTCTAAGATTGCTCAACTGTATCAATGCTAAGATGATAAAAAAGACTTAGGGAAGTTCTGCCCTTAGTCAGTTCACCTAAATCAGTGTCAAGAAATCTTCCAGAAATGTAAAATACACACTGGGTAAAGTAGAAGGCATTTCAATTCTTTCAGTTCTGAAAGAGAACATTTCCAAGATGATTTACTTGAGAAATGTGTTTTCCCATATTATAAATGGACATTGAAGAGGGCTACAGTTTATTTTAGACTTTCTCTGCTCATAATGAAAACATTAACCTGTTGTAGCTGTAATTCAACCTGCAATTTTCACTCATAAACTAACTGGGGAATATCTGGTGAATAGTGACACTCTCTCAAATAGGACCATAATAATGTTATATTTATGTGGCACTTACAGTTAGTGGCTGGCATTGTTCTAAAAACTTTACATATATATAAATTCATTTAACTTCCCTATCAAACTTATGAAGTAAAAAAAAAAAACTTATGAAGTAGTTAATATTAAATTCCCATTTTACAGATAAGGGAATGGAGGCTTATGTCCCCAAAGTCAGTAAGTGGAAGAACAAGGATATAACCTCACAGTCTGGGTCCAGAATCCATACTATTAACCTTGAACTGAGGAAGAGGACCAACACATTCTAACAAGGAAAATGACAAGACAGGCTCCTCTCATATTTATAAGGATGCTTTTTTTGATTAGCTCCTACCTTAATTCATCTACCAATTCCATCTACCCATTCCAACCACAAATGACCTCCATTTCATCCTCATTCCACCAAGAGCCCTACCTCCACAGGGCCTTTGCCCTGAATGGATAAATGAGGCACTGGAATGCACTTCTCATCCTCTTTCACTTAGCTAAGCTCTTCTGTCCCTCAGACCTACAAATGAGCTCTCCCTGACTATCTTAAACCCCAGATTATAGGCATTAACACCTCTCTTTTCAAGTTTTCATTAGAGTTACAATTTGACATTTTGTTTACATCACTTGTTTCTGATTAACTTCCTGAAAGTCCCAATCTCTGGAACACAATTCATATCCAATAAATAATTAACTGACTTGTCGATTGATTATTTCTCTGTTCATTGGACTGAGAGCTCTACATAGGAAGAAATCATGGGTGTTAGTGCTTCTGTTATATCCCCAGCACAGTTCAATGCCTGACATACAGACCATATCAACAGAGCAAACAAGTAAACCAAAGCAGTTTAATTTATCTCTATGGCAACTAATAAAATTTTCCATGATTCTTTCTTCAAAATAAAGCTTTGAGGGCCTCCCCGGTGGCGCAGTGGTTGAGCGCTGGGTTGCAAAGCTGCCCACGGCCTCTGCGGCACCGGTTCGATCCCCGGCTGCTCCCTGGCCACCGGATGAGGATCCCATATGGCGCGCAGACCTCTCCTGCCGCCCGCTGCTCCCCTCAGCAGTGTACTTCGGTCCTTCTGCCTGCTCTGCTCCCCTCTCTGGCTCTGGTGAATTCTCTTACCCTCCCGCGCTTCTGACTATACCCAGTGCATGTATAAACAAACAAACAAATAAATAAAACATGCCTCTATAAAAAAATTAATAATATAATAATAATTTAAAAAAACAAAATAAAGCTTTGATCCTGCTCATTTCCAAATAAAACTTTAATATGGCCCAAAGACAGAGAATTCACCACTGTCCCTATGTGGCCCTCAAATCTGACAAAGCATACAGAAGGTAGATTTCAGGGTGACCTGTAAGGCTGGCTTGCTTTCCTGAATAGTTTGTATTGTCCAACTTACAGCCTTAAGATTCCAGTCCACCACCATCCCTCATCCTTCTGATGTCCACATTAGACTATGCATACATTTCTAACACGTGCAATGTTGAAAGAAAAAAGAGCAATTACCAAAAAGAGCAGTACCATCCCCAGGCAACTTTTGCTAACTTACTTTACTTCAAATGGAAAGAATGATAAACAAGATTTCCTCCTTCTTTGATGATCTATGGGATGATTTTCTACAGCTTTGAGTCCTGTCACCCTTGTCACAGCCCCTCCAAAAGCTTTAACCACCCGCTGTCACTGGCCTCAATCTTTACTCTCTTACTGAAGAAATCAAAGCTCTCTGCCCTTCAATTTATAGGATATGGCAATCTGCCTGCCCTGTAACAGCAGGAGGCAAAACTTGGTTGTTCTGGGTTTGAAACCATCCTTAACCCCTGACCCAAGGGAAGCACAGGGCTTAGAACTCCAGTTTGGAAAGGTTGTTGACCTCTGACCGGGAAAGCATGCAACCATTTCTACCCCACTGCCAGAGCCAGTCATCCCTCCCTCATTTTTAAGTAAAGAATGTCTTTAAAATAGCCATATAGTTATAGGGGTTGCTAGCAAAAGCCAGAATGCTACCGTTTTGCAAAAAAAAAAAGGGGGGGGGCACTTTTTATAAGCCAGACACAAAAGGACAAATACCCTATGATGCCACTTATATAAGGTGCCTAGAGAAGTCACATCTTAGAGTAGAATAGTATTTGTCAGAAGTTAGGGAAAGGGAGAATGTGAGGGTTATTGTTTAGTTTGAGATGATGAAAAGTTCTGGAGATGGATGGTTATGATGGTTCCACAGCAATGCAAATGTTCTTAATGTCACTGAACACATGCAAATGTTTAAAACGATCATTTTTTTATATTTTACTGCAATTTTTTAAAAACAGAAACTTCTTAAAACTTGGTCTGGGCATATTTCAATATTTTTTCTATCCTTTCCCTGCATTTGCTGGTCAGCATTCTTAATGTTAAAAAAATAAATACAAACTCTCTAAATCCTTTTCTCTTGAGCAATTTCCTCTGTCATCTTTTAACTACCCCTCTTCATGGGAGCTTTAACATAATGATTTCCTTATCAATGAGACAGTGTTGCCAATCCAAATAACCCCCAAGATTCAGAAACTTCAAGTAACAAAAGATTATATCTCACTTTTACTACATCTCTATAGTAGAACAATAAAACTCATTTAGGGGCCTGGGCTGACGGAGCAGCCCTAATGGCAGCCCCCACCATAAGAGCAGGGAAGAAAAGGACTGCAAAGGACATTTTTATGCAGGAGTGACAGACACTCCTTTAGCTCCACAGACACTCCTTTAGCTCAAGCAGTCAAGAGTCACCTCTAATCCGAGAGATGGGTGGGGAGGTGCAATCCTACTACAAGTCTCAAAGGAAAGAGAGTTGTGAAACACACTGTGAACCCTGAATTATCTGTCTGTGCCTGCTAGCCTTCCTCTAGGTTTTGCACATATATTTGCATTATTTCTAAAATTAATTTGTTGTAACTTATATTATCGGTATGTTTATATATAATCATGAATAATTTTTCTAATATAGTAATAATTATAATATCTATTATCAGATGGGAACAAAACCTGGGATTCCCATCAAAAGACCTGGCCAGTATTCTACCACCTGCACTTTCCCCCTAGTTAAAGGACAGCAATGACAGGCTGCTTTGTCAATGAATGAGGAGCTCTGCCTGGTCCTGTCATCTTCTCAACCCTACTCTGTCCTTGACCCCAGAAGTCAGAGGAGCCCACGACATGATCCGACATGTTGCTACAAGCTTTTTCTTAGGGAGGAAAAAAACCGTGGTCTTGGTCTCAGAGATGTAAAAATTTTACAAGGAAATAAATGAATCTTATCTTGAAATTTATTTATTCTAGACACTCTGGCCTCAGAATACTGAAAGAGTTGCAACTAACCTTAGAGGTGCTAGAAATTCCATAAATCCCCCTGAATGACTCTCACCCAGGCACTGTAAGTCCAAGTGCAGATTGTAAGCAAGTACCCTTGCTCTACAATGGCCAAATAAACAGCTCTTCGAGAAAAGCCATCCCATTTGGGCCATCAGAAAAACAGGCAAGTGCAGAAAATTATTGTGCCCAAACCATTCATTCAGCCTGCACTAAATTGACAGGACATGTGAGATGCAGAACAGCATGCTATATAAAGGTAGAGGTAGGGGAGGCACATACATGGGAACCCTTGTACATATAACACATCCAAATGCAGATTAGCAAACCTTTATTGACTGTCCTCCTGGCTTCGCTATTTTAGCAATACAGTTAATGTTAGAACAGCTCACACATTATCATGCTTCAGGTCGTTTTCAAATATTTCCAAGTATCCGTAGGCAGAGAAACACTGGCTGGTCCTCTTTTGCATTACTTAACTAATGATAGCTTTGGGAAGATTCTCAACTACCTTTGGTAGATTGAGCAAAATGTTTTAATAACCATCAGCTAAAACAGAAAAGGAGAAGTATAAAATCCAGTCGTCAGTATTGACAAAACAGCAGCACTGATGGTATGAGTCAGCACACAGTGGAGTCAGCAACGCTCTACTTATTTTTTATTGTGGTTACTTCCTTTATGAGATTAATCAGATTGCATAAAACCCAGGTAAATCCTCAGTTATAAAATCAGCTATTGTTTGAAGTTCCTGTAAATATTGGCAAGCTCATAGAAAAAGATTCATTTTTAAATAAATCAACAATAATATTACAATTATTACTAAGATTCAGATTCTAGGAATGGATAAACAAAGGGGCTAAAAAGCAAACAAAATGGAATCATTTCATCCTGAAAGTCTACAAATCAAAGGCAGTAACTCAACAGTAAAGCCTGAATTTTGAAATCACAGATTTGGGTAGAAGTCCTTGCTCTGACATTTACCAGCCACTAGATAATTACCATGTCATATTAACACATTAAGCATTAATATCTTCACCAGTAAAATGAGGAAAGTTGCATCTACTTCCACAGAGGCTAAGGAGATGGACAGGATAGATCATGTAAAGTGCTTACAGAATACCTGGTCCCTAGTAGTGCTCAGGAAAGGTGACATTGCCACTCATTGTCTTTGGTAGATTCATAAGAATGGCCATTCCTTGACTAACATTAAATCATGCTTTGACAGTTGCTTGGGTGTCCAAGATGCAGAAAGACAATGTTCCTCTGACTGACATTCTCTTTTCTAAACCCTAAATGGCATCATTTTCTGGTTTTACAGTTTGTTCACCTGGAGATCAGACCGATCGAAACAACTTGGCTTTGGAATCTGTCTCGTGTGCATTGAAAGCAGTGGGTTTTGTTTGTAGAGATTGTGTTGCTTGATCTCCAGGGAGAACCAGTGGACACGCTGCTAATAAAGCTGTACCTTCAGTCCCCACCCACCCCTTCCCAAACATCTTTCAGTGTTTAAGAGAGAGGGCCATAAGGTTCTTCGATGCAAATAGATTAAGCACAAGAATAAAACTCAGAGGAAATCAAGTGTTTTCTGTGGCCTCCCCTACTGACTCACAGCTGTGCGACTGCTGTTTTGTAAACAAAAAGACCTGCATTTAGATATTTACTTTTCAGTGTCTCTTCCTCTTAACTAATGGTGTCACTATAACATGTCCTTTCATCTGTTTCAGTAGCCTGAGGAGTCTTACATTTCTCCATAGGAAGTCTAAACTTTTGATTTTCTTCTGTCTGGAAATTAGAATCACCCGAAGAGCTTTTAAAGATCCTGAAGCACAGGTCACACCTAGACCAATTGAAACTGACACTCCCCAGATAACGACAATGTACAGCCAATGTTGGTCTAAACAAATAAGTATCTCTGTGTCTAACAACATATTGAGAAAACAGACAATAAAATGAGCCTAAATAAAGAGAAGCTGGTAATCAGTTAATCCTGAAAATTTAGCTGATAAACTGACAAGATAGATATTACTGGCAATCAAGTCAATGAATGCACGTGTACAACCACACAAAATCCCTCCTGCCTGTCCCCCAGTTTACTGTGATCTCCATCTGGGAGAGCTATTTCTGACCCTCTCTCCTCTGAGGAAGTTTACTGCCTCCACCCAACTCATTTTCAACTTGATAGTTTAGGAGATTGAGTAACTCCTCACAAAAAACATAGTAACCTCTGAGATGCATAATAGTAGTCAGGGAGAGAGTTTTCTCCTTACTAAGTAGATGAGGGTCTGAATGGGCAGGAACTAGGCACTCCCAAAGGCACACCCGAGCAGAGGAAATTAAAAGGAAAAAAGAAAAGCACACCTTCCATATTTGCTTTGCAAAGTCTTCAAACAAGCAACATCAGGCATCTTGTAAAATGAGAGAATGATTTTAATCTAAGCCTGTATTTTGAGGATTCCAACTTGATCAAGTTCAGGGTATTTATGTTTTCTTTTCCAGCTTGCAGATTTAACAGGGATACTGAAAGCAATGAATTCCCTACACTCCTAAGCCACAATCACATGAATTTCTGAATGCTCTCCCTTTGCTCTAGCTAAGAAGTGAAGACTCTGGATTCACCTCACACCTCCTTTCAAACCAGTTTGTTTGCATATTTTTGCCTGGTTGAAAAACGTCTTTGTCTTTTCACTGGCCCAGTTCTCAGCAAGAGTCTCTTGCTGTGACTGGAGTTGAGAATCACCAGGCTGAGAGAGCCTTTGTACAAGGAGCATAGACTTAATCCATAGTACTCAGAATCTGGGCACCTGCTTCCAGGGCAGCAGTGAACGCCAGGGGAGAGGTGGACAAGTGCAAGGATGAGAGGAAAGATGGTCTGGGGAAAGCCTTGGACCCTTACTGGTTGGTTGGCCCATTCAGCTTTCGTGTGCAAAAGTGAAAACAGCTTCTGATACAAGACAGGGTTCCAGTATGAACATATGTGTAACAACAGACTGCTGTGCCAGGGGAGGGGAGCCTGGTTAATTTCTGAGGACCTACAGTACATGGGCGGATGGGAGAGTTTTCGGGTTTGGGAGCCAAACCCTGAGGGTTTATGGACCTGACAGATGGCCATCACCACACAGTCAACAGCACCCGGTTGCTCCTCCTGAGCGCCCCCCATCCCTCCCTCCCCCCTTACTCCCCTTTCCCTCTCCTGCAGCCTCCTCCCCCTCCCTTTCACTCCCTTTTATTTCTACTGTTTTTTTCAAGGTTTATAATCATTAGGCTGAATTGAGGATATTGACTTAATGGGGATTTATTGTCACCTAGAATTAGAATTCTAGTTCTTTAGTGCTAAAGCCCCTTTAATAAGTAAATATTAGTCTAATTCTATAAACTATATCCCTATTTCTTACTTTTCTTTTTGAAGGTCAGTCTTTGTTTCCCCATAAAGAAGCTGCTCCTCTACTGCGGTTTCTCTCTCATCTATTTCTCCTGCCTGCCCTTCTACCTCTCCAGCACCCAACTATTGTAACCAGCAGCTGGTTTTGACAATGGTGGGGCCACTTTTTCTTAGCCTATTGGGGGCTAGGTGCTCTATTTTTCTTTTATGAATCCCTTTTTGGTGACTCAGTTTCTTCATCTATAAAATAGGGTGAGAGAGAGATAGCTACTGTTTTAACAAACAAGTTAATTTATGTAAAACATTTAGAACTGTGCTTGCATATAGCAAGTACCAAGCAATATCAGTTGTTGTTATTTGCAGAATGTTGTCTTGGAAATAGAAGTGAGGTCAGAAGAGAGTGGAGGAGGGGTGGGGAATAGAGAGAACATAAAACCTTGTATTTCTCCCTTATAAATATAGTCCAAATTTGACTGGATGAGACATTCAAAATCTAAGACATACATTTTAATTGCATCCCCTTAAAGTCATTAATTACATTGTATGTGTCCAAACTTTAGTTTTTCATCCCCTGCATTCATCTTGAACAGACCTGCCTTGTATTCAAGACCTCTGAGCTTGATGGCCCATTAGCTAAAGGTGCTCAATGTCATTGGAATGTACATGAAATAAGAGTCTCCACCTCATTAGTGCTGTGTGCCTCTTCTGACCCCCAACATCTGAAGGGTCGATTGATTTCCTAGTTGGACATCTGCCTCTGCAGATTAAAGGGTCCTTTTATTAGGACCTAGCACCTTCAAACATGTGCTTCTTTAATTCCTTCTTCATCCACACAATTTATGGTCTGTCCATAGCCTCTCATACATTGGGTGCCTTCCTGTGCCCTCCTTTTGGTTAACTCTTCATTTTTTAGAAGATATTTTTTCCATCTACGCTATGACCAGCTGCCCTATGCCAGCTGGCCTCAGAGGGCTGTTATCCAAACACCTGGCTGTTTTGATCTGCTGCACACATTTTTCCAAGACTTGTAATAAGGCATTAAAAAAAAGTGGTCAGATGTTCCTTTTCATTTTCTCTTCTCAATAGCTAAGCCAATTGCTCCCTTTTGTGTCCTTGAGGAAAATCAAATCCACAAAGAACCACCCTCAACCTCAAAGAAGAGTAGACTACTGATCAGAATCGGGGCATATAACATTTTAGGCTTTTTTCCCATCTTATTTTAAGTGAACTTGCAATATACTTTTTCTGTTTATGATCTTCAACTTAAATGAATATTAAATTTTCTAAGCCGCCAAATGTGCCAGCAATCCTTCACACAATATCTGCATGGAACTTTCTTTATGGTCCAAACTGTTTCTGTCATGCATAACTTAGAATACTCTCCTTGACCTCAAGAGAACACAGAAAAGAGATAAATTATTCTGTCTTTAATATACATTATATGTTATCTTTACAAAGTTCCTTTTCACAAAGTTAGTTTCATTTTTTAATTTTTTAAAGATTTATTTATTTATGCATACAAGAACTGGGGCACAGGCCAGAGGTGCAGGGGGATGAGAGGATTCACCAGAGATAGAGTGGGGAACAGAACAGCCAGACTGACTGAAATACACTGCTGAGGGGAGCAGCAGGCAAGACAGGAGGGGTCTGCTATGCCATGTGGGTCAGCTCCCTGGCTGCAATCGAACTTGTGCTACAGTGGCTGCTGATAGCTTCATAGTGCTGCATCTTAACCCCTTGTGCCATCAGGGAGGCTGCAATGAGATTAGTTTTAAAGTGTAAGGCATAATTAATATATTTAGAAAAGGGTTACCTTACCTTATTTGTGTACTACAAGTACTTAATGACATTTGCAGCCAGTCCTAAAGGCAAATCTGATCAAAAAGTGGGGAGTGTGGTGCGTCTTGTGTGATATGCAACAAGAAATGGCTGTAAAATTGATTTGACCTACAACTTCTGACTCTTTGTGAATAGCCCCAGGTAATAATTAAGGACTTGGGATTTGGAACCAAATTTTTAAATCTTAGTTCTGTCACTTACTTTGACTTTTGTAACCTCATTAGCCTCTCTGATCCTTTTTCTTTCTCCTTCTCTCTTAAAGGGGATAGTACCACATAACTCACAGGGTGAATATCTGATACTTTTCCAGATATTTCCCAGATGCAGTCCCTTGGCAATAGGCAGTTAATAAATAGCAGGTAATAGCTATGATTATTGTCATCTTTGAAACCTGTGGTGAGGTGTGATCTTACCCATGTACACTTTAAGTGCCAAGGGCTCTGAAAGTGGAGTGCAGGTATGATTCACTTAGCTCCAGGAGCCGCTTGGATAAGTTACTACTTATTGTTAGCTAGTCTTGGAGTGGCAAGATCTTTTGTTTCTTTGTTAAGAAAAAAAAAAAAAAATGTCCATCATATGAGAAAAATAAATGATGTGTCTTTCAGTCAAAGTATAATTTGGGAAAAAGCCAATGAGCTGTATAAACATTTCTGTATTTGTAATTCAGGGAATATTTGAAGATCTTAACATATTCCCTGAAGATACCAATGTTTTATAATACTTTATAAATCACATGTTATTATTTTACGATCTTTGTAACAAGGAGGATGGCTTTTATTAAGTGAAAGAGAAACATATTATCCAACTGAATGAGAGGCAAGACCTAGATCAGTTGGCAAATAAAAAATTAATGGCTGCCGGGGGTCTCCCTGGTGGCACAAGGGGTTAAGCACTGCACTATAAAGCAATCTGCAGCCTCTGCAGCATGAGTTCGATCCCCAGCTGGCCAGAGAGCAATCCACATGGAGCAGCAGACCTTTCCTGTCTTGCCCGCTGCTCCCCTCAGCAGTGTATTTCAGTCAATCTGCTTGTTCTGTTCCCCACCCTGTCTCTGGTGGATCCTCTCACCCGCTTGCATCACTGGCCTGTACCCAGCTCTTGTATGCATAAATAAATAAATCTTTAAAAATATTGTTTAAAAAAATAGTAATGGCTGCCACTTCCCCTTTTTCCTTAGAGATTGATGGTGCTAGGAGCAGCCAACATCTCTACAAACACAAAGGAATTTCTCCCACATGCAGCTCCTTAAAACCCAGAAAGATGAGCCACAATTGCTGTTACAAAACTTTCAGAGGTTTTGTGAATTGCCAGTGTTACTAGCCCAATCATATGCGTAGCTGATCTACACAAAATCAGCTAAGTCATTTCCGAGTATATGGGTCACAGATGCCATAGACACATCCTCACCAAGGGGACCTGAGTCAGGGAACATGGTGGACTTGTAGTCCCAGCTCAAGGTCATGCTCAGGCTATTCACCACAGTGACTGAGCATAAAAAGAGCAGATACGACCCAGTCCTGCCTGATGGCAGATTTTTTAAAAGAGACACCTTTGCTCAAGAAACTTCTGGCTAATCCTTTCAAAAGTCCTAACTGCATTGTAGTCTGAGACCCCACCAGCCAGTTCTTCCTTCCTCTGTCCCTTCATGGTGTCAAGCACACATTGTGGTCTAAATATTTTCCATGCCTATAACTGCTCCTTCTCCTTGGTCTTCACAAACATTTCCCTCAATAAAGTTCTTGATGTAGGTCTTAATCCATGTGGTCTGATTCTCAGAGAACCCAACCTGACACTCCTGTCCAACAGATGTGATTCACAAAAGAATTGGGTATATCAGCCTCTGGATGACAAATCAGGTAGCAGCTGTTGCCTGGAAAACTCCTTGTGAAGGTGTCTAAGACCAAGTCTGGGACCCAAGGAAAGTATGCTATGGTTGATGATCAATGCCTGCAATGGCAACAGATGGGGGTGGGAAGTTACATCTGCCATATATCTGTCCATCCTGAGCACAGGGGTTTGTCCCAGCTAGCCTGGGTTTAAATTTCCCTACCTAGGTTATGCAATGATGTCAAACTGCTGAAGTTTTAAAGCTGTAGTTAAATGTTGAACTCTAAACCGCTGAACTTTGCATCTCCTTTGAATGTCAAACTAGAAAAGAACAATACCTAGATTTTAGTTTCAGTTTCTTTATCAGAATACCAGAATCTGAATCTATAAGGATGCTAGATATATCTATTAAATATTTTCAACTTCCTGGAATTATTTAGAAGATTAAATGACATTATACTAGAAAATCATAGAGCATAATATGTGAAGTTATATAAGAACTCAATAAATGTTCACGTTAATATTACAGTGTCACTTGGGACATACAACTATGATTTTAAGGTGCACATATTTATTCTTTACTACTGATTAATAATTTACTCAAGGCAGTAATACACGGCTAGCTCATGCCTTTAACTAAAGGACATGACATGCTCAACCAAAGTAATAACAAGGTTGGCTTCTTTCCTCTTCTTTTGTAATGTGGGAGGCACACTGTTATTAAATGTCCATATCATTTACTGTGTAGAAATATCTTTATGGTGAGACAAACCGCATTCTTTGAATTATAGGACAGCCCTTTAAAAATATTTTTGTCTCAGTGATAGTTTCTCAAGTATAATATCATAGATCAATAATGACTTTCCAGCACTCCTGTATGTCAAGAGACAGTTTTCATCAAAACCAATAAACCCTTATAATTCATAAGGGTTACTAATTTTAGAATGATGAGAATATAAAATGTGTTTCTGATCAGTTTCCTCTGCTATGAGTACTTAGAACTTTCATTCTTCTCCACGAGCACAACCTCCAGGCCTGTCCAAACCACCTCCTAAACACACACACACACGAGAAAATTCAGCTAACAATCTATCAATCTCTAAACCCTTTAAATGTCCCTTCCGCACACACACAAACTTGACTATATATCTACACTTATTTCTGCTCCTTCCCGGTTCTCTTCCAATTTAATCTTAATTCCTTATGAAGCTTGATTCTTTCCTCTCAGATGGAATCTGTTTGGTCATTATTCTTTTCCCTACTTTTTTACTTCAGATTTTTCATTGTTCCAGGTTTCTATCAGTATCTGTTGGACAGCATATATATGTTAAATCACTTCCCATTTCAATTAACTTTCCTTTGACCTTGCATCTCCTTCTTCAGTCCTTTCTATCATGGGCCAGTTTCTCAGAGTTTCAGGCTCTGATCTTTTATCTGCGATTCTTCAAGTATCACAATCTGATTTCTGCTGTGAGAGCTCACTCCATTGAAATCATCCTGGCAAAGGGCACCACTGACCTAATTTTCAAATCTGGTGGACACCTTTGCTCTTGATCTTACATAACTGCTTGTAAGTTTTTGACATCTAGAAACTTCCTTCTCCCATCTAGAAACTTCCTTCATTGGTTTCCAAGCCATTACTCCCTCCTTCATTCCTACTGCTAATATGATGTTTTCTGAGTCCCATTGACAATTTTTCTTCCCCAATCATTCTTTCATAATTCATCTAACAATTATTTATTGAACACCCACTCTTCACAGAGTACATAGTATGTGTTAGGTACTCTGCAGAAGACGGGGGTCCAATTTTGAACAAGACAGACCTTATCATTAGGACCTAAGCACAAAAGAAACAGATGCAAAGAGTTTATTTTACATAAGATAGTAACCTTAAGAAAACATCTTAGAAGGGCTACTTTTTCTTGGGGAGACTATTACTTTGGTTGTAGGTTTTGAAGGGTCAGTAAGTGTTTGCTGAATGCACAGCTGAGCCAAGAAAACAGGCAGGGAATGTTCTTGACAGAGGGAAAAGCATGTGAAAAAGCCTTGAGGTGTGTTCAAAGAACCTCAAGTAGTTTATTTTAAATTTTTGGTTTTATTTATTTTTAATTAATTAATTTTAATTGAGGTCATAGGAGGATATCCCCATCAGGTTTTGGCAACATAGTACACCCATCACAAAATCACTCACAGTCCACCACTATAGTCCATTGGACTTCCCTCGTTGTTCTTAGTAGTTTAGCTTGACTGGTATGCAGATTGCTAAGAACATATGGTGAAGATGGAATCAGAAAGATAAACAATGCTCTGTTACTAAAGGCCCACTAAAACATCTGCTGTTACTCAAATTTCTGTACTCTGATCGTTTTTCCAGTTTCATCCATTCCTGCTGCTTTAGCTACCCTCTGATGTTCATGACTCTTAAATCTACAATACTGTCCAGAAGGTTATTTCTCAGGTCTATCATCCAAAAGCCAACAGCACACCTTCATCTGGGTGTCTCGAAGACATTTTCAATACATTGGAAACAAAGTACATTATAAAATAATCCTATCACAGCCCCCAAAATACAAACCCCATGATATTCCTATAGTCCCTATCTCAGTGCATAGTATCATATACTATTAATAAAGCAAGAAACCTAGGAGTTGTTGTTTTTCTTCATATAACATCTGGGTAGTAACTAAGCTCCCATAAAGTAACCTTTATAATTTTTTTGGTCTTTTCCTCTTTTTTTCCCCCACTCCCAATTCTGTTTAGACCCTGCCATCATTCCTCACCAGGACAATGGCTTTTTATTCAGCAACCACCCTGCTTCTAACTGGAGAGTGTCCAGTGTATTCTTTGCCTAAGTGAATTATCTAAAACAGTTTTTCACCAACTTTAATGTTATCAGATATATGTGCACACACACACACACACATAAAACAAACATTTATGTATATGATACCAAAACATGAACTGCAGAGACTCTGATTCAACCTCTCGGGGTGAAGCTCAAGAATTTACATTTCTAATAAAGCTCCCAGATGATGCTAATGCAGCAAGTACACACACCACTCTTGGAGTATCACTGAAAGTAAACAAATTAAACATGGTTACTCCACTGCTAATATGCCTAAATATCTCCCTTTGCTAATGTTATAACTTGCAGATGCTTTACTTTTACTTTTAAGATTCTTATAATGACAACTTCGGCCACCGTATCTGTCATCAAACCTCTGTCCTGCACGTGCTATTCTGTGCTAACTGCAGCTTCTGAAATTTATTTTGCTTTTGTTCATGCTCATGAATTGGCCTGGCATCCTTCTCCCCAGAACCCCCAGCCTCACTGCTCTCTCCCTGGCAAACACCTAATAACCTTTTAAAACTCATTTTTAATGAAGCATCCATATGGATCCCCAGGTAAACCACCTTTCCACCTTGTCCTGAAAGAACTGCTTATTCTTACTCTTTCTGTATTTTTATCATTAATCCATAAACACTTCACTTTACTCATCTATGTAACTGTCTGCTATTTATTCATTTGATTTTGTCCTTCAAAGACAGGGATTATGGCTCATTCATATTTGTATCCACATATGCAGCACAGTACCCACTACCTAAAAATTGCTCCATAAATTCTTGATGAATAAAAATTTTAACATTTACATTTTATTAGGCATGTACTATATAAATACATTGTGTTAATCTATACATACACATATGAGTTAATCTAATCCTCATAGTATACTGTAGGCATATTATAATATCATGTAGATAAGGAAACCATGGTCATAGAATTTAAGTAACTTTCCCAGAATGTCCCATATATCATAGTCCAGTAAGTGACAGGGCTATAAACTGAAACCATGTGATTCCAAACTCCAATGACTTCAGGGCTGGGCCTTCCTAAAGTGTACCTATATCATTAAGTAAGCATGCTGCCAAGCATTCTACCTCAACATCACATTATCCTATAGTTAACAATCTTAAACATCAAATTAAGAAGGAGTAACCTAAGTATAAAAGGCTACACTAAATAAATTCACAAAATTCCACACGCAGCCAATAAAGGTTTTTATTACTTTTGTTCTTAGGGGATTGTTATTTTAAATTTTAAAATAAGAAATTAAGAATGCTAGCAGTATATACATAAACCTTTGTCCCATACTTTTAAGGAGAAAGAAAAAAGCCCTTTCTAATAATAACTATTATTATAATGGCATTATTCTACCCTAGCATTTCTTAAAGATCAGCTCTTGGACTTGCTCTAGGAAAAATAAATTTGGAAACTCTATACCATATAGTCTGCCTCCTAAAGATTTGCAATACATTTGTGTCCAGCACTTCTAGAAATCCTGAACTTTAGATTTAAAACAAGTTAAATATATTCTTTGAGTGTCTCAAATGTATTTTACCATAGAATTGTTTACAAAGTATTAAGGTCTACTCCAGGAAATACTGAGTCTAGTCATGTCTTTTTGACTGAAAATAAATGATATAAAGCTGCACAGCAGATATTCTGCGATGCACATGGACTTTGAACTGAGTCACTTCCACTCATGGGCTGCTTTGTCGTGGAGCCTTTCATTTTCTTTGAGAATCAGGAGCTGTATTTTTACTATTTTACTTGAAAATCCTTGAGATTATGTATCATGATTTCTTCACATTAGAAAGAAATGTTGCTTAATTCTTTTTTTATAAATTTATTTTTTAAAAGATTTATTTATTTATGTGTACATGAGCTGAGGTACAGGCCAGAGATGTAGGGGCTGAGAGGACCCACCAGAGACAGAGTGGGGAACAGAACATGCAGACTGACTTAAATACACTGCTGAGGGGAGCAGCGGGTGAGACAGGAGAGGTCTGCCTTGCCAGGTGGGTTTCTCCCTGGCCAGCCGGGGATCGAACTTGTGCTGCAGAGGCTGCAGATTGCTTCATAGTGTGGTGCTTAACCCCTTGCACCACCAGGGAGGCCCTGTTGCTTAATTCTTAATTAGTGAATCTCAAAAGGAAATAAAATCCATAGAGATAATACGTAAGACAAAATGGATGGAATATAACAAAGCTAAGAGTAAAATTAGCATTACACTTATTTTAGAGCTATGTCTCAGATTTATCAATAGTGCTATCTTTCTAATGGTGAAAGCAAAGAGGGGAAAACACAACATTCTAAGATGAATCAAGTCCTCAAGAGAAAAACAAAACAAATTACCCACTCAGGAGAAACACCTCCTGTGGGATCACACAGGGGAGACACTGTGGGTGTGGTGGGCAATGCCCTCAAACACATCCCACAACAAGAGCAATAGCAAAGGATACTCAGATGCTGATTTGACCTTGCATTGTGAGCCAAGGGCACTCAGATTCTGGAATACAATTTAGCTAAAGCAAGCCAGCAAAGGATCAGTGGTGAGGATCACAGTAGACAATTCTCTGATGGTCTTCATCCAAGAGAAAAATATTTACTCTCTGGAGGAGTGGGTGAACTATGACATTTTTCAATGAAAAAGCCCTTTTTCATAATTATGACTTATTTCAATGAAGCTTTTCATAGGGATTGGAACAAAAAGAGATCAGTTTCTTAAGTTTAGACAATCTGCTTTTTTGGTCAAAAACAAATCCTATGTGTTTGACATTGAAGAGTAGTCTCAGGTGGGACAAGAGTAATAGGCAGCTGCAGGAATAGGAAATGAGTCCATTTGAAAATTCAAGATGCCCAGATACCTGGGGGGAGGTGGTGAGAGGAAAGTCTCACTTAGCTAGTAGATATTGTGTGGGGCCACCCTGTCCCCTTGGCAGCCTAGGAGTCATCTGGACAATCTTACTTGCTGCCCACAACTCATCTTTGACTCTGTTAAATAACATTTCAGAGGTTTCCAAGTGCTTCTTCTGCCCATACTTTTTGACTAAATTCTTTGATCCAGACCAGTATAATGAACTTTCTGACAGCAGGATCATTGACAATACCTAACATGACACCAAGCAGAAGAAACAATATCAGGCTATTTTCCACTTCTTTAAAGTTAAGCTGGAGAAATGCATTTCTCATAGCACCCTGGCCTCCCAAGGCCTCACTAGTCACTAGCTCAGGTAAAATTGCTGTGGCTTTTTCTATGCAGCAGTTTAAGACATAGCTATGAAGACTATAAACCTGCCCTGCAAATGATTTGAAATGCTCTAGAAGGGCAATTTGTAGTACACAGCCTGAGACCTGATAACAAATCACTTAAAAGTGAGAGAATTGAGTCTTTAAAACCAAATAGATCAACCTCACAGATTTTTCTTAACCTACATAAATTTTTTCCAAGTTGTCTTACTTCTCTACTTCTCTATCAACTTCACTGTCAACGCAAGCAAACAAGAAATAATAGAAAACCAAGGGTAAATCTGAGCTTTTTAGATAATGATAGAGAGAGAGAAAAGGATGTTACAGGGATTTAAAGCTTTCCATGACAACTGTCACCCAAGATTTCAATTTGTTCCAGCCATCAGTCTTGTTTTTAGTGACCCTGGTGCTTGGAGAATTAAAAGGTAGAGTCTTGTACCCTTTTTTCCCATGTGTTGGAAATGAACTCTCCCAGTCCATCTCTGTATTCATAACTGGCTAAATATTTTTATATTATAAAATAAAGGGATTATACATAACATATATGTTATATTATAAATTATAAAATATCATATATAAATATATACACAACAATATGAGAGGTTCCTATAGCATATGTGAAAAGGTGATGAAAGGTCCAGTATGTGAGCAAAAACAGAAGTTTGCTGTGTTGCTGGGAATGACTTAATGTGACATTGTCGTTAAAGAAGAAACCATGATTCATTTGTAATTTGATAGCATCAAGAATTTGTTATTTAGAGCAACAATCATATCATTGTTGCTTTTTCTCAAGCTCCCAGGGATTTGCTTGACATTAGAAATGGAATCACCCAAACTCTCCATTCCCTTTATTTTAATAGCCATACACAAAAATAAATAAGCAGACAAGTGCTCTTTCCTAAGGGGAAAATTTCTCATAATTAATCATCATTAAGTATATCCTCTGTAACCCCAGTTCTAGTTGATGACTCCTCACAGAGGTTTCACCTTGTTTTATTTTTCATGGTAAATTGAGATAAAATACCCTCTGCTTTTTCATTTTTTACCTTCAGTGACCTTTAAATACCCTTTCAGGGAAATTCCCTTGTCTTGCCATTGATCTCTTCTCCATCTTCATAAAGTTTTATTTTCTAACCACAAAATGCTACCCCACCAATCCTCAAATCCCTAACTCTGGACATATTAGCTTCTACATTTAATTCTACATGCACTAACGTTTGCTTTCATCTGGCCTTCATACTCCTTAATTCATGTACCATCTGCCTCTGTGTTCCGCTACTCAGACCATGAATTACTTTTGAAAAAGATTACAACACCATATCAACTGGTAGCATATACGGTTGCAAGCTTTGTTGAACTAGAGCGGGTCCTCAGCCTGAGTTAGTGAACTTCCTCTTGCACTTCACAAAGGGGCTATCTTAATATTTCATTCCATCTTTGAGACCCTTTTTCTATTCCCTTTTTGCTGCTCTCAAGTGAGCAGGTGAGTTTTTTACTTCACAGAAAATAGAGGCATCAGATGGGAACCCTCTCAAAAACTTCCTCTTCATCACCACATGAAAAAGTATGTATTTTCATGTTTTCCCTCTCTCACTCCAGTCATGACTAAGGATTAGACATACCATTTCTGGCCATTAACTTTAACTTTTCCCATACTCTCTGAGGTTGCCCTGTGTCTTCCTATATTTTAACCTTTGTTTTAAGAGCATCTTTCTTCAACCTGCAAAAAAAAATTTTTTTAGTCAGGTTTTGAAAACTTGGCTTTAAATTATCAAACATTTGGATTATCTTTTTAATTGAGATATAATTGCTACATAACATTATATTCGTTTCTGGTGTACAACATGACTTGCTATTTGTGTATATTGTGAAATGATCACTACTATAAGTATAGTTAACACATGTCACCACATAGTTACAATTTTTTCTGTGATGAGACTTCTAAGAACTACTTTATTAGCAACTTTTAAATACTCAGTACAGTGTTATGAGCTATGGTCACCATGCCTTTCATAACACCCCCATGACTTTGCTTAATAACTGCAAGTTTGTACCTTTTGACCTCCTTCACTTCTTTTTAATGGAAACAAGTCTTTATTAAGTAACTTTCAATATCAGAAAAATAAAACTCTTACAATTCTCTTTACAGCAAATATAGATTATCAGTACTTTGGCCATCTTAAGTTAAAGGCCCTTTATCATAAAATATATGGTTTTATACTTTACTCAAATTGAATTTATAATCCCTATGACTTCCCTATATATACATAACAAAAGAGTGTAGTAAAATTAGCAAATACTAAACTATATTGATAATTATCATTCTCGGTTGGTTTTTAGAAACAGTATTCCACTTGAAGAGTTACATTTCATATAAAAGTTTACAAATAATGGTTTTTATTTTGATTTTTTCAGTATAGAAAATTTGTCTTGATGGCATATTATGATTAATGCTAATTGCTTGTAGGATAGTTTAAATATCAGTATTGAAACCTAATCTTTAGTTGCCGTTTTGTAGATATGAACGAATGTTCACCAACTATGTATTTTGTATTTTGTTGCATTGTACACTGCAACTAATAAGCCAAGGAATCGACCTCCTTCACTTTTAATCAATAAAAACTTCCTTTCAATTCAGTGTCTTCATTCTCTAGTCAATTTTTTTACTCTCCTCTTTCTCCGGTCAAGTCTAGAAATAATTATCTCTATTTCTTTACTGTAAATACATTTCTCCATTCACTTAAACCTGTTTGTCCATTTATATTTTCCTGACACTATTCTTACTCAGGTCAACCAAGGGCATCTTTCTGGATCTGTCTTTGTGATATTTAGCAGGCCTAATTTCACTGGCCTTGCTGTACCCAATGTTACAGCAGTTAGCAGCCCCTTCCTTCTTAAATTTTCCCTTAGATCCTGTAACAATACTCTCCTTCTTCTTTTCCAATTTGATACTCCTTCTGGATTTCCTCCTTTTCTGTTTGATCTTTCGGTGTCCCTAGTGTTCATTACTTAGCCATTTTATTTTCTACTGTGTCTGTTATATCCATACTCACAGTTTCCATTCTCCCCTATACTCTACTCATATCTGTCTCCCTAAATAGACAGCTTTTTCAAAAATTGAAAGGAAGTTTTTATTGATTAAAAGTAAAGGAGATCAAATAGATTCAACAGGTTTGAAACTTATGATGCCTTTCTACCTCCTAAATTTCTGTGATTTGTTAATCAATTCAATTCCCAAAATGAGAAACTTGAGTGAGCTATGATTCTCGGAATTCCCTTACTCTTGTCATACTAGGTCATATGTATCTCTGGAATCCTTTTCTTGCTATCCTTACTTTGTTCATTCTTCATCTTCTCCCACCAGACTATTAAGTAACTCCTTGACAAACTGATTATTCTGATTGGCTGCCATTCCTTTAATCTCTTGTCCCACATTCTCACTTACATGTAAAATGGCGACCTTCATAGATTGACCCTATGCTGCTCCTCTAAGCTCCACATTCTTCTCACCAGATGCCTGCTCCATGTCTCCATGTGAATGTCTCTCTCCAGGTGAATGTCTCAAATATAACTCAAAATCAAGAATTCCCAGGGAGAATTTATCCCATATCAGTGAGTCACACCACTTTTTAAAATATTGTACAAGTCAGAACCCTTCCTTGGAGCTCTCCAGATACTGCCTCTCCATCACCCCATATCCAACACATGGCCAGGTGATTTCTGTTACTGCTAAAGTTTTGTGTTTTTTAAAGTGAATTTTTTATATTGTGATAAAATACACATAACAAAATTTACCACCCAAGCTATTTTTAAGTTCATTAGTGTTGAATACCTTCATATTTTTATGCAACCAATCTGTATAAGTTTTTTGTCCTACAAAACTCACGTTCTCTACCCATTAAGCAACAATTCCCCATTCTTCCCCTCCACCTCAGTCACCGCAGCAATTATTCCACTTTCCGTCTCTATAAATTTCCTACACTAAATTTCCTACACTAGATACCTCATAAAAGTGGAATTATACGTATTTGTCCTTTTGTGACCAGCTTACTTCACTAAGCATATTGTCCTGAAGATGCATCCATATTGCAGCTCATATCAGAATCTCCTTCCTTTTTATTTTTTTAAATAAATTTTATTTTTATATTCCCCATACAATTTCAACCCCCTTATTTTGATCCCAATCCCTCCCCTCCCCACCCCCCCACCATAGAGTGTCTCTGGTTGATAGCTGTTTGTTGATTTTGATTTTCACTTTCTTATAGTTATTCATTTACCTGGTCCCTTATTTAAGTTTTCTAGATTCCTGCTATGAGTGAGACCATCCGGTACTTTTCTTTTTCTTTCTGGCTTATTTCGCTGAGCATGATCCCTTCCAGCTCCATCCATGTTGCTGCAAATTGCATGTGTTTATCTTTTTTGAATGCTGAGTAATATTCCATGGTGTATATGTACCACAGCTTCTTGATCCAGTCATCTATTTTTGGGCATTTGGGTTGTTTCCAAAGCTTAGCTATTGTAAACAGTGCTGCTATAAACATAGGGGTGCAGGTGCTCTTTGGAATTGATGTTTCTGTGTCCTTTGGGTAAATACCTAGGAGTGGAATTGCTGGATCCTATGGAAGCTCTATGTTTAGTAGGTCAAGAATCTCCACACAGCTCTCCATAGTGGATGGACCAGATTGCACTCCCACCAGCAGTGCAGGAGAGTTCCTTTTTCTCCACAACCTCGCCAACATTTGTTGTTGCTAGTTTTTTAATATGTGCCATTCTCACTGGTGTAAGATGGTATCTCATGGTAGTTTTGATTTGCATTTCCCTGATTACAAGTGATGAACATTTTTTCATATGCCTGTTGGCCATTTGCATTTCCTCTTCAGAGAAGTTTCTTTTTAGCTCTTCTGCCCATTTTTTGACTGGATTATTTTCTTTGTTTTTGTTGAGTCTCATCAGCTCTTTGTAGATATTTGTGATCAGTCCTTTATCATTAGCGTTGTGTGCAAAAATGTTCTCCCAGTCGGTGGGGTTCCTCTTTGTTTTTGTTATTGTCTCTCTTGCTGTGCAGAAGCTCTTTAATTTGATGTAGTCCCAGCTGTTTATCTTTGCCTTCACTATCACTGCTTTGGGTGATGTGTCTGTAAAGATGTCTTTGATGTGAATATCACGTAGTGTTTTGCCTATATTTCCTTCTATGTATTTTATGGTTTCAGGTCTTATGTCTAGTTCTTTAATCCATTTTGAGTTGATTTTTGTGTATGGTGTGAGGTAGTGGTCAAGCTTCATTCTTTTGCATGTAACGACCCAGTTTTCCCAGCACCATTTATTGAACAAACTTTCTTTGCTCCAATGCATAGTCTTTTCTCCTTTGTCAAAGATTAGTTGATCATAAATCTGTGGGTTTATTTCTGGATTTTCTATTCGATTCCATTGGTCTGTGTGTCTGTTCTTGTTCCAAAACCATGCAGTTTTGATAATTATGGCTTTGTAGTATAGTTTAAAGCCTGGGAGTGTGATGCCTCCATTCCCTTCTTTTTTTTTTCAGGAGAGCTTGGCTTTTTAAGGTTTTTGGTGATTCCATATGAATTTCATCAATAATTGTTCTATTTCTTTGAAGAATGACATTGAAATTTTGATTGGAATAGCATTGAATCTGTAGATTGCTTTTGGTAGGATGGCCATTTTAATAATGTTTATTCTTCCAATCCATGAGCAGGGGATGTCTTTCCATTTCTTTGGGTCTTCTTCTATTTCTTTTAACAGTGTTTTATAGTTTTCTTTGTATAGGTCCTTTACCTCTTTTGTTAGATTTATTCCCACGTATTTGATTTTTTGTTTTGATAATAAAAGGGATGGTTTTTTGATTTCTCCTTCTTCAGATTTATTGTTTGTGTATGGGAAGGCTACTGATTTTTGTGTGTTGATTTTGTATCCTGCCACTTTGCTGAACTGATTGATGAGTTGAATTAGTTTTTCTGTGGAGTTTTTGGGGTTCTCTATGTATATTATCTCTCCTTCCTTTTTAAAGCTAAGTAATATGGGGCCTCCCTGGTGGCACAGGGATTAAGTGTCAGAGCTATCAAGTTATCACCAGACACTGAGGCATGAGTTCAATGCCCAGCCAGAGAGCTAAGCCACATGGCACAGCAGACCTCTCCTATCTCCCAAACTGCTCCCTTCAGTAGTGTATTTCAGTAGATCTGCCTGTTCCACTCCCCACTCTGTCTCTGATGAATCCTCTCACTCCCTCATACCTCTGGCCTATACCCCAGTTTTATACGCATAAATAAATAAATCTTTAAAAAAATAATAAAATAAGTAATTATTATTTTAATGATATTAATTAAATGTTCTAAGTAATATTCCATTGTGTGCATATATCATTTTACTTATCCATCTGTCTATGATGGATGTTTGGGTTATTTTCACCTTTTAGCTTTGGAGAATAATACTACTATGAACACAGGTACACAAATATCTCGTCAAATCCCAGTTATTTAGGGTATATACCTACATAAAGAATTGCTGTATCACAAAGTAATTCCATTTTTAATTTTTAAAGGAATCCTATGTTTTCCATAGGGACTGTACCATTTTCCATTTCTATCAAAGTACACAGAGATCAAAACTATTCACATCTTTACCAACACTACTGTCTTTCTGATTCTCTGACAGAAGCCATCCTAATAGTAAGTTGAACCTCTTAATCTTGGAACCAGTTTTCCAGCTCTACTGTCCCAGATCTGAGCCTGGAAAATGATATTCCTGGATCGACTCTGGGTATCCTTCAATCCATTGTTTATACTAGAGATAGACTAATCTTTCCAAATATAAATTTGATCATGTTACCCCCCAATTAAAACACTTTGAAGGTTTGTTGTTTTGTTTTGTTTTGTTGCCGCTAGGATTAAGATAAAAATTCCTGCCATAGTCTACAATTATCTAGTCCCTGCCAATTCTCAACCTCATGGCATATTATTCTCCCTTGCTCTCAGCCATCCTTCCATGCAGACCTTGTTCAATTCTGCAATGACTATGAACATTCCCTCCCATGAGGACTAAAGATCATGGATGTGCCTTATGTGGGTGAATGAATGAAGGGGAGGGAGGATAGAATAGGAGGATGGAAAGGGAAATGTTCTGAGGACTAGCTCATAGACGTTAGTTTAATTGTTCTTTACTGAGAGTAAAACTCTCTCTGACTTACATTTCTGCACCTGTTTCTGTGCTTCACTGGCTGGTTTGGGTTGCAAATAACATTTGAAATCATTTTTTATTTTATAAATCGAGTGAAGGAAAGCTTTTTAGATAAAGATTAGTAGCCTATTTCATATGACTCTCAATTGAATCAGTAGGTGTATTAGTTTTCTAGATCTGCCTTAATAAAATACCACAGACTAGATGAAAGTATTAATGATGTATATTTAGTTGTATAAATTATAGTTAAGGTGATCTTAATGAAATAAATTACAGGAAATGAACCCAGAAATTTATTTTCTCACATTTCAGGATCTATGAGCCTGCGATCATAGCATTAGCTGAATTGGCTTCTTCTGAGGCCTTTCTCTTTGACTTCCTGATGCCCATCTTCCTCCTTATGTTTCCACATGGTCTTTCCTCTGTACATATCTGTGTCCAAATTTCCTCTTCCTTAAAGGATATCATTTATATTGGGTTAGTTCCACCTAAAATGGATTCATTTTAACTTAATCGCCTCTTTAAAAATCCTGTCTCCAAATATAGTCACTTCTAAGGTGTTAGGGCTTAAACATATAAATTGGGGGGCACACAACTCACTGCACAACAGCATGTAAAAATAGAACTGTAAGTTAGGAATCAGCATGTTCCATTCTTTCCCTTTTCTTGAGAAACATCCTCATTTGCATTCTCACAATAATGCCAGAGAATGCATTTCAAGAGAGCAAGTTTTTTTTTTTTTTTTTAAATCTAGGTCTTATTTTAACATTACACAAAGTCCTAAAACTTTAAAAACACCATGGAGCATTTTACACATTGCCAGAAAAATAAAATAACTGTGGATGTCATTTTCTTAATAATATAATACTTTTTTAAATTTGTCAATGTGTTGATGGTAGACCTCTTTTCACAAAAGACTTGAGAATCTATGTCATCTATTCATCCCAGGGATTGAGCTCAGGGGAGAGCTGCCAGAAGGACTCCACTCAGAAAATTCAGAGCCTTTTGCTTTGCGCATGGAGTCTGCCCCTTTGTAAATAGCAGGCCCACTGCCAACAGGGTGACAGATTCACAGTTCTTCTTCCCACCTTGCCAAGCAGCAGTCTCTCTGGCAAGAACCCCTTTTAGTTTCAGAGCAGCATATCTGAGGTAACCCCTTGTCTGCTGGCACTGTAACAAGCAGTGAGAGGCACCCCTTAGGGCTAAAATGCCCCCAAACCCTCTCTCTGTTCCTATGTCCACTTGGCATTTGGGCCCAGAATTTTTTCCCTACCAACAGCTTTTAGTGATCTCTGTGCACATACTCACAAGCACAAATATATGTAGACACACACCTATGCACACACACACACACAAATACATATACACCCCAGGTAGAGAAAGATACTGAGCCAGTGTCTTCCCTCAAAGAACACACACTCAAATTTCTGTGGAACTTTAAGAGCATTTCTCATTTTGGGGTGGAGTTCACTAAAGCAAATCATTACTGTGTTGTCAAGAAACAGTACCTACTACATGCTCACAATTGAACATTTCAGGGGCCCCATTCCCAGGGGAGGTGGAAGAACAGGTCATGCTTTCCTCATCTTGTAGCTGAAAGAAGCCAGCAGAGTATTAAGAGTCAAAGAGAGACTGACACAGGCTCAGCAGAGCTGGAACCCACCCATGTGTGCTGAGTTCTTGCCATTGACATGGGACTCCTCACCCAAGTGGCTGTCTTCCTACCCAAAAAAAAATATTTATCCACATAATGAAAACTTCTTCAAATGTTAGGGTAAGATACTAGCAATATTTTCTACATTTTCTCTATAATATTACCAACTTATAAAAGTATTAACTTTAAGGGGACAATGTGAGCAAACAATGTGGCAGGATCAAGAGAAACTCACTCTTTCTGCACAATAACTACTTTATTTTTTATCAAACTATTAGGCAAGACAGAAATGCAACTTCTGGAAAGATGGACTGAGATTAAAGTGAAATGTCTAAAGACAATCCTCTCACTTTGTCTGGAACCAAAGATTTTGACTGCTCATTTTCAATTCGTTGGTCCCTTAATATGAATTAGAAGAAAAGTTGTATTATTTTATGCCAGGCCGTCCTAGACAGCAAAAAAATCTAAATGCATTTTTTTTAAAATATCAGTTCCATCTTCTTTCTCAAAAAGGATATTTTAAGGACCACATTCTTGGGATCTGGTTAGTAGGAATCCCTTACTCTGACACAAAGACAACTAACACAGCAACGTCAAGTTGAGCACTCACAGAAAACGCAAGACAGAAAAGAACAATCTTCACCATATATCATTTGCACAAGCATCTCCCTGGGGGGATGCAAGCCATGCAAAATGTGCAAAAAGAGCAAACATTTTTTGCCATACAAGAGAGAGGCGCAGAAGCCAAGGCATGTGACAAGGAAAAAAGCTCTTTCTGTCCCAAACCCAGCACATTTTCCCAAAGGCATTGCCCTAATGCCACCACCACCCACTCACAAATACTAAGGGAACACATTCCCCAAGCCAGTCCAACCTTAACAAGGCAATGGGGTTTGACTGGGGCCTAATGGAGCTCGCCCTCCACGAGGAGATGGCAAAAGCTACAATGAGAAAAGTGTGCGTAAATGATCATGTTCAAGTGTCCATGTTCTGTGTGAAGACAAGCCTTTACAAGAAAGGAAAGAGAAATGCTTTCCAGAGTTCTTTCTATTTTTAGTGTCACAGAAAAATATTTACTGTGTTCAATCACCAAGTCTATTGAAGGCAATTTATGTACATTAAAAAATAAGCTCATCATTTAAAATTGTAATGAGAGACATCACAACTATGCATGCAGATGTGATTGCACAGAAGCCTGCCATATTCAGAACAATCCAAACACTCCCTGCCTTATTCTGGGGAGCTCCCTACTATTTACAGCTGTGAGGAGCCTTTATTCAGCATCCTTTGGCTTGTCAGACACCACCTGCTGTTCTTTTCCAAGTGGAAAACTCGAGTGGACACAGTAGCATCGTCAAGCATTTCAGTGCAGTGCCATTACAGTACCATGTGTGGAGCTGAAAGATGCAAGACAGGGCACATTTCGTTACACACTCTGCCATTCATTTGACCATTGTTTAGACTTTGTTGTGTCCTCTAGGAATGCTAGTTTAGGTCCTAGTGTCAACAACGACAAATCCTCCACCTAGAGAAACCACATAGGCAGGTGTCTTCTTTAAAACTAAGGTGTCTATAAAGTCTTTACAATGAAGGGATCTATCAGTAAATTCTTAAGAGCCAAGATGTCTGTATACACTACACAAATATAATACATGGGATATTTGATGATGCTCCATATGACTATGGAATCCAAGACTGGTTCTACTCTTCTCCAGTATCAATAGCCAGAGAACTATCATCTCTTTTCTAAAAGGAGAAAGGAAGTAAATGCACACTTTAATATGCAGAAAATTCTACCATCTCCAGATGTTCCAACTGGCCCTTGAGGAGTAAAAACTACTGGTAAGGAAAGAAAACTACTGATTCCTTCATGTAAGTTCAGTCTTATGCCAACCTATCCCATTCTGTCCAACCTTCCATTTATTTAACATTTCAAACACAACACTCTACATAGTCCTGAAAATACAAAAGTAAATTAAATGCAGCCCTTTCCCTGAAGGAGATCAGAATTTCAAAGGAGAAAGATTTTTATACAAATGACACAAGAAAATCCAAAGTCTCTGCAAAACTGGCTATATATTCATTCTTCTATATTACACACACCCCCACCCCGTGTGATCCCTCCCCTCATCCACATGACTTTTGCTTTGTCTCATCAGGGCTGGATGAAAACATTTTGAAGATGGCTTTTCTCAGTAACTGTAAAGCTGGAAAGATCCCAACCAGAGCGAGGAAATCGAATTTCCTCCTCCCAGCCCTTCAATCCTGCCCTGAAGCCCCTCAATAAAATGGGGAGATTCGCCTCCACAAACAGAAAACTGGAAGGTGCAGCATTCCAACAGTCCATCCAACCATCATCCATCCACCCAGAATTTATTTCTCACCATAAGGGAACATGGAATTCCCATTAACATCCTAGCAAACTACATGTGTAATTTGCTAAAGGATGATTTTGACATATGTGCCCTCTGCACAGCTGTGTTCTACTCTGGTATAGACAAATAAACCAGACTGTGTAGAAACCTAAAAAGGACAAAAAAGACATCATATTTTCACATTTCTTTTGTTCTCTCCCCATTTTATTACCATAAGCTAAAGGATGAAACACCTATATTTGATGCATGAAACCTGATATTTGGTTTATCTGTGAAAGTCTGAAAGAGACATGTTTACCTATATAACCTATTTCTAGTGATGGAAAATTATTATTCAGGCCTATCAATTCACAATTAGTAAATGGAGAAAAGAACCATAAATTTGTGCTGTTCCTTCCCCTCCTCAGAGACAGTAAGATGTCAATTCTGGAATGTTATAAATTTTCAGATAGAACACTCCTTCCAACCTCAATCCAATAAAAATAAGAAAGCTCTCCAGAACAATGCTTAATCTGGTTCTAATACAATCCAAACATCACCTTTCTGCCTCATCTTATTTTTCCCCAGCAGCATTTGCACAATACCTGCATTTCCTTCTTTCAACCTTGTGATAGGGCACACTCCTGGCTTTCTTATCTCCTCACTGTCCCTCACTCTTTAGTCTACTTTGCTCTCTCCTCTAATTCCTCTGCCAGCCTCTAAATGTTAGAAGGCCACAGGCCACAGGCGCGGACTCTTTCTAATATCTCACCTTTCCCCTAGGTGAATTTGTGGGTGTAAATAATGGATGTGGAGGCCGACCTCCCAAATTACCTCTACTCCAGGTACTTTGTCTGAGTCAACGGGAGAGACCCCATGACTATTGTCAGTCTGCTGGCTTGGGGACAGGTAGGACTAAGTCAATTTGGACCCATAAGGTATGACCAAAGACTTGGTGGGGGGATAGGAACTGATTTCCTGCTAAGAACATTCTTGTTCTTAAGAAAGCTACAGTTATTCAGTCAGTGTCTGTCTCTCTCGCTTGTCCCTTTCACTTATGAATGAGGAAGCCCATAGTTCTGATGTCAACCATGCAAAAACCAACTTTGAGAAAGAGGGGACACCAGTAAAGTAAAAAGAAGGACATTTTTAGGTTTTCGAAAAAACCAAGTAAGTGTTTAATAAATCAAACCAGAAGCTTAACCTTGCTCTGGGCTTCCTTTTCTGTACAGTGGCCATTCAATCTAGTTTGGTTTGGGTTTCCCATGATACAGAGCAGAAAATATTCTAATTGATATCATAGTTACATGCAGCTCACTGAATTTTTAGCTCGGCCATCACATCTACCCTGTAATCCAGATTCATATATATAACTGTCTACTTGATGTATTATGTCCTACCTAGATATATAATAGTCATATAAAACAAGTTTGTCCAGAAAAAGATTTCCTGATTACCCTTCCCCTCCCAAAGGCTTCCCCATCTCTATAAATGTTACCAGATGGAGCCAAACCACAGAAGTTGTCTTAGATTAACCTTTTCCCTGGCCCATATGTTCTGTCCAATCTACCTAAAAATAAAATCTCAAAAGTTTATAGTTTTCCATCCACTTCTAACTCCTAGGTCATCAACAAGTTCCTCTCACATGGACACAGGCAGGGGCCTTCTGATAGCCCCCTATCACCTTTCTAGTCCCTCCTCTCATTTCCTCAAAGTGGCTGGAGCAATGTCAAACAGCAAATAAGCAATTATGTCAAACAGCAAATTAAAAAGCTTTTAAGCTTTATGACCTCTTACCAAACCTATAACAAAACTTAAATTCTTCATTTTTAACCAAAAGGTCCTGTGTGTTCTGCCACTGACTGATTTTCTGACCTCCCCACAAAATGCTTGGTTGTCAGGCCCTTTCTGCATTCTTCTTTGTATCCCTTGAGCCATGTTTGAGGCCACCTTAGGGTCTGCACTAGTTTTTCTCTCTACCAGGAACTCCCTTTCTCCTAAGTCCTCATGTGGCTGGTTTTTCTCACTAGTTGTATCTCATTTAAAACAGTAACTCCTGGGCCTCCCTGGTGGTGCAAGGGGTTAAGCACCACACTATGAAGCAATCTGCAGCCTCTGCACCACGAGTTCAATCCCCAGATAGCCAAGGAGAAACCCACATGGCCCAGCAGACCGCTCCTGTCTCACCCACTGCTCCCCTCAGCAGTGTATTTCAGTCAGTCTGCCTCTTCTGTTCCCTACTCTGTCTCTGGTGGATCCTCTCACACAGATACCCCCTTCTGCTGCATCTCTGGCTTGTACCCCAGCTCTTATATGCATAAATAACTCTTTAAAAAAATAAAAAATAAAACAATATCTCCTCAGAGCTGACCATTAGCCAAGTCCAGTCCTTATCATCTCATCTGGGCTTATTGCCTTCACTTTCTGGCATAATTTTATTTACTGACTTGCTTGTTCACTACCTGTCTGGCTATGCTTACTAGAAGACAAATCCGATGAGGCCCTCTGCTCACTGCTGTGTCACCACTTCCCAGGACAGTGCCTGTCACATGGGAAGCAGAGAACAAATGCTGACGTGGCTGTGTGATGAACAGATGGACCTATGGGTGGACAGATGGATTATGGAGAAACATTCTTGCTTTATTAACAATCTAATATTCCTGAAAGACATTTACCAAATCCATCTTAGGAAAGTGCATCAGAGTGAAGGCACATTCACAATTTGAAGACCCACTATGATCATACAAGCTGGGGATCCTGAACAAGACAAACTCCCTGTATCTGTTTTTCTCCAATGTAAAATTAGTTAAAAATAGCATCTACCTCATAGGATTAATATGAGGATGAAAGGGAATAATGTTTGTTAAGAGTTTAGAACAAGGTCTAGGTCGTGATAAATACTGAATAATAAGTTTGGGTATTGTTGGTATCATAATTACTCCAGAGTTTCTATGCAGTGTTGGAGCAGCAAACTCTGGCCCAGGTGTCAAATCCAACCCTTAACCTGTTTTCATAAGTAAATTTTTAGTGCAGCACAGCCATATCCTTTTATTTTCATATTGTCTATGGCTGTCTTTGCTCTACAGTGCAGAGTCCACCAGTTACAAGAGAAGGGAGTAACACCCACATAACTTCAAAAATGTATCTAGCCCTTTAAAAAAAGTTTGCCAGAAACAAAATTACAGTATGTCAGAGATTGTATGAAAATATGGTCATTACCAGATGGGAAGCGGGGAATGGAAAAGTGTAGAGAGGATCAATTTGATAGTCTGAAGGACAGTAGGACTTTGGTGATAGGTGCAAAGAGGCATATATACATATAAAGGTGGAAAACTGTGCTCCCAAAATTTATATAGCATTGTCAACCAATAGTAAATCAATAAATTTTACTTTAAAAAAAGTGTGCCATCCCCTACTTGAGACCATATGCCAAGGGTTTAGATAAATGTGTATAAATGGAGCAATGATGATTATTTATAATTATATGTTGCTGAATTTGAAACAATAAGCCCTGGTTAATCTCTTGGGTCTCAAGTTGGCTGATGCTACATAAAAACGAAAGGGAAAGCTGTAAGTACCCAAGGGGAAGACCAGCTGCTACACTACAAGAAATTGGTGAGGAAGTCATATGACCACAGAGAACCCCTGGGAATGGTTGTGCTGACGTTCCCAGGAATCCTCTTTTTTAACTGATAGAATTTCAGCAATTACTTTTTGACCATTGTGAAATAACAGATAAAGAAGGGTTTACAAAATTTTGTAAGCTTAAAAACTGAGTGGATGGGTGGACATGGATCAATCAAAGCTCTCAACATCAGCATCTGAGCTGTGCCTCAAATTTCTAGGGATTTGGTTCATACAAAACCCAGCTCAGTCTCAACCCTAGGCTCCTTGCCTACTTTTACTATAGAGAACTAAACAAAATAATTTCCCAGTATCTCTTTCAATGAGAGGTACTTACATGTGACAACTGTGGATGAAAGGATGTAAATGGCAACCTGTTGGCACCACTTTTGCTTTTTTAGCTTCGAATACACACATGGTATCTGAAGCTGCCATAGCTATTTGCTTGCAACCAAGGGGGAACAATGACATCAGTTAGAATAGTTTTGAACCTTTAATCTAATGTTAGAGTGCCTACCTCTGCCCTGAACTTGTGAGAATAAACCTCTCTTTATGTAAGCCACAGTTAATGCCTTTGCTGTTACTTCTAACAAAAGCCGCTTCCTAAATGATGTATTTGTTTCCCAAACTGAAATCTGAGGGACTAATGAAGGCAATATGTTACCAGAGGAAAGTTATAGGACTAGAAGTCAAAACATCAGGACTTAAATTCTGACCCTTCCACTTTTTTTTTTTTTTTTTTTTTAAATAGAGGCATGTTTTATTTATTTATTTATTTGTTTATTTGTTTTGTTTATACATGCACTGGGTACAGTCAGAAGCGCGGGAGGGTGAGAGAATTCACCAGAGCCAGAGCGGGGAGCAGAGCAGGCAGAGGGACCGAAGTACACTGCTGAGGGGAGCAGCGGGCAGCAGGAGAGGTCTGCGGCCATGTGGGACCCTCCTCTGGTGGCCGGGGAGCAGCCGGGGATCGAACCGGCGCCGCAGAGGCCGCGAGCAGCTTCGCAACCCAGCGCTCAACCGCTGCGCCATCGGGGAGGCCCTGACCCTTCCACTTCTTAATGAGCAAACTCAACTACTTTCAGATCAACTGCCTCCTCTATAAAACTGTTACCCAGCTCTTAAGTTTCAAGTCAGAGAATACATGTGAGCATGGTTGCAATAAACTACAAAGCTTATGTAGCAATATGATTAAGGACATATCAACATGGAAAATGATTTCAAATTTTAATCACACAAATTCAGTATTCCAATATGGGAGAAAATGAGTTTGTTTGTTTTATATCTCCTCCCTTGGTAGTTTACTTGGGTCATCATCAACAGCAGTAAATGGTCAGAAAAGCTAAAAGCTTCTGTTAGTTGAAAGAAAGATCTGAGTGTTTATATAAGGGCCAACCATGCTGTTTAGTGCTGAAAGTAAGACTTTGCCTGCTTTGAATTTGTGGTCCTGACTCTACCTAGTGCTGAATCTGCTTCACCATTTTTAGAGATAAAAAGTTAGAATTTAAAAAAAAATTTAATGTTAGAAGAAGTCACATTAACAAATGCAGAATTAACACAGTCATAAAGAATTATGTAGAAGTCTCCTAACGCTCACTAAAAATACCTGCTTAAATTAAAAAAAAAAAAAAAACCCTTTCAGATTTAAGGCTGTTTTTAAAGAAAGTACTATTTTGTGTATTGATTTAAATGGGAATAGGTGTTCCCAATTGCCAGATAAGACAATGTGGGAGGGAAAATCTGTTCTTAACCCATCTTCTATTCATTAATTCTTTTTTTTAAAGATTTATTTATTTATGCATATAAGAACTAGGGTACAGGCCAGAGGTGTGGGGGGGGGGGTGAGAAGATTCACCAGAGACAGAGTGGGGAAGAGAACAGGCAGACTGACTGAAATACACTGCTGAGGGGAGCAGCAGGTGAGTCAGGAGAGGTCTGCTGTGCCATGTAGGTAGCTCCCTGACTGGGGATGGACGCCTGCTGCAGTGGCTGCGGATACCTTCATAGGTTGTGTCTTAACCCCTTGCGCCACCAGGGAGGCCCTATGCATAATAGCTTTTTTTTTTTAATATATATCTTGAGAATTTATTTGCCTCGAGTCTCTAATACTTTTTATGTACATAATCGATTATGAGAAAATTCCATGATACAACAGATCTACAAAAATTAAAACCCAACAACTGATAATAATCACTTTGGGAAAAATAATTATTTAAATGAAAATCTATATTCACCAGTTTCTTTTTTTTTTAATAATTTTTTTTTTTAATATTTATTTTGTATTTATTTATACAAGCACTGGGCGCAGTCAGAAGCGCGGGAGGGTGAGAGAATTCACCAGAGCCAGAGCGGGGAGCAGAGCAGGCAGAAGGACCGAAGCACACTGCTGAGGGGAGCAGCGGGCAGCAGGAGAGGTCTGCGCGCCATGCGGGACCCTCCTCCGGTGGCCGGGGAGCAGCCGGGGATCGAACCGGCGCTGCAGAGGCCGCAGGCAGCTTCGCAACCCAGCGCTCAACCGCTGCACCACCGGGGAGGCCCTCACCAGTTTCTTTTCACAAATTGTTTCTTCATCAGTTTGCAGTCAAATCAGTTGGGAATTATTTTTCATCCTGACTTTGAGCCATTTTTTTTTTCCTTAAACAACATTTTATTTTTTTGTTTTTTTAATATTTTATTTTATACAATTCTTACATCATTTTTCATATTTGCACACTATATGCATTTTCATTTCGGTTATACTCCCCATACAATTGCACCCCCACTTATTTTGACCCTAATCCTTCCTCTCCCCACCCAGCCCCCCGCCCCGTAGCGTGTCTCTGGTTTATAGTTGCTTGTTGATTTTGATTTTTACTTTGTATTAATTAGTCTTTTTCCTTGTCCCTTATTTAGGTTTTCTAAATTCCTGCTATGAGTGAGACCATCCGATATTTTTCTTTTTCTTTCTGACTTATTTCGCTGAGAATGATCCCTTCTAGCTCCATCCAGGTTGCTGCAAACTGCAACCCTATGCATTAATTTTTGACTTACGTACTTTATGTCTAATAACTTTTTCATGTCAAGGGTTTTTATACTTGAATACCTAATGACCACGTAATAACAAACCAGCTTAATATATAGGAGAAATATACCTTTAAGTTCCCCTGTATACTTTTTCCAATCCAATCTCTTTCCCTCCCCACCAGTTACACTCCATCATGAATATTTGTTAATCATACCCTTTCTTTTCTTAGTGGCTTCATGTGTGCATGCTGTATGCATGTATGTGTTTGTAAGTATCCCTAAAAGAAATCATTTAGTTTTGCTTATTTTTGAACTTTACTTATCCAGAAGCATATTGTCTATATACCTAATATTATTTTTGATAGTCATCCATATTGATACACATAACTATATTTCATTCACTCCTGGTATCCATCTTCTTCTGTATTTCATTAATAAATACATCAAATTTATTAATTCTTTTATTCAGGGACATTTGGGGGTTATTTTCTGCTGCTATGAATATTGCAGTGTTGGCATAAATATTCTTGTACTTCTCTCCTAATATTCAGGTAAAAATTTCTTTGTGAGTTATTTAGATCTTCACTCTTACTTGGGAAATGTCTAAATATCTTCCAGAGTATTCATATCAATTTATATCACAAGCAGTAAATAAGCGTTCCTAGTTTTCTACATCCTTGCCAAAAATCAGTATTCACAGACCTGTTAGCTATTGCTGATAACATGGTAAGAAATGTCATCTTGTTGCTTTTTCTGGAACATACAGACACTTCCTGACATCTGTATGACCTACTTACTCATCTCCTTAAGGTCTTGTTTGTGTTACTTTCTCAGAGTCTTTTCCTGACAACCCAATTTAAAATGGCAGACCCCTGATATCCCTACACCCTTTCCCATCTTATTTTTTTTTTAAGATTTATTTATTTACTTATACAAGCACTGGATACAGTCAGAAGCATGGGAGGGTGAGAGAATTCACCAGAGCCAGAGCGGGGTGCAGAGCAGGCAGAAGACTGAGGTACACTGCTGAGGGGAGCAGCCGACGGCAGGAGAGGTCTGCGCGCCATGTGGGACCCTCCTCCGGTGGCCAGGGAGCAGCCGGGGATCGAACCGGCGCTGCAGAGGCTGCGGGCAGCTTCACAACCCAGCACTCAACCGCTGCACCACCAGGGAGGCCCTCCCATCTTATTTTATCCTATTGCACTTATCACCTTTGTTTATTGCTAAGGGCTGAATTGTGTCCCCTCCTAATTCATATGCGATGTTCTAACTCTCCTCCCATATCTCAGAATGTGACTATATAGGAAGACAGCATCTTTAAAGGGGTAATCAAGTTAAAATGCGGGCATCAGGATGAGTTTTAATCCAATCCAAAAAGAAATTTGGACACAGAGATTCACTGAGGAAAGACCATATGAAGATATAGATAGAAGGTCATCTACAAGCCAAGTAAAGAGACCATGGAAGAAACCAACCCTACCAACACCTTAGTCTTCAATTCAAACCTTTAGAAATTTGGGGAAATAAATTTGATTGTTTAAGTCCCCCAGTGTGTCACCCCTAGCAAACTAATACAATTTATATTTTTATTAGACAGAAAAATACAAACATAAACCACAGTTCATTGGTTCATTCCTGCCTACTGAAGAATATAGAACAATGACAGTGGGCATCTTCATCTTACTTTGGATAGTACTACTTTGTTATTACATATTAACCTGCTATCTGATAACTCCAATACTGGCAGTTTCTGCAGATCTGCTTCTCTGGTTCTTTGTTATTGCTATTTCTCACTTATAGGAATTTCCTCATATCTCTAAGGAGTTTTAAAGTTGCAGCTTAATTTGACTTGGAACATCAGCTGTGGGGTTTTTGAGGCCCTGCTTAATGTGCATACCTTCAGGGCAGGTTTGTTTGGTTTGTTTGCCACCTGGAGGTCACAACAACCAGAGTCATTGCACATTAAATATACAGTTTGGACTGTTTTGGTGCCTACAAGATAGTGTGGAATCAAGCCAGAGTCCTGTATGAATGTGAGCTTATGCTCAGGCAATTTTTTTCATTTCTGTGTTCTATCCAGAGCCAAAGCTAAAACAGGTACTTATGTACATCATCTCAGAGGCAGACTACTTTCTGGTACAACCATTGAACATATTGCCTTTGGGGGGCGGGGGGGTTCTGGGTTTCTGTGCTAACTCTGATCTGATCCCCCAACCTGCTTGGGTCTCTTGGCTTTGTTTCCTCTTTAGTGCACATGTTGGCTATTAAACACCAGACTGTTAACCCACCTGCAATGGACAGATGCCACAGGTCACTGCAAGGTTTCTTTGCTTAATTCTATGGGGTCAAACTTCCTTATCACACTTGAATCCAAGTGTGATATCCACACTTGAATTCCATTATTCTGCTTTAAAGTCAGCTATATCAACTCATGTGTGTGTATGTGTGTGTAGCATCTGACTGGGCATTTTTAAATGTATAGCTGGAAGGAAGTCTTCTCTAATTACCTAATATATCTATCACCAGGTATTAAAAAATTTTAATGACCACAGATAGTTGAACTTCTACAAGATCTACTAAGTTATAACTTCAAAGGTGTCACCCCAAAATCATTATTTCCGATTCTAGTGCAGCTGGTCCACTAACTGGTGTTTTGAAATCATTACCTAAGTTGTGCGTCTTTTATTCATGGTGAAGGTTCTTCTTTAATGAGAAAGTTTAGCCACACCTGTTTTATACAGAGATGGTAAAATGCAGTAGAGTTGAAACCTGTTTTGAGGGCATTAATAACCTGTATCTGTTATTGTTGTAACTAAAGTTGCTATGCTCATGATTAATGATAGTTAGAGAATCCTCTTTCCACCCTTTCATATATCATCAAAGTGGTTATGAGTAATTTGTACAAAGTGATTTGGAGTTTTCAGGGCCTATTGAGACAGTGCGGACTTAAGTTAGATGGGGTTGCATAAAGTACAACATAAGTTTCAGATTTCTGCTTCCCTCTGCCTTAAGAATCCTGAAAATTTATTAAAAATGTAAAGGAGTAAAAATCCTTATTCCTGAGAAAAAACTATGATAAGTATCTGTGGGTTAATTTGCTTTCATTCATCAATCAAAGGTCATAGGCTTTCCTGAGTATCACTAATTACAATTCTTTTCAATAATTGTTCCTTGGACCTTATGCAGCTGCTTTGTAAGCTAGCAAATATGACAGTGATTTAATATTACTAATTGGTCTTTTACCTTCAAAATAGTTTGTATTTTCTTAGTAAACAACATTCATTTGTTTTTCAACAGGCATTTTTGTGTATCTGTTCTGTGCTAGGCATTGTGCTGGCAATATCAGATTTATTGCTCCTGCTTTACATGGCCATTGGATGTTGACTGTTTAAAATATTATATGCAGGGGCCTCCTCGGTGGCACAGCAGGTTGAGTGCCAGGCTGTGAAGCTATCCACAGCCTCGGCAGTGAGGGTTCAATCCTGGCCACCAGCGAGAATCCCACATGGTGCTGCAGACCTCTTGTGCTGCAGACCTCTCCTGCCATGCCCACTGCTCCCCTCAGCAGTGTATTTCTGTCGTCTGCCTGTTCTGCTCCCCACTCTGTCTCTGGTGAATCCTCTCACCCTCCTGCGCCTTTGGCCTGTACCCCAGCACTTGTATAAAAATAAATAAATCTTAAAAAAATAAAATATTATATGCAGTTTTTGAAATGCAAAAGGAAAATGTGCTCCAGAACATGTTACTAGATCTATAGAAACCAGTCCTTACACTCTGCTGAACCACTAGCAGCAAGCCCCTGGGAAGAATTGCTGGGAAGAAAAAAAGGATAAAAATGTCTACTGCAATGTTGAAAACAGAGCAAACAAAAGTTCCCGCCTAAAGCCCTATGATGAGCTACTTTGACTGAAAGAACCAAATACAGCCCCACCCTATAGCCTAAGAAAACTATTTCTATGTGTAGAGAAGAATTGGGGGAGGGGAGGATAGAAAAAAATGCCAGACTAAAATGGTTTAAGGTAGTTTTAGAAAAACAAAACAAAACTAACTTCCTTCTTTTCCCCTGGCTAATTAGGAATCATAAACTATAAAGCAGTCTCATATTTAAAACTATAACTAGACTTTCTCTAATAAGTAAGAAGCCTACTCAAGACTTGTAGACTGAGTCAAGTGGTAACAGATTAATTTGCAATGATACAACTCTCATTAACCACCAGAAAGACCCAGGTATTTATTTCACCAAGTGATATGCGAGGGATGCTTAACTGGAATGTTCCTGCCCCTACAATCCACAACCATCTGTGGTTTCAAGTGGTCACAGTCAATTCACTTGCAAACATTTTGATGCTGACTAATATTACATACACAATCAAATTATCCCACTGCATTTATTTTGTTTTCCAGATTTAAAAATACCCATCTCTAGCACCCACCACCTACTCTAAAATGACAGATTAGCAGAAAGCTTCCCCACTGCACATATTTCTTTTAGCGTCCCACCCCCACTCCCAAGTTGTTTAAGAGCCTAAGAAATTTTCTAAAAATCCTTTTGGTAAATGCCTCCCTTTGAGAAAGTTGGAAATTCTACTTAGCCCACTAGCGACTATGATTAGTCAGCTGATACATAGCTCTTGTGGCCACCAAACAAAATTGCTACTGAAAGTTCACACAGCTCAAAAAGTCTTTGTCCACTCTTTTATGCCTGCAGTGCTGGCTCAAATTCTTGCACAAACCAGGCTGGTTTACCAAGGTTAAGAGATTCTGTTCCCTTAAGATTAACCTTCTGACTTCCAAGGTCTATGTTCTTTAGCTTCAGTAAGACAGCCAGTCTGTATTCCTAAAGCAGTGCTAAGGTAGGTATGTACAGGGAAACTTTGTTTGAAATATCAAGTTCATCACCCAGATCTATAAGTCCTGATGTTGAAATTTCAATACCAGTTGAAGACCTCTTTTCTTCATGATGAGTTTCCTTCAGGCTAGGAAAGGAGCGTGCCATCCCAGAGCCAACATAATCCACCAGAGAGCTTCTAATAACAGCAAGCCTTGAAAACACAGGATCCCAGCTTAAAGTCTCTTCAGGCTCTGTCAAGTCATCCCAAAAAGGTCATGTTATTCCTCTCCTCCAAGATAATTATCCTCAGGACAAAGCTATTTTGAGGTAGCTTTTCTCCATCTAATCAGAGAAGTGACTTGAATAATTAAATTGCATTCATTCCAGAAAAGACATTTCAAATCCTCATGTAACCAGGCATTATACTACATATTCATTTGAGTGTTACCTGCAAAACTCATGTTTGTTTGTAAATAGCATCACATTTTTTGAGTTCTTCTAAGTGTTAAAGCAAAGAAACTATCAAAGCTATGAAATTGCTATCCTCCATTAGCAGATTCCTTGATTTTTTTTTTACTTTGGACAAGAAGTAGCATAGTTTTTTAAAAAATATATGTACAGTGCTTAATGAATGGAAATAGCTTGTTCACATTTATCTTGGGGGAAAAAATCCATATATTATCATAAGTATATATTAATTGAGGCAAAAGAAAAAATTAGATGTGAATACTTTCTATCAAATTGTACAAGCTAATTATTCTCTATCTTTGAAGAAGTGCAAAGGTCAAAAGGCTAATATGTAACTTAATCAGGAAATTATGCAAATTAGCTCAAATCAAGTGCATCACATAACCCCCATAATCAGTAAAATATGTAGTTCACTAGCAAATCAAAAGAAATTTCTAGCTATATGATCAGTATGAAAAAAAAGAGGAGGAAAACTCAGAACATTAGTGGATGTTATACCTCAAGCAAAGTTGATTTTTAGCATGCCATGGAGAAAATAAAACACAGAATTAGAAAAGGGACATACACTCAAGAAGATCCTTGTGAAGGTAGGACCCTGTGTGGTTGCACAGCCCACACACCTGTGAAGTCACCTAGAGAATATGTTTTAACAGCCAGTCAGCTTATTCAGCCCATGCCCTTGAGTGCCCTGGGAAAAAGTACATTTTTCTCCCCCAGAGCCTCCCTTTTTCCATCGAAAGTCCAAGATTCTTGGGCCTCCCTGGTGGTACAAGGGGTTAAGAAGCAACCTAAGCTATCTGCAGCCACTGCAGCACGAGTTCAATCCCCAGCCAGGGAGCTACCCACATGGTATATCAGACCTCTCCTGTCTCTCCCACTGCTCCCCTCAGCAGTGTACTTTAGTCAGTCTGCCTGTTCTGTTCCCCACTCTATCTCTGGTGAATCTTCTCACCCTCCCGCACCTCTGGCCTTTACCCCAGTTCTTGTATGCATAAATAAACAAATCTTTAAAAAAATATATTCTGCCTACAGGATCTACTCTACTATCTTTGATTCAGTTGGTGTTTTTTAGGGTGTGTGATGATGATGATGCATTATTATTACACTTGAATGCACTATACACCTTAGGATATAGCTTACACTATCCATTTCTCAAATGGTAGAGGCAATGAACCAATCTTTTTAACTCTAATTATAGGAAGTCCAGAAGTAGGGAAATCTCTGGGTTGACTCACTGACTCCAGTATGTCATCAAAAACTCAGGATTTTTCTCTCTCTGATCTGCCCTTCTTGTGTTGCCCTCATCCTCAGGTCACTAGAAGATGATTGTCACAGTTGCAGGCAACATATACAGTATGTAGAAGAAACTGAGTCTGATTTTGAGGATTTATGAACCATTCTTGGAAGTTCTCCAGTTTCTTTCAGTTCTCATTAACCAAAATTAGGTAGCATGCTCATTCCTAAATAAACCACAGGCAAAGGGAAGGAAATTACTTTGATCAGCTGTAGTGGGATGAGTGGTAGGCGGTCAATGTCAATGATCACTATCTGGAAACTGGGTCACTGCTGAATGGACCAGGTTTGTACAGAAGACCAAAGAGGAAGCAATCCATAATACTGTTGAGCCACTGAGATTCTTGTTCTCAAAATTCTGAAGTCAGTGTCAGAAGGGCTGAGGGACATGGGAGCTCATTCATGCTAATGGCAGAATACCAGATCAAATTCCTTGAACTTGAGCTACCGAGGTCCTTGGAATCACCCTGAGTTTTACTTTTCCTGGGGACCAGTTGCCATAGATGCCTCAAAATAAGTCTATTTCCTTAAGCTAATAATTAGGTATCATTTCCTTCAAATAAAGTGCTGTGTTTAACATTCTTACTGAAAATTAAGATCCTAGAGTTCAAACCACGTTATGCTCATATTATGGTATAGTTTCTGACTGAGCTTCAAATTGAGCATAAACCAGTGTCATAATCTGCCTCAGACTAAGGGGCTTTTTTGGGTCCCAAGATTTGTAGAGCTAAAACTAGGGCTGTTGGTCACACCAACTTCAATGAGTTCCACACCAAATTCATAAACCCACTCCCCTATCTAGTGTTTGTTCTTAGAATCAAAGTTTGGGAGAAGATGAACAAACAGTATATACCTCAACTATCTTGTATTCTTATTTCCAGACTTTGCTACAGTTTTAAGGCAGAGAATATCACAGTTCTGGTCAGTCAAGTTACCAACATGGCATAAAACTCACAATGGTAATTTAATAGGCATTGAGAAAATTAATCCAAAATGAGCACCCTTATCCCTAACACAGAGTACTACTTTCCTACATGAAATTACTGCTTCATTAAAGTAAAAAAGCATTCTCTGAAATGAAAAGAAACATCCACAAAGAGGGTCAATGACCTGGTGTTTCCTTCACACAGGAAATTTATCCTGGGGATGATACACACTCTGCTGAGGCAATGTTGGCTTATGAATAAAATCATCATGGTTAAAATGTAATGTATCTCTTCCTGAAATAAGATAAAAGCCTTCTTGTTCCCTTAAAGAACCACAAGAAGAAAATATAACAACAGTAAACAAGGATAGTTAAGTTGTCCTGAGAAATATCCTCAAAGTGTAGTACAAAATGACAAGAAAATGGAAATCAACAACCAGGGATGTTGGAAGCATATTTTCTTCCTGTCTTGAAGAGCATTGTCAGGGATGTGATAAAACAAAATTCATTCTCTTTCCTCAAAGATATGAAAGGACATCTTATTTGTAGCTCTTGTAGAAAAGGCACCAAGATAACAAACACAAAAACCAATTTCACCTGAGGTTGTGGGCAAACTTGTGGAATCCCATTAGATTCAGTGTCATGAAGAAAAGCCCAGACTTTTCTCCAACCATCCTTTTATATCAGAATTAACAGCATGACATTCAAATTTCAATTTTTTTAATGGAAAGCAACTCTGATGCCCTTAGGTCTATTCTTTATCTCAAACACTCATAAGCTTTAGTAGACATAGGTTCACCAATGACAATTTAATTCATTTTTACAGAGTATTCTACACCTGAAAATTCAGTACATTGGCTTCTGAGAAATATTTTTTAAACAAATCGGTAAAGGAAATGAACAGAGGAGAAAGAACCAATTGTGTTAAAGATTTTAATAATATCAAAACTTAAACTTGGATGTCAAACTTTCAAACAAAAGTGAATAAAAAATAATCTTAAGAAAAATTTTTCTACATAAAGATATATATACAAATATATATTCAACTTCTCACCTCTTTTTGAAAGGATGCAAGGCACATGGTAAAGGATAGACAAATTAATCAACCACAATTTTAAATGGAAAACAGGAGGAGAAAAGTAAATATTCAAAATATAACAATGAGTCAAGGGGTTGTGATTGAGTGAAAAGTCCAACTCTAGTCATTCTGACAAACAAGACTAAGAGGAAAACGTGACAAGTCACATAAGTCATTTTGATCTGAGAAGAGGAAACCCACTACTTTCCCAAGGAAGATAAAGCTTTTCCTTGAACCAAACTCTGATAAAAATTTCCCATGTGAGGAGAGAATAGGGATCACTCAGAGACATAATGGACAATATCTTTACAATTTCAGGTCAAACGCAGAAAAATATGATTAGATGGCACCCAGCAAGGCTTAAGGAATGCTTAAAATAGTCACCTATTTACCAAGAAAAAAAAAATCCTAAAATTATGTCATGTTAGACAGTGTTGGGCTCACACAGTTGTGTCCATAAGTATAGAGAACTGAAAATCAATAAAGGCGATATACAATCTTGCATAGATTATGACAGATTTTCATCCTACAATAGTAAAAGTCTGTAATAGTCAAAAGTAACAAGAAGTTAGACTGTATGCACACTTAACTATAAACCTGAACTGGGGCTAAGTCCTTTACCATTATCATCTCATTAGTATTTGCAAAACAGTGTCAAATAAGTAATAGCTGATGCTAATTAGAAAAAAAATTGAGTATCAGAAAAAAAAAAACTAAGAAACTTGCCACACAGTAAAGTCAATTAAGTCTTGGAATATCAATCCCAAACTCTGATAATTGTACCTCTCTACATTCCTGCCTCTCTTCGCAATACAGTAATGCCTGAACCCACTATTTCTTCATGTAAAATACTGGACTCAAATATGTGTTTTTTAGAAGAAATATGAAATAAACTTCTGATGGTATATTTGTAAAGGTAGTGACTCTACAGCTTCGATAGTCTTCAATTTATTGTTTAAACTATACTTTGAGGCCATTTGGAGGACATGAGAGTGAAAAATTACTTGGAAATTCTGTGGATCACAGCTTCCTAGTTAGAGTGAAACTTGAAACAATTTTGGAAATAAAAATTCTCCTACAGTTCCAGGAGTTTATTTGTTGTTGTTGTTTTTAAAGATTTATGTATACAAGAACCGGGGTACAGGCGAGATGCGCAGAAGGGTGAGAGAATTCAAAGACAGAGCCAGAAACAGAACAGGCAGACTGACGAAATACACTGCTGAGGGGAGCAGCGGGTGCGACAGGAGAGGTCTGCCTCGCCATGTGGGACCCTCGCCGGCCGGCCAGGATTCAACCGGCGCTGCCGAAGCCGCGGACAGCTTCACAGTGCTGCGCTCAATCGCCTGCGCCACCAGGGGAGGCCAGTTTATTTGTTAAGTTGCTATTACAAAGTCCCATTCAGAAAGAACCCAGTATTTATATAATTATAATCATTTCTCCAATAACATACAGACTTTTCAGATACCCTCCACATCATCATCAGCCAATACTGTGACATGAAATAATGGTTGTTCCCGCATTACATCACTATTGGTCCTAAAAGCCAAATCTCCCACTGGGGTTTGCTATTCTAGAGCTTAAGAATTTCTCTCTCTGTTTAGAGTAATAAAAGTATGAATAATAAGATATAAATTCTGTATGCATTATTAAGTTATTCTGATTCTCTTTCTTCCCCTACCCAGCTTTATTGAGACATAATTGACATGTAATTTTGTGTAAGTTTAAGGTACACAGAGTATTGATATGATACACATACATTGTGAAATGCTCACCATAGTAGTGTGAATGAACACCTCCATCACCTCACAGGGTTTATAATTTATTTTTTGCAGTGAGATCATCTGAGATCTACTCTTCAAGTAAATACTACTATGGTCGCTAACCATAACCACTGAGCTGTACAGTATACCCCAGAATTTATCTATCTTATAACTGGAAGTTTGTGCTCTTTGACCAACACCTCCTTAAACCCCTGCCCCAGACCCTGGCAACCACCATTCTAATTTCTGTTTCTTTGATTTTGGCTTTTTTGATTCCACATGTAAGTGCTATCATACAGTATTTTTCTTTGACTTAACATAATTAATTCAGGGTCCATCCATGTTGTCTCAAATGGCAGGATTCCTTCTTTCTCATGGCTGAATAATATTCCATTGCCTGTCTATCTATCTTACATTTCCTGTATCCATTCATCAATCAATAGTGGCTCATGTTGTTCCATATCTCATCTATTGTGAATAACTGTGTGATGGATAGAAAGATGCAGCTATCTCTTCAAGGTACCAATTTCATTTTCTTTGGCTATATATTGCTGAATAGGATATAAACTCTATATTCATTCTTACCCTAAAGGTAACTCTATTCAATCCTACTATGTCTACAAGTGAACTGAAGAAGATTAAGATGGCGTTTGGACACTATAGTTTTCAAGTATCTTTCCTCTATAAAAGAAACTCTTAAATCCAAATCCCTCTTCTGAAATTTTTCCTTCAAATTTTATAATAAAATATTAAGAAATAGGATTACTGAATCATATGGTAGTTCTATTTTTAGGAATCTCCATTTTTTTTAATAGTGGCTGCACCAATTTACATTCCTGCACCAATTTACATTCCTGTGTACAAGTGTTCCCTTTCTTCACATCTTCACCTAAACTTGTCTTTTTGATAATGGCCATTATAATAGGCATAAGGTGATAATATCTCTTTGTGGTTTGACTTACATTTTCCTAATGATTATTAACATTTTCTGATACCTGTTTGCCATAGATATGTCTATGCCTGACTCTAACCATCTGCCAAAATTCACTCTTCTCACCATCAAGACTAAGCACAGAGAGTCAGTGAAGAGGATAAGGGGATATATATGTGAGGTGCATAGAGCACTAAATGTGCCCATAGGCCAGTTAAGGGGGATTGGCAGGTAAGAGGTGCCTGAATCTTGAGTAAGCTTCTTGATAAAAGTCCCAACAGTTATCAGGATCCATGCTTTCTTAATGCTGTCCAAGAACCCTATCATCCACTCTCCCAACTTCTTCACACCTCTTAGTCCTTCAACTAATGACCCAGTGCCCTAGATGAGTCCAAAGAGAAATGGGCCTCTTTGGCAGCATCCTGCACACCAGAGAAGCCAGGTATTCACTCACAAACTCTCAATTTCCCTGTGAAATAAATCACAGCCACAAGTCTTGACTTTGATATACATTACCTTGGGAAAGAGTAACCCAGTAAAGCTGTTTCTTTTACCTTCTCCAAAGCATCCAACTGATATTTTTTGCTCCAGTAGTCAAATTTCTAGGGTTTCGTTATGATTTTGGCTTTATCTAACCGTGTTTGGTTTCTCCATATTCCGCATATAAGTGACACCATCCAGTATTTGTCTTTCTCCTTCTGACTTATTTTGCTTAACACAATCCCCTCCAGTTTTACCCATGTTGTTGCAAATGGTAAAAAAAATTTCTCTTTTGATAGCTGAGTAGTATTCCATTGTGTGTGTTTGCAAAATTCAGAATAGCTGCAACTTTGAAACATCTCAACATTTTTTATAAAATATGAAAGAAAAATTTTAGGAGAATCAATTACATTTAATAATTTCTTTTATAAAGGAAAGCTATTTGAAAATTATAGCATCCAAACTCCATCTTAATCTCTTCTTCAGCTCACTTGTATACATAGTAGGACTGACTACATTTACCATTAGGGTAAGCATGAAGCAGAAATGATTTTTTGATGCCACCCATAGTTTTTACAGAAGTTGTAGATTGTTCAATTCCAAAATTCTTTCTATTACATTTATTCTCACCTACTTGGGAGAACTTTTGGGGGGCTGCCAATAATGATATCCCCTAAAAGACCAGTCCCAGCTTCAGTAGTGGATAGATGAACCAATACAGGCAATCCCAGCACTGCATGCCTCCTGGACCAATGATCAGCTATGCAACAGGTACATGGCCCCTGAGAGGCCAACAGGAGTCCTCAGACTACTTTAATACTGGACACTGGGGAAAACACTGCCCTTACTCTATTAGATGGAGAAGTAGAATTCTATGAACTCAGTTTCCAGGAGCTCATCTATTTTGTTACACAGAAAAAAAGGCAAGTCTGCAGCAGTAGAAAATTCACCAACGTGCAACGTAGAATAGAAATAAGAAGACAAGGTCAATGTTGTTTGAGTGGCTTGATTTAGTCATCTAGCCATATCTGTATCTACCATTGCACTTCCCTGATTGGGGAGTCAATAGTTCCCTCCTTTTACCTAATATGATTGGATTTTGGGTTACTCTCTCTTCCAATACTGATTCCATGAACAAATCAAAAGAAGGCAATTCCAAAGTAATCTAAATAATAAGCCTGTAAGTTAAAGGTAATAGTGATATTTCCCCCTCATTTGTCTCACAATATGATTTAAAATAAATGTTTATATATTTATGAATGTTATACTTGTATACTTACTGGAGACACAGTAGCTACACAGAACTTAGAAATCAGACACCAAAGTGGATAATGCAGTTATATGGCCCACACTGGCTGTTTCATGGCTCTCTTTATCCCTTCTCTGGTTTCTTCTGTGTGATAGAGGTCACTGCCCAGAAATCTGGGCTATCGTGATTATAGAATTTGAAGTCACTAGAAGATTTAAACCCTGAACTATAAGCCCTGGTGTTTTCAATTATCAGACAACTGGCTATTAGACCTGTTCAACTTTGTGCACAGTCAGGATGTGAAATTATTGCTGCAACTGTGGTGGTTAAATACATTTGTCAATTCACACTGCAAAAGAATAGTCTGTGCTGAGTTTCCCCTTGACAGCAGGCAGTGTGGGGAATGGAAATAACTAGAGGGTTGAGGATGACACTGGGTTCCAGTTGACTTCATTATTAACTGCAGAACACAAAACAACAAAAACTGAAATTTCCTTACTATTTCATGTTGCTAAAAAGGCTGTCAACTGCTGCTCTATGTAACAAATACTGCTTTTCAAAAATATATTTTCAAACGTTAAAAGCACACAGGACAAGATATAATGTCTACCTCCTAGACAAACCTTAACATCTTTAAATAACATAATTATTACCTTCCTTAGCAAAAATCCCATGAAGTTTGGAGACATAAGATGAGAAATAAATTTCTTGCTCCTCCAAATCACACTACTCTTCAAATTTAACTATTAACAAGAGTTATTTATGCATCCTTCTAAAATAAAAGTTATAATTCACTAGGATGTGTGTCTGTGTGTATTTCCATTTAATATATAAATGGGATCATGCATGTTGCTCAGCATTTTTTTCTTTTTGCTTAATTTTATATCTTGGAGTATATTCTCAGCACAGTGATCTTCATTTTTTTGAAAGACTGCTCCACAAAACCATGATTTATTATGCCATTCCCAATTGATATACATGTAAATTGTTTCTTTCTAGGGTCTTTTCCTATGACAAATAGTGCAACAGCATGTATATGTACATATGTAAAATACATACATATGTACATATTTATACACACATACATATGCATAGCTCCTACCCTCTTATCTTCAAGGGATACATTCTAAAACCCCCAGTGGATGCTGAAGACCACAAATAATATTTAACTTGTATATACCATGTTTTTCCCTATACATACATGCATACCTATGATAAAGTTTAATTTATAAATTAGGCATAGTAAGAGATTAACAGCGATAACTTATAGCAAAATAATATAATAAAAGTGATTCTCTCTCTCTCTCTCTGTATGCTATATTTTCAAACCACAGTTGCAGTGGGTAAGTGAAACCCCAGAAACCAAAAGTACAAAAAAGAAATACTACTGTATGTCACGAATCACACACAGACATATACACCATAAATATACCCTTAGATATAATAATGCTATTTTTCCCTGTGGTATAATCTCCTCTGCTTCTTAATTTACAGGCACCAGGTGCTCATGGTCCCAGCAATGAAAGTGGTACATTCTGTAACTGCAAAGAATTGCTATTATTTCTTATCCGTAAAGATTTAATAGTTTCTTTCCATTTGAGAAGTGTTATCACTGAAGCTTTGTTCTAGAGTGAAATAAATTGAGTGCCTTTTCCCCCACTACCCCCAGGCCCTAATTTTTCATGCTTATCTCCATATACTTAAGTTTAATAACCATTTTAGCAAGCTTTTCTATTTTACAGAAAAATATTAACAATAAAAATAGAAACATACTCATTCCATTTCCATACTTAAAAAAAATAAAACCTTATGGAAGGTTTGTGATATAACTGGAAGAGGACAGGGCTTTCTTAACATTTTTTTTTTAATCAGAATAGCCAGTCTTTTTTTTTTTTTTAAAGATTTATTTATTTATTTATACAAGAATCGTGGTACAGGCAAGACGCGCGGGTGAGAGGATTCACCAGAGACAGAGTGGGGAATAGAACAGGCAGATTGATGAAATACACTGCTGAGAGGAGCAGCGGGCGTGACAGGAGAGGTCTGCTGTGCCATGTGGGACCCTTGCCAGCCAGCCAGGATCAAACTGGTGCTGCAGAGGCTGTGGACAGCTTCACAGTGCGGCGCTCAACCGCATGTGCCACCAGGGGAGTCCCAGAATATCCAGTCTTTCAAAGAAAGTAGCATTGCATTTCTACTGAGGGACATATTTATCTATAAAACATATTTGTGCCCAGGTATTTAATTTTTGTTTGAGGTTGCAAATAGGATGGCTTTCTTCTTCTTGTTCATTATTTGCATATATGATGGCAACTGATTTTTGTGCTTTTGTATTCTGTCACTTTGTCGACCTGGTTTAATATTTCAATGAGTTTTTCTATGGGTCCTCTATGTATATTATCACCTCATTGACAAATAATGATAGCTTTACTTCTTTCCCAATTTGAATTCCTTTTATTGCTTTCTTTTGCCTCACTGCTCTACCTAGGGCTTCCCTGAAGGGAGAAATCCTATATTGTAAAAAAATAAACAACGATATTTTTTTTAAAAAAATCATATTTGCACGTGCATGCATATCTCAATCAATATATACACAGACTACAAAGTCTATGTTTTCATGAGCCTGTTTTTATTTGTACTCTTTCTTAAAGCAAAAGTCACTTTGTAATCACCAAGCTTGCACCTCTGAAAGTGAGAAAACACAAGCTTTTGCATTAAGTACTCATTAGCTTTTGCATATGTACTTCAAAGGCCCAAACCTCCTAATACAGTTGTGCAGGCTTGAAACTGAACTTCAAAAGTTGTTAACTAGGTGCCATCCACCAGTAGCATATCTCACAGCGCATTCATTAGGACATGCCACAAAGTGCATTCCTTGTGAATTACAAAAATAGGGTAAAGGGAAATTATTTCCACTACATTTTCTTACCAAGGAAATATTAAATACACCTGCAAGATAGTTTGCCCTCTCACATAGTGCCTGGTTGCCATGGGTTACCACTTTCTCTGCTGCGTTTATCCCTGGAGGAAGAAAGTAAAATACCAATGAAGGGAACTATCAGTGATACAAAAAAATAATAAATACAAATACATTCCTGTATAAAGTCATTTTAATCCATAGCAAAGGCTCTAAACTTATCCCCTTTCTTGCCTTTTTCTTGTTGAGGGAAAATTTTGCATTAAAAAAAATGCAAAAATTTAGTTTGTTCTACAAGAAACATTTTTTTGTAAATCCTTAAAATAACTTATTCAACCACTATAATTCCTGACTAGCAAAGAAAAGAGATTGTTGGTTAAATATCAGAACTTTCAGCATGAATTAATTGCTCCAAAACAAGAGAAGTTGAAAACACATATAATAATACTTTGTTACTAATTCTGAATTGAGAAGCAGAAACATTTGACTAGAAAAAAAATGTACTGGGACTATGATCCCAGGATTTGTTCAACCTTAAGGAAAACTAAAAAGGCTCTAAACTTGCAAAATAAAATACACATGCAAAAAGTTTCACTCCATTGCTCCTTAAGCAACACCTACTACAATGGCACTGAACAAGGGGCATATTTTCCCTACAATATCAGGTAGTTGGTGTCTTTATGTTTTTATCTGGTTCTTATGAAGATTCCAAAATGACAGCCGAGAATTTTAAGAGCTAGGAGAGCTTTTATTTTTTTTTTTTTTAATTTTTATTTATACAAGAGCTGGGGTACAGGCCAGAGGCAGGGGAGGGTGAGAGAATTCACCAGACAGAGGGGGGTGCAGAACAGGCAGACGGATCGAAAACACTGCTGAGGGGAGCTGCGGGCAAGACAGGAGAGGTCTGCCACGCCATGTGCGTTTCTCCCTGGACTGCCGGGAATCGAACCCACACTGTAGAGGCTGCAGAGAGATTCACAGCGCTACGGTCAACCCACTGCACCACCAGGGAGGCCGGAGAGCTTTTTATATTTAAAAACATTTGAAAGGACCATATCTCAGAAGTAAACACTATTAATATATCTTGCATTTGTATTCAGTAACTAAAATTGGATGAGAATTTTCAAACTCTTGATACATATTGCGAAGTTGCCCTTTAGAAAGACTCCACTAATTTATATTCTTACCATCAGAGAATCAAAAAGTCCATTTCACTGAATGACTGGGATATTAAAGGACACATCCATATTGAGAAGTTAAAATTGTTTTCTTTTGCCAAAATCCTCTGTTTAGTTCAGATGCCACCATGCATTTTCACTAATACACCACATAGAAAATATTTTTGGGCCAGAGAGACTATTGAAAGCAATCAACTCTGCTATTGTAACTAAAAAAAAAAAGCCATAACCAATATGTTAAATAAGCAGGGCCAGCTTCCAATAAAACTTTATTTACAAAACAGGAAATGTGCCAGGTTTCATCCAAGGACCTTATAATTAATCTTTTGACAATTTTTAGAAACAAATGTACAAAGAGTTCTGGTGTGCATGTGTATTCTACTGTAATAACTACAAACAAATTCATTCATCTTAAGAGAAAAAAGGGCAACTTAAAATTGACAGTGTAGATACTCTCTAAATTTCAAAGATCATACTCATAATTATAACTAAAGCTCATATTGCACATTACAGATACAAAACGTTTCCCATTCATTATCTCATCTGATCTTCAAACACTCTGAAGTAGGGCCTCCCTGGTGGTGTAAGGGGTTAAACTCAGCACTACGAAGCTATCTGCAGCCTCCGCAGCACAAGTTTGATCCCCAGCCAGCCAGAGAGCTACCCACATGGTGCAGTAGACCTCACCTGTCTCACCTGCTGCTCCCCTCAGCAGCGTATTTTAGTCAGTCTGACTACTGTTCTGTTCCCCACTCTGTCTCTGGTGAATCCTCTCACCCCCTGCACCTCTGACCTGTACCCCAGTTCTTGTATGCATAAATAAATAAATCTTTTAAAAACACTCCACAGTAGCCATGATTATCCTGACTTTACAGATGGGGAAATCAAGGCTCAAATTGCTAGCTTTAAGTCTCAAGGTTCAGAGGTGACCTTGTTACTGCAGTTGTTGTGTAAGTTGTACCAAGCAGAAATTCAGCGCAGAAACTCCTCTGACAGCACCCCTAGCCAGGCACAATTAAACACATATCTTGTCTCTGCTTTTCAGGTAAATTGTTTGTTTTCTCTTTAAGACTTGAAGATTTTGTCAAAAGGAATGGGTGGTAATTAGTAAGATAAGAGATTGATCTTGTATTCTAGTGTGTTAATGTCTGTTTTGTGCCAGAATTGCCCCTGTGGCACTGAGCCAGAAAGAATGAAGCAGCTATAAATGTCTAGGCTAAAGCCTGAAAAATAAATTCACAAGAAAGAAAATCTATAATTAGGGAAATTGTGAACTAAATTTGAAGATATATTCACAAACCCAGTGAAGATATATTCAAAGTCCAGTGTCTACAGTAGTGAAGACAAATTCTGATAACCCAGTAGCAAAAGCAAACTTCATTTCCCCCCTCAATGAATAAAAGATACCTGCAAGGATGCTAAAACATATTGAAAGAAGGAGGTGAATAACTTTCCCTTAACCACAGTGTTATTCTGTGACCACAAAGAACATTCTATTGATGTATCTGGATCTATGCAGAAACAAAGCTGATTGGGCAAAGCACTTTTACTGCAGTGCATGTTCTCTGAAAGTAACCATCCATTCACAGGTAAAGGACTCCTTCATTCCCAGTAGTCAGGAGCCAGGCTGATGCATGGTCACATATTTCCCACTTATTCCCTCTGGTTCTCCAGCACTTGAGGCAGTACTTTCAGAAATCCTTCACATATCTTCCTTCCCATATTTCCCTCAGTTTCTGGATTTATCTTATTGTTCCACAGCTACACAGTTATCCTGATGTTCTCTGTTCTTTGAATGCACTAGGTAAGGAAAGCTGTATTGTAAACAGTCAGCTGCTTTGCTGCCACATTTCCAGCTCTGCTGCATGCAGATGACTAGGCTTTCAAAGTGCACACACTTCATGGGCAGTTTGCAAAGTCAGCACTGTGTTTTGGAACAAAAACATACTCAGAGACAGTAGAAACCATCACCAGGATGCAGCAGGGAATTGCTTGGATTTTCCTTGGAAATATAGTCTTGAAAATGTTCACAGAATCCTGCTACATATTCAACTTGTGGTCCAGGGATGGACTTATTCACAAATGAGTAGAAATGGAAGGAGAACAAGTTACAGAAAAGCTGGAACTCAACTGCTAGGTCAAGCAACAGTGCCCAGAGCCCTTTCCATTAAGTTATGTAACCTCAGCAAGTCCTCTGGGATGAGTCTTCTCCATTATAAATATTGGAGAGACGATGTATTTTATGATGTTTGTGTGAAGATGAAAGGAGAATAATCTTTCTAAATTGTCAAGTGCTATCCAAATGTAAGGAACAGTTATGGATTTTGTCCCACTAGGGATCCCTAGGGTTGTCATAAATCATTCTTATGCAGAGTTATCAATATCACCTAAGAGACACACTGACTATCAACTGGCACTTCAATAACATCAATATGAACACCTCTGCACATAGCAATCCACTTGCATGGAATGAGGCCTTGATGAAGACTTACAGTAAGGGGGAAAAGAGATTGTATCTGTGATTTTAGGTGTATTGCATTGCACTCAAAAAGGAACTGACAGGGCCTCCCCGGTGGCGCAGCGGTTGAGCGCTGGGTTGCGAAGCTGCCCGCAGCCTCTGCAGCGCCGGTTCGATCCCCGGCTGCTCCCCGGCCACCGGAGGAGAATCCCACATGGTGCGCAGACCTCTCCTGCCACCCGCTGCTCCCCTCAGCAGTGTACTTCGGTCCTTCTGCCTGCTCTGCTCCCCGCTCTGGCTCTGGTGAATTCTCTCACCCTCCCGCGCTTCTGACTGTACCCAGTGCATGTATAAACAAAACAAACAAATATAATAAATAAATAAAAAAACATGCCTCTAAAAAAAAAAAAAAAAAAAAAAGGAACTGACATTTCAAGTGTCAGCTGATGGAAAGTACTTAAAAGAATCAATCACTTTGGGCCTCCCCGGTGGCGCAGCGGTTGAGCGCTGGGTTGCGAAGCTGCCCGCGGCCTCTGCAGCGCCGGTTCGATCCCCGGCTGCTCCCCGGCCACCAGAGGAGGGTCCCACATGGCGCGCAGACCTCTCCTGCCGCCCGCTGCTCCCCTCAGCAGTGTACTTCACTTCTGCCTGCTCTGCTCCTCGCTCTGGCTCTGGTGAATTCTCTCACCCTCCCGCGCTTCTGACTGTACCCAGTGCATGTATAAACAAGCAGACAAATAGACAAACAAATAAATAAACAAAACATGCCTCTACAAAAAAATAAAAAAAAAAAAAAAGAATCAATCACTTTGTCCAAGTTTGTATATTCTTCACATAATTTATTTGATTACCTCCATATAATAGTGGTCCCAAAAACTGATTCTAAATCAAGGAAACTATTTATTATGTAAAGGAATTTATAAATGCTCTTTTATGACTATTATATATAATATAAAATAAATGATATATTTCTATTAAACTGTATATAATTGCTTTTATATATGTATATATAGGTCAGACTCACTCAAATGTCAGCATTTTCATGTGGTTCAATACAATAGATCAGAGATTGAACTCAACATGATACAAATGATCTTTCCTTCCATGAGTTCACAATCTAATACTTATTAAAATGTTTCCCAAATAATCTACTTCTTATCACCTTTTTTGTTCCAATTTATTAAGTGTTTGCTTACATCAAACATCTTTTAAATGATTTATAAAGTTTATATTCAAGAGGCAATGTTTTAAAGGAAATAATAGTGTCTACATCATTTAAATAAATTTTTAAGGGGAACTACTCTTAATGGAAGCTGCCTTCTTATTTTTCATTTCTTCTCTTTTTCCTTTAAATAATGAAACTCAACCTCTATATTAGTCTGGACTCTCCAAGGAAACAGAACCAGTAAGGGGGTGGGGGGAGAGGGAGGGTGTGTGTGTGTGTGTGTGTGTATTTATATATATAGTGAGAGAAACAGAAAGAGATGAGATTTTAAGAAGTGACACATGCGGGGCGTCCCTGGTGGTGCAGGCAGTTAAGAGCAGTGCTATGAAGCTGTCCACAGCCTCTGCAGCGCCGGTTCTATCCTGGCCAGCCAGAGAGGTACCCACATGGGGCAGCAAACCTCTCCTGTCTTACCCTCTGCCCCCTCAGCAGTGTATTTCAGTCGGTCTGCCTGTTCTGTTACCCGCTCTGTCTTTGGTGAATACTCTCACCCTCCTGCACATCTGGCCTGCACCGCTGTTCTTGTATAAATAAATAAAAATCTTTAAAAAAAAAATTTTTAAAAAAATAAATAAAAAAGAACTGACACATGAATTTATGAAGGCTGGGAAGTCTAAAATCTACAAAAGACCAGGGAAGGAAGGGTCAGTGTTTCAGTTCAAGTCCAAAGGCCATCTTCTATCAGAATTTCCTCTTGCTCAGGTTAGGTCTGTCTTTTGTTGGCTGAGGCCCACCCAGATTATAAAGGACAATCTTCATTATTAAAAGTCCATAAACTGAAATATTGTCTCATCCAAAATACAGAGAAACCAAATAGAGGGGATCAGGATAAAGACAAAACTTGCAAGGTGACCATAGATCTGAGACACAGCAGGAGAGGAGGAGGGAGAAGGCTCAAAACAGGGAAGAGAGGTTCGTAGTTTTTTGTTGATTTTGATTTTCACTTTCTTATAGTTATTCGTTTTCCTGGTCCCTTATTTAAGTTTTCTAGATTCCTGCTATGAGTGAGACCATCCGGTATTTTTCTTTTTCTTTTTGGCTTATTTCGCTGAGCATGATCCCTTCCAGTGCCATCCATGTTGCTGCAAATTGCATGTGTTTATCTTTTTTGAATGCTGAGTAATATTCCATGGTATATATGTACCACATCTTCTTGATCCAGTCATCTATTTTTGGGCATTTGGGTTGTTTCCAAAGCTTAGCTATTGTAAACAGTGCTGCAATAAACATAGGGGTGCAGGTGTTCTTTGGAATTGATGTTTCTGTGTCCTTTGGGTAAATACCTAGGAGTGGAATTGCTGGATCATATGGAAGCTCTATGTTTAGTAGGTCCAGAAATCTCCACACAGCTCTCCACAGTGGTTGGACCAGTTTGCACTCCCACCAACAGTGCAGAAGAGTTCCTTTTTCTCCACACCCTCGCCAACATTTGTTGTTGCTAGTTTTTTTAATATGTGCCATTCTCACTGGTGTAAGATGGTATCTCATGGTAGTTTTGATTTGCATTTCCCTGATGACAAGTGATGTTGAACATTTTTGGGGTCAGAATGGGGGGGCTGCAATTGTATGGGGAATATAAAAATAAAATTTATTATTAAATAAAAAAAAAAAACAGAAATATTGAAAGTAAAGGGCTTGAGAAAACTATGAAGTAATTAAATGGAGAAATTAACAAATTCATAATCAAACAAATTATGGTGATTTGAATATATGTCTTTAAAGAACTAATGGTAAAATGAAAGAAAATTATCAGAAAAATTGTGATCTGAAAAATGTAATTTAAAGTGCTTTTTTTTTAAATAATAAATGTTATAAAGTGAAAAAAAAATAAAAAAATAAAAATTAAAAAAAAAAAAAAGAAGTGGACAGGGGATAATGTGCTAAGGATCTTTTCAACTGGACTTCATTAAGGATGAGTTGCTATTTGTACCAAAAGCAATCACAGCATCTTCTATTGAAATGAGTAAGAATCCAAAAATAAATTTCATATTTGTTTCATTTAAAAAAAAAAAAAACAGGGAAGAGAGGGCCTCCCTAGTGGCACAAGGGGTTAAGGTGCAACCTATGAAGCTGTCTGCAGCCAATGCAGCAAGAGTTCGATCCCCAGCCAAGGGAGCTACCCACATAGCACAGCAGACCTCTCCTGTCTTGCCCGCTGCTCCCCTCAGCAGTGTATTTCGTCAGTCTGCCTGTTCTGTTCCCCCACTCTGTCTCTGGTGAATCTGCTCACCCCACACACCTTTGGCTTGTACGCTAGTTCTTGAATGCATGAATAAATAAATCTTTAAAAAAAAAACCAGGGGAGGGAAGAGCACAAGGGACCATGGTGAGGGTTCATTGGGTCCTGTGGTGGGAGAACTGTGGGGACTACAAACAAGGGGAGAAATCAAGTACTGTACAAAATGAATGATGTAAGAAAATAAATACATTTAAAATTAAAAATAAAAACACCCTCTCAGATATATCCCAGATGTCTGAACATCTGGGCACGTAAGGCCCAAAATGTTGACACATAACATTAACTATTATACTCTCAGATGGACTATTCTATGTGCGACACTGGGTACAACTGTAAACAAGATAGAAAATGTATTTCCTATTATTATTAACATTTTATGATTTATTATAATAAAAGTGTGCTATTTTTCCAACGAGTCCCTATAACAGAAGTTTCTTCCTTCACACCCTTAGGAAATGACCACAATCAGAGGCATCTCCTCTTTGGTATGATTTCAGAGACTCCATTCCATTTTCTAAAAGTGTGATGTGACAAGTTTGCCTTCAAAATTCAAAATTAGCTTCAAGAATTTTATGACACTTTTTGAGAAAAAAATCTTTTTACAAAACCAAGCTTCAAAACTAGCAATGCACAGAAAAATTACAGCCTTTTCTTGTCAAAAACTAATAGAGATTTGCTATGTGAACTATTTATAAAATAAAGAGAAAATGGAGGACCTGGAGGACCTGGAGATATTAAATTATTTTTTAAACCTATTGATCATCTTTCCCCACAAACCTCTCAACTCATTCACTTAAATTTCATCTGCTTAACTGATTTTTATAGGGTCCACTGAGAGATAAGTAATAACAGTAACTAGGAAAAACTCAATTTGAAGTTCTCTAGCCATACACCTAGAGGTTTCAGGGTGTAGAGTATGAGAGAAGCTGCAAAACCCCCAGGGAGTAGAAGGCAGAGCATGATAAATGCAAAATTAACCTTCTCACAATCTCTCACTTTGAGGACTTAAGTCAGCATTTAATTTCATTGGGCTGTGGTTTTTCCTGTTGACTTCTTAAAATTAAATTTGTCAAGTACAATTCACCTAATCTTATATGTGGTATTTTTATTAGGTTATTACCATGTAAAATATATTACCATTATAAGACTATTACAAGGGCTAAAATTCAGAAAAATAGAGCAATATGACCTAATAGAGAGAAGTCTAATGAATTTGATTTTAAAATCCACTAGTCAGGTTCAGAAATATTTTAGTATTCACTTTCACCTTCATCCCAGGCATTTCTGCCCCAATCTCCTCTGTCCCTGGGGAAGGGGGAAGGGTCACACAGGGTGAGAGTCTCACCCTGTTCCTAGAAGACAGATCCAGCAGGCACACAGGAGATCCAGGGGAGAATAGTACCCTTTGGAACTTGTGATTTTACACACATACATATAATTAATATGTTGTATTAGAATATTAATCTGATATAACGCAGACTTATTCTCAATGTCTCCTTTTATTCTTTCAATAGCTAGTAAGCCAATTTTCCTCAGAAGATTCATGTCCTATGCTTCCTCTGTCTCCTGACATTGATCTCCACAATGCTAAGCACGTAGGCATGGCTAAGTGAAGATGTAACGATCTATTGGATTTTTGTCTTTGAGTTTCTCAGGCAGGTGGATTGAAGTGGAAAAGCAGAGGAAAGGGTAGACTGTGGTATTGCTTTACTAAAATGGAAAAGCAAATCAAGCACATAGGCTGCTGTTTCCTGAAGATTTTACTATGGTTCTCAGGCATCATGACCTCCAAAGGCCATGAAATTAAGACCCCTTCATAAGTCAGGATTTAAAAAAAAGAATCAAGAAAGGAATCAAGAAATTTAGAGGTGGGATTTAAAGTACGTGATGTAGCCCATATCTCCTTTCTCTCTGTTTGCTTCCCTGGAGAGATCTAGCTAGTCCAAGGCCATCTCTCCCAATACAGACCTTGCTCTAGGGAGTAGCAGACATTCCACTGTGTGGATTAGAGACCAAAGATTGCTGGTTTCCAGAAAGAATGAAGCTGATAAACAGACAGGAGAAAAGAGGGGCAAGGTGAAAATGCCAGGAAAAGGACCTACACCTTTTTGAGACCCGCAACTGTCCTACTCTTGGTTATATGATTTCTTACAAATGACCTTCTCTTTGTCCAGTCTGTTTGAGTTGATTTCTGTTACCTGCAACCAAAAGTCCACGCAAGTACAGTGCGGATCTATCTTGGAAGGCAGGAGGAGAAAGGAGAGGGAAACATTACCTGGTACCTTTGGGGACAGATATAGTCACCATAAAATTGTTTTCTTTGCATGGAGGCGTCTGAGCCAACTCAGGCATCTGGTATTTCAGTTACCCACACACTCAACCATCATTCTTATCTTCTGGCCTCTTCAAGTTGAAATTCAGTAACCCTGACATGTGAAAAACTTCTATACAGCATGTTCTTCTCCTTCTAGTCTAACAGATGCACAGCTGCCCTCTGAGATTGTGCTATTTTTTCACAGGCCATAAAAGGATCTTCACTACTGTTGGTGGGATCACACGTGCTCTTGAGGGGAACCACACATGAATATGTAAGAGGAAAATTAGCATAAGAAATGTTACCCTCCCAAGCTTGCTTACTTTTTACCACCTCTATTTTTATTCCCATCTTTATTCAGCTTCTTCTATTTGTCAATAAATCTCACTGGTCCATCACACATTTGTGCATTCAGTACAAGTTCATTTCCTTTTGTCTATCATCATCCTCATTGCTCTTCCTTACTGTACCCCTAGCATATATGCACTTCTGTAACATTATGTTCTAAAACACACATTTTGTAAATGTCTTTTTACTTCTGCATCTTTTTTTACCAAGCTGGGAGTTAATTATTGGGAAAGGCTGTGCCTTATTGTTATAACCTGTCTTACACATAGCTAGAAACAAATGTTTGATGAATGAGCAGGTGGATGAGTAAATGAATGATTAAGTGAATGAATTAATGACTTTGCTCCATCCAGTATTTGTCATATTCCTGTCATATATTTTAAATGCATTCTCCCCTTCTTTTATTGTAAGAATAAGTGGTGAGCATGCCTCCTGACGAGCTCCTATAATTATACCTCTTTTCATTTAATGCCTCATTCTTACCAAATTTTCTAAAGAGGACTTGATAGTCTTTTAATGTGTCAGTTTGGTCAGACTACAATCCCAGTCATTCAATCAAACACTAATATAGCTGTTATTGTGAAGAGACTTTGTAGATGTGACTGAAGTCCATAATTAACTGACTTTACGTGAGGGAGATCATCCTAGATAGTCCAAGAGGGTCTGACTCAATCAGTTGAAAGATCTTAAGAACAAGACTTTCCAGAGAAGTCTTAGGTATTCAGGCAGCAGCTTCAGCTGGTGCCTGGGAGTCCTAGCCTTCCTTTTCTGATCACTTGCCCTGTGGATTTCAGACTTGCCTAGCCAGGCCCACAACTGTGCAGCTAACTCCTTGAAATAAATTTCTTGATCTCTGTCCTCCCACTGTTCTTCTCTGGGGGAATCTAACTAATACAGAGATCATCAACAGACTGTGCAGAGAATTATGCTGTGTATCACCTGCCATGTTTCATTGCTCTCCTGCTTTCGTCTCCTATTCCTTTTATTCAGTGACTTTAGAAAGGGTCACCTGGGCCAGCTACATAGATGGAGAGTATTTGGCAGGTCTTTCTGCACATTTTATTAGTGCCATACTTTTTTTTCAAGGTTTTAGTGAAAAAAAAAAATCATTTGTCAGATCAAACAAAAGCATGTCGTTAATTTAAATATAACATACACTCTCCTCAGTTTTTCCCTTACAATGCTGAGGGATTTTCCTTTATGTTTTTCCCACTATATAAACAGTGCTACAAAATTTTGTGTTATGCTTTTTGTCCTGCAGATAATATAAACTATAATAAATTTTCAGGACCAGTGGTAGTTTCCAGTTTCTAATATCTTTCTTCTTACTCTTTGACATTCAGTTTTTATTTTTCCTTCATCCTGTTTCCCAAACGATCTCTCATGCAATACTCAGAAATCTCTGGATAGCACAACAGCAAATCCATAGGCCCCACAGAGATTACATTCTTGAAAACTTGACTTTGTCATTCACTCCCCTGACCTATCATGTTTGCTACTAAATATTTTATTTCTTAATTTTTGGTGCCTTAGTTTTATTTGCCCTCTCCTCATCTTCAATCAATTCTCTTGCTCAGGTTAAAGCTCCACAATGAAATTTTTAGCTTTCTAGCTTTTGCTCAGTGTCACCTAACTTTGCCTACTTCTGTTTCATAAACTGATTACTGTTTATCTTCATTGTGCTAATAGGAACTCTAGTACTTCCAAATTTTTACCTGTCAACTTTCCCTTTTTTTTTTTTCCAGAAAAGCTATTCAGTTGTTGCCATAGCTGGAGTTTTAAAATGTATTTTACACACTTTACATTTCAGATGAAGAGTTATTTGTTGTAGCATACAACTATCGTTGATTCCACTCAGTGGCATGCTCATTTTATATCTCCATTATATACTCCATTTAAATATTGTGCTTTAATCTCATATTTTGGCCAATTTTACTAAGTAATTGCCTTCATATATCAGATATTGGTTAATTTGGGGGCCAACAAGTTTTCTCCGTATATAAATAAAATTTTTCCAAACTATCATTTTTACTGTGCAGAAAGGTATATATCCTTAAATATTGAGTAATTTTTCCATTTTATGCATCTTTTGAGGAAAACATACATTCACAAACCTCTTATTTTTCATGAACTGTGTTTTTCATCTCAGATTCCAAGCAAGAGCTATCTCAACTAGATACAGCCTCTTGTTCCTTAAGAAAATCTCCTTGTAGTCAGTTTGAATAGTTGGAGCTAAAATTACATCAAATTCTCTTCTCTCCAGCCACATAATCTATATCATTACTGTCTCCCACTTTACTTTTTGTGACTTAAGGGTCTGTTTTAACTTGCACTTACTTTTGTGTGGCAAATTTATGTTCTGTCCACTCCCATCTCCCCTTTTTCTAGGTAAAAGCCCACCTTCCTATTAACCTCCCTCTTTCTTGCCCCCCTCCCCTTTTCTGCTTCCTACTCTACTGGTTCCAGACATTTTATTTACAGCCATTGTGCAGATGCAGCTTGCTCTCTTGGCTTAGTTTTAAGAATGTTGATCAAACAACCAGTATATGGCAGGCAGAGTGGAGAGGTAGACAAAGAATGTCCTGTAAATTAAAGCACTAAGAGTCAGGGGAAGAGGAGAGGCTTGGCTAAACACAGTAGATTTCTGCTTCTAGTGCTAATGACCTCTAAATCATCCTCCACTCTGCATTTACAAAGGGGGAGCTTTCTAAAATGCATATCATATCATTCTCCTGCTTAAAATTGTCCAATGAATCCTCACAGTTTTCAGGATGAAATCTAAGCTGCTTAAGAGAGTAGACATCCCCTGCTCATGGATTGGAAGAATAAACATTATTAAAATGGCCATCCTACCAAAAGCAATATACAGATTCAATGCTATTCCAATCAAAATTTCAATGTCATTCTTCAAAGAAATAGAACAATTATTGATGAAATTCATATGGAATCACCAAAAATCCTGAATAGCCAAAGCTCTACTGAAAAAAAAAGAAGGAAATGGAGGCATCACACTCCCAGACTTCAAACTATACTACAAAGCCATAATCATCAAAACTGCATGGTATTGGAACAAGAACAGACATACAGACCAATGGAATCGAATAGAAAATCCAGAAATAAACCCACAGATTTATGGTCAACTAATCTTTGACAAAGGAGCAAAGACTATGCATTGGAGCAAAGAAAGTTTGTTCAATAAATGGTGCTGGGAAAACTGGGTCGCTACATGCAAAAGAATGAAGCTTGACCACTACCTCACACCATACACAAAAATCAACTCAAAATGGATTAAAGAACTAGACATAAGACCTGAAACCATAAAATACATAGAAGGAAATATAGGCGAAACACTACGGGATTTGCACATCAAAGACATCTTTACAGACACATCACCCAAAGCAGTGATAGTGAAGGCAAAAATAAACAGCTGGGACTACATCAAATTAAAGAGCTTCTGCACAGCAAAAGAGACAATAACAAAAACAAAGAGAAACCCCACCAACTGGGAGAACATTTTTGCACCCAACACTAATGATAAAGGACTGATCACAAAAATCTGCAAAGAGCTGATGAGACTCAGCAACAACAAAGAAAATAATCCAGTCAAAAAATGGGCAGAAGAGCTAAAAAGAAACTTCTCTGAAGAGGAAATGCAAATGGCCAACAGACATATGAAAAAATGTTCAACATCACTTGTAATCAGGGAAATGCAAATCAAAACTACCATGAGATACCATCTCACACCAGTGAGAATGGCACATATTAAAAAAAAAACTAGCAACAACAAATGTTGGCGAGGGTGTGGAGAAAAAGGAACTCTCCTGCACTGTTGGTGGGAGTGCAAACTGGTCCAACCACTATGGAGAGCTGTGTGGAGATTTCTGGACCTACTAAACATAGAGCTTCCATATGATCCAGCAATTCCACTCCTAGGTATTTACCCAAAGGACACAGAAACATCAATTCCAAAGAACACCTGCACCCCTATGTTTATAGCAGCACTGTTTACAATAGCTAAGCTTTGGAAACAACCCAAATGCCCAAAAATAGATGACTGGATCAAGAAGATGTGGTACATATATACCATGGAATATTACTCAGCATTCAAAAAAGATAAACACATGCAATTTGCAGCAACATGGATGGCGCTGGAAGGGATCATGCTCAGCGAAATAAGCCAAAAAGAAAAAGAAAAATACCGGATGGTCTCACTCATAGCAGGAATCTAGAAAACTTAAATAAGGGACCAGGAAAATGAATATAAGAAAGTGAAAATCAAAATCAACAAAAAACTATGAACCAGAGACACTTTTTGGGGGGTGGGGGTGGGAGGGGAAGGATTGGGGTCAGAATGGGGCGTTTGCAATTGTATGGGGGAATATAAAAATAAAATTTATTATTAAAAAAAAAAAAGAGAGTATTCATCACCTGACCCTTGACTACTGTGTGTATGTGAATTCATGTGCATGTATGTGCATACCTGTGGGCAGTGGCATAAGGAATAAAACATTTGTACCCCCTCAAAAAAATCATGCTGAAATCCTAAACTCAACGTTATGGTATTAGGAGGTGAGGTTTAGGGGAGATTATTAGGTAATGAGGGTGGTGTCCTCATTAGGGGCATTTGTGCTTCCTTATAAAAGTGACCCTTGAGGGCCTCCCCGGTGGCGCAGCGGTTGAGCGCTGGGTTGCGAAGCTGCCCGCGGCCTCTGCGGCGCAGCTTCGATCCCCGGCTGCTCCCCGGCCACCAGAGGAGGGTCCCACATGGCGCGCAGACCCCTCCTGCCGCCCGCTGCTCCCCTTAGCAGTGTACTTCGGTCCTTCTGCCTGCTCTGCTCCCCGCTCTGGCTCTGGTGAATTCTCTCACCCTCCCGCGCTTCTGACTATACCCAGTGCATGTATAAACAAAAACAAACAAACAAATAAATAAATAAATAAAACATGCCTCTAAAAAAAAAAAAAAAAAAAAAAAAGTGACCCTTGAGAGCACTCTTATTCCTCCCACCATGTAAGAACACTACAAGAAGATGCCATCTATGAGCCAGGAAATTAAGTTAGTCTTCACCAAACATTGAATTTGCTGGTGTTTTTGAGCTTACAATTCCCAGTCTTCATAACTAGGTGAAATAAATATTTTTGATTAGGTCACCCAGTCTAATATTTTTTGTTATATCCATCCAAATGGACTAAGACAAATGAGATGCATGAGATGATCCTGAAGACTTAGAGGAAAGTAAAATCCAAAATCATGCTGGTAAAGGTAGGAAACATGACAAATCTGGAAAGACATGGAAGTGTTTGTTTACAGAGGTGAGGCTGATATGGAAGATAAGGTCAAAGCAAGTAAGTCAGAATCAAAAAGGAGGTGCCAGGGGAAGTCCTGTAGACTACCAGCTAGCCTTTACAGCTTTACTCACAGTTGGCTCCACTTGGAAAGGGTAGATGGGGTAAAGTTTGGTACATGCCTTTCCCCTAGACTTTTCCCTGGTTAGAAGTTTTCAAAAATACTCTAGATTTGCCAGATGGCATGCATTGGCATGTCTGAGGAAATGTTGAACTGGGTGGTGGTTTGAGGGTCACACCAATCCACCAATCCCTGGAAGCAGATGTCACAAGCTACCAATGCTCTTTGTGGTGGCAACATCCACACCCACTGCTCTGTTTCTCTACCTTAGGTTCTGAGAACTAGATTGAGAATGGGGAATGGGTGCAAAGTTTCTAGAGGCAGATGTTTCTGAGGAGCAAGAAGGAGCAGTGAAAACCAAAGAGGGTCCACACACACAGGATAGTAGGAAAAGAATACCATTTTTTTTTCTTGATTTTAAATAGTCCCAAAGAGTGAGCCTCCAGATTTTGTCTGGGACAGGTATATATTTTTACCTCCCTAGTACAAATTAGACTGTTGTCCTCTTGTCCAGAGCCTATAAGAATTAGCACTGAATTGCTTCTTAACATAGAAAAAGGTGTCTTGATCTTAAGTAACTGGTAGCTTTTCCAGGTACCTGCCATTTTGGAGCTGTGACAGCATTTGGAGATGCAGCCAAACAAACAAAAAAAATTGAGAGAGAATCTATAGAATTTTCTCTATGAAGGAATCTTATAAATCATTGTGTGTAGGTTTAGCAATGCTGAAACACATGGCATGTCAGGTTCTATGTTGAAGGGGCCAAAGTACATCCCACTGGAACAACAGTCTGAGGATAAGAGCAGAAGGTGAATGGTTTTTGACATACCTTTTAGATTCATGAGACAAATTGATCAGTGAACCAATCAGAAGAATCAGAGATCATGTTTCACACAAATTGTGAAGATAGGGAATTTCCCCACTAAAAAGAACATAGGAAACCATTAAGTGCTTTGTACCCTGTCATCCTGGTGAGCATATCAACCCTCATTGTAGAGAAGGTGAGGGAAGATCCATGATGAAATTCACTATAACAGCAATCTGTCAACCATTGTGGATTAAGAATGGATTAAGTCTCCCCTCTAAAATTTGGGGTTTACCTGGAACAAGCACATGTGTCACAATTGTTGATGTATAGGAAGGGGTTCTGCTGTAGCTAGGGCTACCAGAAGTTCCTATAGCCAAGCCCAGGGTCTTGGGTAACTTTTAAAGGTAACTGCTTTAGTAATATACAATATGGAAAAGCTACATAATTTGAGTTGCCTGCTTATACAAATAACTAAAAGACAAATAATTTATTACAAGACCTCCCACTTCTGTATCCTTTAGGAGGCTAACCCTAGGTAAGTCTGAATTTCAGTAAATATACAGCATCAGCTGGCTGCACCTACCAGATTGCCTCTAAATATCTGATAAGTAACAGATTTGACAAATACTAAATGGATTCAAGAACAATAGATGCATCTTTGATCTTTGGTGCACCTTTCAGGTGAGGCTTCTGTGACCCTTTGATGTTCTGACTCATGAGAAAAAGTGGTTGACCACTCAGCTGTCAAATATAGTGGATCTAAAGCTCAATACTGGAGGGCTGAGGCTCTTCTGGCCCAGCTTTAGTCGAGCTACCTGTTTGCCTCACTGCTCTGGCTCCGCTGGTGTCCCTAAATAGCCACAGGGAATAGACTTATCCTAGGGAATATTTTCAAAACTTGAAGAACTCAACCTGGAACTAAATTTTCCTTCAAACAAAAATATTGCTACTGCATTGTTGGAGACATGCATTTTAATGGAATCATTGAAGACAGGCCACAATCAGGCACAATTCTTCATCATTTAGGAATATGAGTTCACTTTTTTCACTCGTAAGTCTAAAGTAGGTATTTCAGGTTGGCTGGGTAGCTCTGCTCCATGCCATCATTCAGGGCCCCAGGTTGGCAACATCTCTGCTACCTTCAATATGAGACTTCCAAAGCTGCTCAACTCAGTCAGCAAGAAGGGTATAAAGAAACTATGGAGAAGACTGTTCATTGTACTAAGAACACCAGTTCAGAAGTAGCAAACATCTTCTACTTACTTCCATTAGTGAGAAATCTCATGGACCACACTAACCACAAGTAGGTAGGAAATTGAATTCATATATTGATAACCATGTGCCTAGCACACCCTATTACTCTGGAAGAAGGAATGAACAGATTTGGTATGCAGCTAGCCTAGCAATTTACATAATAAATGAATACTGTTTTCAGTTGGGAGTTCAAGTACATACTGGTGTCTTCTAGGTAATGCTCAAATCAAGCTGGTTCCAGATAATTCATCTTTAATAAGGATCTCAATCAGAGTCTGGATTATTAGAGTTTTTCCTGTCTGGATCTACTCACAGATACAATATTATGCTTTGAGGGTTGGTCAGGATGGGTATGTATATTTAGACAAATCCCCCTCACACTGAATCTGACATAAGTCTGTGTTGAAAAGCACTATGTGGAAAGAGAAACACTACATAACTGGGGGATGGTAGCATCCATTGTTAAACTTCCAAGTATCTAACAGGTGACTTCCAGTTGTCAGTCTGGGAAACCCAGATGAAATTGACCTTAGAGAGAACAGTTCATGACTTGTACTGAGACTTAAGAGAAACAAGTCTAGTTCAGGCAACCCAAGCGGTGATACAGTGTTATACAAAATGTGCATTGGAAAAGGGCAGCAGCTCCTGTAAAATTGGGTGGATTTATAGAAATGCTAAGAACTGTGTTTAAAAATATTTTAAATTCTGACCTTGAAGCATTTGCCCAAGACCTTAAAAAAAGCCATTAAACAACCTGGCCCTCCTTTGCACACTGTTTACATTTGTTGCATGAAAGAGTGAATCAAGGGATTATGGATCAGAACTACAAGAGCCTCTGTTCCTCTGTTTAGCTTACTCCTTGAGAGTATGGACAAGTAGTAGGTTGAGAAGATGAAATATTGTGATATTTTAACACGCTCTGTACAGACAGGCTTAGAACTTGGCATGGAAGAATGAGATTATCTGCAAGCCTGTACTTTGTCATATAGGAACAAAGAATTTCAGTTGCTGTAGGAAGCAGGATATAGATACGGTTCAGGAAATCATTTGAGTAAGAATATATAATCATGAGATGTGTTTCAGAGGTAAAGAATGAGAATAGTTGAATTTCTCAGGTCATTTCTGGAGAAGACATTTTTAGCAAATTGATAAGAGTTTGCTAGAATAGAGATAAAAACCAAAACATCAGCTAGCTTTGGAGGCACAGAATAAAAGAGAAACTGGAACAATGATACTGGTAATGACAAGTCACTTGCATATGCTGAGTTCTTAAGCTTCTGTGTCCTGTGATGTGCTGATCCTTTTACTTTTCCTCTTCCAGAGAAGTTCTTCATCAGGACCGGGTTCACCTGTTACCTCTGCAGCACAGCCTTCCAAGATTCTCCAAGCTGCTTTCTGTTCTTTGTTCCCCAGCACCTTGGGCCTTTTTTTTTTTTTTGCTTATAACTCTCATTCACATACATTTATTGAGCACATGTTAGGTGCCAAGCACTGTGAACCCAAAGATGAAGAAGGCAAAATTGTTTGTAAGGGGCTCACATTCCAGTAAAGAAAATAAGTTTGCAGTAGAGTAAAACTAGAAAAAGGGTAGGAAATATATGCTGTGGAAAGCACTTTGGTAGGGAGTAAGGAACATTGACCATTTCAGACAAAGAGAACAAGTTAATAGAGGCTTAAAACAGTCTACCTGCTGTTTCACTGTTTGCACTTTAACTATTATGTATCCACCCATTTGTGTATTTTATAGTCTTCAGATTACTCAATTACACAATCATAGGCTATCATCACTTACTCATTCATATAACAAGCATTCATGTGGAGATTGCTTTGTACTCTTGTGTGGTTAAATTATATCTTGGATTCATTCATTCATTCATCATTCAACAGATATTTCCTGAATAGCTGCTCAGCTTCAGCATCTGATGTGGATGTGCTTTAATGCTAAAAATGGCAACATTTTGGTGCTTGCTCTTAAGGAACCAACAATACTTGGGGTTCATCACAGCTTGATTCATAAAGATGGGTATGACCCTAGCTACTATCACTACTAAAGCATGAAATATCACCATAAATGTTTCCTAATGGGAATTTTTTTCTCTTCACAAAAATTGCACAATGTTCTAAATCTTTCGCTAGACCTTATTGAAAACAAAACTACATCTTCTGTACCTCTCCTTTTTTTTTCTCTTCTTGGTCCTCTTACAGAGGAATCACGTTAATGTCATTCCAGCAAGTACACAGGTAATCCTTACTTTGTATATTGGGCCCGAATGCTATTACTACCATTTACCAAGTGAGGTAATAGATGCTGAAATTATGTGATACTATTCCAAAACCACACAAAGTTATGGTGAAAGCACATTTAAGATCTACATTTTTTAAAAGATCTATTTATTGATGCATACAAGAACTGGGGTACAGGCCAGAGGTGGGGAGAGGGGGGTGAGAGGATTCACCAGAGACAGAGTGGGGAACAGAACAGGCAGATTGACTGAAATATACTGCTAAGGGGAGCAGTGGGCAAGACAGGAGAGCAGCGGGCAAGACAGGAGAGGTCTTCTGGGCCATGTGGGTCACCTCCCTGGCCAGGGACGGAACTAGTGCTGCAGTGGCTGCAGATGGCTTCGTAGTGCTGCGTCTGAACCCCTTGCACCACCAGGGAGGCCCTTAAGATCTACATTTTTTCACTATATTGGGTTACTCCAGCATCATCTCCCCAAATCAATCAATAATATTTTCCAAGAGCATACATAGCTAATTTTCATATCAATCTAATTTCAGTCTTTACTCCTAGAGCTATGCCTGCTTATATCTAAAATCATTTTTGTTTTATGTCACAGTTAAAAATGACATTAAGTTGAAACCAAATTGGCAAATATTCGTGACTGGGTCATAACTATCTGGTACTGGGAGCTTTGGTGGAGGGTGAGTAAAGCATGTACACATATAAGGGCAAGTAGCTATGCCCCCAAAATTAAAGTTATGTAAATGATTGGCAGATCAGTAACATTTGAGAGAAAAAGAACTTGTCTGCAGACAAAAAGCAGCTTTTCAAAGGCTGAGGTAGGAAGTTGGTGTTAAGGATGGTCTTAAGAATCTCTTTTAAAAACAGACGTAGTTTCCTTTTTTATGAACAGAGGTTAAGAGAGGAATATATAGGCAATTTTGGTTGTCTCAATCCTTTAAATTCAGGCACTGTTGAAATGCATATTATATAGACAAACAGCATTAAAGCATAAACATGGATTTCCTTTATCAACTGATTGTGTCTGGAGGCACAAAAAGGCCAACATTTTGCTCAAGGAACACAATTTTCTGAGGCTAGAGTTTTATGAGCACAGACTTTAGGTTCCAAGCAGTTTGGAGAAGCAGATTAACAGGGCATCTTACCTAGCCTAGATTAGGAATGGAAGGATTCCTGTTTACTGACTTGGGCTGGTGACCATCTGAGCACACATGTTCATTGACCAAGATATCTGGGCAGTTTTTCTGGATGAAAAAGAGGGCAGAAATTTTGGTGAAAGAGAGTTCAGGAGGAAGGGAAGATATAGACAAGGAGTGGCTGCTACAGCATTTACCTTTCTTTCCCCTTAGCTTTAGTAACAGGTCTTGATCTTCAATGGAGAAGGTTGTAAGACCAGAAACTGAAGGCACTGCCTTCACAAAAAGAAATCTGTGAAACTCTAAGAACTAACAGTGCTGCTTCAAGGTCTAATGATGCAAGTTCTTTTCAGAGTTGGGGAGAGGGGCATTCACCCATTTCATCACTAAAGCACAGTAGCACCCTGCAGGGTTATGGAGCAGAGATGCATGGGAGTAGTGTCCACCAACCCACCAGACTAATGGGTAAGCAGTGTTTTATGGAAAACTGACAACCAGGCAGGGACAAACTTCCACTGGGTGACTCTAGAGAGCAGACTTCTGTGTAAAATCCATTTGGAAACTTCCAGAAATACATAGTGAGAGAAACTTGGCAATAATTAAGCTATTTATGTTAGTAGGTAGGTGCTGGAATCTGACAAAATACAGTTTCCAATGCTGACACTGGTGAAAACTGGGACATTCAAGTGAAATATATTGTGAAAGCAAGGAATTCTATAGTTGCTTGTTTCAAACTTATAATAGGAAGAATTTAAATGAAATAAAAAAAAGTGATTGAAAGGTATAAATGTCATCAAATTAATAACATGAAGATTCCAGGAAGCTTCTGGGTTCTGACCTCCTCTCAACCAGGCTGCCTTATGGGAATTTAAGGTCACTCCCTAGAATTTCCTTCAACACATCTATCTACCCCTATTGCCTTCAAGTCAGATCATCCCAATCATCACACACAAAACTGAAGTTACTTAGTTTAAAGCCCAAGGTTGATCAAACTCTAGTAGAAATCACTGAGTGAACTAGTACAGCTAGCTCCATCCCCTCATCCAATTCTACACTCAGGATTCCCATACTCTTGGCTAGGCCAAAGGGCCACAGTCCTAGCCAAGACACCTCAATCTCCTTGAGCAAAATTCAATCAATTCAGTGCTGTTGACAATAACCTATAAGGTGAATGGCATGCTCTGTAACTAGAGACAGTATTTCTTGGTAGAGGAAATACTCAAAAGATGAGAAGGATGTGGTGAGGGTCCAGTTACCTTCACTTGGCAAAATCAATGCTGTGCGTTCCTCTTAAACCCACCAGGAAACAAGTCCCAAAGACAAAACACTGTCCTTTTTCCCCCAAAGGCTACTGAACAAAGGGGTAGCTGACACATGAGCAGCATTCTTATGGAAGTTTTAGAACCATTGTTCAGGTAGGAGAGTGACCCCAGGGCTCTCACTGATATTATCTAGGGTATGCAAGGAGAGGTGGTGCTCCTTCAAGGGTTGAGGGAAGACACCCATCCAAGAGGTAAATAATGGCCCTTGCAGAGGTACAATTCAACTGAAATAATCCATCCCCCACTATAAATGAGGGCCAGGGAGGCAACACACCTCATGGAGCCCTAAACTGACTCCACATTTCCACTCCCTGAACAGAGGAGAGTATATAAGAACTTGAAGTGGCTCATGCCAACAAGGGACTCTGATCAAAAAGATTCCTTATTGGGCCTCCCTGGTGGTGCAGCATGTTGAGCACAGCGCTGTGAAGCTATCCACAGCCTCTGCAGCACCGGTTTGATTCCCAAGCAGCCAGGGAGGTTCCCACATGGCATGGCAGACCGCTCGTGTCTCACCCGCTGCTCCCCTCAGCAATGTATTTCAGTCCTTCTGCCTGTTCTGCTCCCTGCTCTGTATCAGGTGAATTCTCTCACCCTCCCACGCCTCTGGCCTGTACCCCAGTGCGTGTATAAATAAATAATAAATAAATAAATCTTCAAAAAAAAAAAGATTCCTTATTAAGCTCTATGAACAACAATAGAGAATGGAACAAAACTATTATGAGTGGTATAGAGATTTAACCTCACAAACTTTAATTTATGTAATTTATCTCTTAGAGACAACAAAGAGAAGCTATACAACACTTTGGAAATGACTAGGCAGCCTCTACTATAGTTTAACATAAATATATGTGCCCTGTGACCTGGAAATCCCACTCCTGTGTATGTGTCAACAGTGCCTGTGGCCACCAAGAAAACATGTTCAAGAATAATCACGGTGGTGGAATTCACAATGGCCTGAAACTGGAAGCTACTGCGAAGTGCAGTAGTGGTTGAATGGATGAATAAATTGTGGTGTGTTCTGCAAAGGAATACCTAACAGTACTGGGAAGGAAAAGAACTCAGACTACATGTGATATCACAGATGACTCTCACAGAAAGAATTTTGGAGAACCAAAGCCAGAAAACAAAGAGAAAATACTTTGAGTCTATTTACATAAAGTTCAAAGACAGACAAAACTAGGCAATGATGATAGAGGTCTGAAATGTGGTTTCTTTACTGAGGGGCATGAAGTTGTCAATGTCTATATCTCCAAATGGATAGGCACATGGGAATGTGCAGAAATGTGTTGAGCTGGTATCCTTAGCATCTGTGCATTTTCTGTGTTTAACTATAATCAACGACATTCATTTTTTTTAAAAAAATGAAAGAATTATAGGAATCTCACAGGAAATCATACATTATACAAAAATGAAGGATGCTGTAATAAATATATTTTTTAAAAATAAAATGAAAGAATTAGAGGCAGGGCTGTTAGCACATGGAACTGACTGGTCATTAAGGAAAAACCAACTAAATTTTTGAGCATTATAGAGCCTGACACTACAAGGGGCCATGGCTGTTCAAAGAAGTGACAGTAGGCTAAGAAAGAAGCTCCTCACCCAAGGTGGGCATGTTTTGTAACACCATCTCAGATAAGGCCAAGAAAGATAGCAGTAAAAGAAAAACACGTCAGAGACCTGGAAAAGTATCTCCTAAAAACAGAAGTCAGGGCTGCCCACAGAAGTCGCCTGCACTGATGTCAGGACCGTACAACTGGTCCCTGCTACGAATGTCTGTTTCCCCTTTTTTTAAAAAAAAATTATTTATTTATGCATACAAGAACTGGAGTACAGGCCAGAGATGTGGGGGTGGTGAGAGGATTCACCAGAGACAGTGGAGAACAGACCAGGCAGACTGACTGAAATACACTGCTGAGGGGAGCAGCGGGTGAAACAGGAGGTCTGTTGCACCATGTGGGTCACCTTCCTGGCCAGGGATCAAACTCACACTGCAGTAGCTGTGGATAGCTTCACAGTGCTAATGCTTAACCCCTTGTACCACCAGGGAAACCCCTCAGTTTCCCCTTTTTGATGGGAGGAATTGTTATAAAGCAACCCCGATATTAAAACAGGTTCCTGGCTGTTGACCTAGGGTGGGGTAGGAGTCCACAAAGCCTATATGGAATTAGCTTTGGGACATCCTTTTCCCCCTAACAGAATGAATGTGTTTATGTTGTTTCTGTCTGTCACATGTGCACGTGGAGGTGGTACCAGGAGCAAGATGCAGGTATTTTGCCATAGAGGGGGTGGGTAGGTCTGTCTCTAGATTAAGAGAAGCTGCATCCAGAAATAACAATGTAGAGATCCTCACAAGATCCTGGACTGCGAGTTTGATATTGTGACTGGGCAGTAACTTCATGAAGAAGGTATTATATTTCACGCCATTTTAAAACTGAAGAAATGGTACCCCAAATCCATTCCCATCAAAATGTTCTCTATGTAGGTGAAGTGTTTCTCCTTTTAGTCAAGTTTAATTTCTGCACCCACCCTCTAGCCCTCACATCATATCCTTTCCTCTCCAGCTCCAAGACATCCTGCCCTCTCGACTGACTTGTGAGTTTTGTCTACTTTCCTATGTGTTGTTTTCTTTGAGCCCTAGTAGCAGTATTCCCCAAATTTCTCCTTCAGCTCCTTCCACCTCACTCTTTTCAGTCTGTCTAAAAGTTGCATTACTTTCAAGGCTTTAATAACCACATCTTTAATTGGACACTCCCATGTCTAACTCTAAAGCAATATTGCACAGTCATTTAAATTAATACTTTAGTAGCATCGCTTTGATAATACTACTAAAGTGGCTTAAAATGTTGATTTTAAGAAGAGATTGTAAGAAAAGCACATACAAAATCCACATATTGCCAATTTTATGTTTTCCCTTGGAGAAAAGCAATTTGCTAAATGAGGCACTCAGTACTGCAATATTTTAATTTTACTTTTTTTTTGTATTTTCTAGTTTGAAAACAAAGCACATGTTATTTCTGGATTTCAAGTCTGACATAGTAATGTGCTGTATAATGAATGCTCTTTGAGATGTTCTTGAGCACAGTATGGACAGTTTTTAAGTTTGCTCACTATGAATGAGATAGACCTTTCTAACTTACATTTACAAATGATTACTCAAAAAAAAAAAAAAAAAGAAATGGAGGCACAAAGAGGTTTAGGAACTTAATGAGCATCACAGAGCTAATGAGTGCTGAAGGCAGCATATTATTTGGGCAGTTTTACTCTGTGGACATTTAGCAGTTCCATATAAACTAGCAGTTTTACATCACCTGATGCTGTCAATATTGAAGTTATTACATCACCTATGTTTACCAGTGAATCCATAACAACTCCATTTGAGATATACTATTTTATTCTTTAGAGGCTTAAAAAAAATTAGAAACACCTTAGAGATAATAGGAAGAACACTAAAGAAATGATCATACACAACATTTCCCCCCCTCCCCCACAAGAGGAGGGGTAGCACAGAACTAAAGCCAGGCGCCTGGCTGAAATAGAAGGAATCAGATGTCCCGGGTGAAACAGGGCAGGAAGCAGCTCTGTCAGTGGGCTCAAGTCTTCATATTTGCCCTCCAGCATCTCTTTTTTCTAAGCAAACAGAACCCAGTCTCCCAAAGGATTCCCCTTGTAACAACATGAGCAGGAGGTGCTGCATGGAAGCACAAGAGCAGGCAAGTCATTTGCAGACCTACAGGTTGCTTCCTCTGAGACATCTGGCACTGCTGCTTTTCCAAATGACTCCCATATCACCTTCAGAGATAACAGGGGGATGGCCTTCAAAACGCTGTATCACCTTGATGACGCTAGAGAGGCTAAGAGATCTTCCTACTTTGAATTATCTTGGATTTCTCAATGGAATGCAAGATGGCAAGCTCTGATTCAGCCAGAAGTGCCAACTTTCATTACACACCTTCTGCTTGCTCCAGATGCTGACTTCATGGATGTCCAAACAGAAATAGCAAACAGCACCTTCCTTTTCATCTTTACCCTACCTCTCAGATTGCAAGAGAGGAAAGACTGCCAGGAACCTCTCTTGAAGAATGCCAAGTGGAAACAGATCCTTTCCTAGGAGGACATGGCACCTGTCTTTCCTGTGGAGACAGGTGGGTGCTTGTGACTGCCTCCTGGGGAGATGACTCCCTGGCAACCACCCTCTGCGGTTCTTTGCACAGATAACTGTGTTCAGGTGCTTTTGTGGCAAGTTGCCAGCTCAAGACTCTAATTAATTAAAGGGCTCTTCTTTCCAGAAATATTGGCCATTTTGACATCTCAGTAGGAGACTGGAGCACATGAAGATTCTGCTTTGGAAGAGCAGTGCTGCTTTTATCATGTTTGATCTCCCCAGTGGGAAAAGCCAAGTGCCCGGAGTTGCAATAATCATGTTAAGTGCCTGTTTCCTTTGCCAAAGAACACTACACTCTTTTTGTTATCCTTCCCTTGGGGAAAACTCCCACTAAGTCATTTACTGGGTTCTCTGCTTATCTTGCAATTCCACACTAGCAGCACCATTTTTTCCCCAACGATTGTAGGCACTTCCACAAGTCTGCACGGTCTGCGGTTTTAAAGATCATTAAATTTAGACACAACCCCAGGGCAGGACAGAGCACACGATCTCCTGTGGCAATATTTAAAGTGCTGGTAACACGAGAGAGTTATCCCACTCATTTCTAGGGGGCAGACAAGTCTTTGAGAAGACCACCCTCCAGCCCTTGATTCAGAACATAACTAGTCCTAGCCACCAAGCAGACAGAACACAAGGATGAGTTTAGAGGTTGTCCTGGTTAGAATTCAGAGGAGGTGGGGGTAGACAGTTACCGACTGTTCCAGGGAAGGTTATTAACATTTTATTAAATAATTAATTGGGTCTAGGTGATTCCAAATCACTCCCTCAGCAAGAATGTGAAGATGATTTGAATATTTGGTATGCCTGTGGGAAGTAGGATGTGCAGGAAAAAACAACTTAAAATTTACACCTTGTTACCTGATATTTTTGGTCCAGGGAAAGAAGGGAAGGAGGGAGAGTAGGAGAGGGAGAAACAGAGAAAGCTAACTAGAGAAATGATGGAAAAAAAGATGAGAGAGAAAAAGAAATTTACAGATAGTTGATCATATGCAGAGACTAGAAACTACAATTGCAAAAATACCCAATGCCAGGTTATATCTACTTTTTAAAAGACAAATATAGATTCTCCAACACAAGGATCTTTTTGTTGTCAATGCTACATTATTAGTGAAATACTAAAAAGCTAAATCATTTTATGAATCCTTGACTGTATTTGAGCAGCAACAATCTCCAAAAACAAAAGTAGATTTCAGGTGTTCAGCTCAATTTGCTTAATCTGACATGTCTTCATGAATTGAATAGAAATATTCAATGACCAAAACCTCATTGCATGACAACTTGGCAAGAGGTTCAGAATTTGATCAGAGCTTGTCCAGAGGGAAAGCTGGAGATATCAAACTTCATGAAAATGTCACAAAATCTACCCTTACCTCTCCAGACTTTCATAATGAAATAGCTAAATTAACCGGGCTTTGTGATCCTGCCCAACTGCACCTGTGAATTTTCTTGAAGCCTCAAGACAGTCAACATCATGGACTGTTTTGTGTTAGAGCTAGGTGGTTAGGGGACCATTCAGTCTTGCTCCTAACAAAAGGAGAGAGGAGTTATACCAGAGAGGATCTCTGGTCACATTCAGCTCTATACTCTATGGTCATAACTTACAAAGATTGAAGGTGGTGGTGGTGGTAATAGTAGTAGTAAGTCATTTAACAAGTGTTTTTTTAGGAGTTACTATGTTCAACTCTCAATTCACATCAGTGAATAAAACACATCTTGTCATCTTGGAATTTTTTCTATTGGCAAGATAGACAATACACAGAAGATTAATTATTTTGTATCTTAGAATATGAAGTAAAACAAATGAACAGCTTGAAGGCTCTTAGGCTGGAGCAGGTTGACCTTCGAATAGGGCAGTCACTGAGAGGGTGTTGATACAGGTTATGTGCAGTGGCAACTGCTGAACAAGAAAAGTGTTCGCTGTTGAATAGGAATGGAAGAGCTACAACCTCCCCTTACTCTTTCCTCCTCACTTTCCTGCCTTCCCTCCTTCCACTCACTGCATTTCCACAGCCAAGAAAGAGCTTATTACTAATTTGCAATGTTTGGAATAAGGATAGGTGGTTCTGGATTCCAGGCCCTCTCATTTCAGTTTTGATTGCCTATTTGGTGTTTTTGGTTTTGATTTTTGCTCTATCATTGCATTTTCAAATCCCTCTCTCCTGGGAGGCAGTGTGGTACAGGGGTTAAAAGCACAGATTCTGGAGACATTTCTGTGACTGGAGTCCCAGCGCTAACACCTATGAGCTCTAATCCTTTGCCCAAGATGGTCTTTCTGTGACTCACTTGTCTCTTACATAAAATGAGACAAATAGTAGTAACAAACTAGGGAATTAATTGTTGTACAAAATGAATAGGTGGATGCATATAAAATCTCAGAACAATAATCAGGGCTGGTTCTGAAAAACCACAATGCAGCCTGCACATTGGCTTCAAAACTTAACGCCTTGCCCTCATCATTACTGCAGCTGTCTTATTAGGACTTGGCTTGAGCAACAGCTTCAGGAGATTATAACAATCATCAAAGTGTAGAATTAAAAAATAAAGAAAATCAATCAATATGGAGGAGGGAAGGGATGGGATTATTTAGCCTGTACAGATCATTTATATAAACAAAAGGAAAAACACAGAGCTAAGCTCCTAAATCAGAGGTTGCAATTAGCTCCATTGTAGAGTGGCTTGGTTCCATTTTGAGCAACAATAGCAACAGTGATCATTCTTAATTGAAGTAAATTAAGTATTCTGACTACTCCTCTTCTACAAAGAGTTATAAGCCAGTACAGAGACCCAATTGATACAAACTCTTTTCTATTCTTGATTCATCTTTTGATTTTTTTCTTCTACTTTTCACATCCAACACACTTTGCCATAGCTATGAAAACAAGATAGAAGTATCTTGTTTTCAGGTTTCAGAACATATTATGTAAAATTTAATGTGTGTGTGCATGTGTACACATGCCTATGATTAAATAACTATAGCCCAGTCTCGATTATATAAGATTCTGGAAAATCTGAAAAGAAAATGGATAACAAAAGGAGGAGGAAAAGTTATAATAGTACCCTTGAGGCTCAGTAATAGCAGCCAAGAAGAAAACTCTAAAATCACAAGGAAACACAATTTACAGTCCAAGTTCACCATAATGTCTTTAGCACTGGAAAAAAAGAAAAGATGAAACTAGCTGATTACACGTGGAATGGAGCACAATTTGTTGCATTTACTCATAAGTACACACAAAATATATATAGTATGATTCTTAAATGCCCTTTTGCATGTATAATTTGTAAGATGAGTCAGTGACCCTTTATGTCTGCAACCCCTTTAAAGTATTTTGGCAATCTGACACTGGTGTCACAAAAATCCCATGTTTTATTTGTAACTCAACATAGTTTTTTTCAGGTATGTGTATGTGAGAGAAAAAAAAGGGAAAGCAGAAAGATGTTAATTACTGCTCTTTCAAATATATCCAAGAATGGGCATCACATGGGCAGTTATGCATGAACCACAGACTGAGAAGGTCATTTTCTTGAAACTTGTTTTCATGCAGATGCAGCCAGGATAATTACAGCTCAAAGGGGATTAGAGTAACATATTTTATGACATTTGTCCTTAACTACCTTCCTCCCTATTAGCAATGTTACTGCTGCCGACAATAGCTGAATGAGACAATATATGGATAGAAATATGCCGTTTATTCTAAAGCGATGGTGTCAATTACAGAAGCTGCCAGGAGAGAAAAATGGTGCTGTAGCACTGGCAGTGCCAGGGTCAGCAGGAATACCCCAAAAGGCATAAGGTGATGATATTGATAGGATTCTCTGGCTAAATTTAAATTTTTTATCATTAAACTGTAAACTGAATATCTCTACGTTTTATTCACTATCAGGAACATTTTACTCACTATAAATTATAGCCAAAAAAAAATTTATTCCTTGATTTTTACTTAGGGTAGGAGATCAAGAAAAACAGACAATGTATTTATTTCTCCTGGTCATAAAACTAGTTTCCACCACCAATTTTACTCCTATAAACTACAACTGCCTGAATTGACCTTGGGTGTGTGTGTCTTTCCCTTTAAAAAATTCACTCTCATAAGGCTAAGAATAAAGAGTTCCTAGCCTAGGGATACAATGATAACATTATGGTGGAATCACCAATGCTCAGTCTATTCTATTATCTCCATGGCTACTACACTGAAAGCACTTGTATTCACCAGTCCACCCACCGAAATGCCTCCTTTCAATGAAGAGAAAAGCCACAAGCCAACCCTACCCACAGTACTGACTTTATCTGACCTACCATAATAATAAAGGATATTACGTATGATAATGTAATACCAACCAATATATGATTATGCTAATGGTCAAGGGGACTTATTGATATTTAGAAAAAGCAATGGACATGTATTTATTTAAGGGTGAGGGATATTTTATATTTTATCCTATACCTCTAAAAAGGTATAAGGTATGTTTATCAATGTGTAAATATCCTCGGCACTGACATAAGAAGGTCTACACAGAGTAGATTCTTGGCATCCTTTTCTTTTAACCTCAAGTCTTCTGGAAGCTTACAAAGAAATAACACTATGCCAATCTTATGAATTAACAACGTTATCAATTATCTACTAAATGCTCAAAGTGTCATGTGCTGGGGACACAGAAAAGTATATTCACTGCACTATTCAGAAGGCTTTATGTTTTATTTAATAAATGATTTGCTTCCATAGAGCTTGAATTCCTGATATTGAACTAGATTGCATTCTCATTCTGAAGAATTAGAGATCTATGAATGTATTTGTCCAGTGCAACTACAGTTTGTGAATTTTTCCAAATGCTGTTAGTCCAAGTCTATTGATTTACTTTTCTTGATGTTGTTGCTCTTTTAGAGCAAAACAGATAAAGTTGGATGCAAAGTACCAAGGATCAAATTATTCTCTCCAAGCATAGAAATAATAGATATTATTGGAGTCATAATTAACATCTCTTGATCGGGCAGTAATTAACATCTCTTACTGAGGCACGTTTCTAAGAATTTTATATTCATCCATCTATTTAATCCATACAATTAATTCTACAGGTTGATGCCAGTACTTAGCTCCTCTGTGTCTCATCTGTCTCATTTTTTTTAATTTTTTTTATAGAGGCATGTTTTTAATATTTATTTGTTTGTTTGTTTTGTTTATACATGCACTGGGTACAGTCAGAAGTGCGGGAGGGTGAGAGAATTCACCAGAGCCAGAGCGGGGAGCAGAGCAGGCAGAAGGACCGAAGTACACTGCTGAGGGGAGCAGTGGGCGGCAGGAGAGGTCTGCGCGCCTTGTGGGACCCTCCTCTGGTGGCCGGGGAGCAGCCGGGGATCGAACTGGCGCCGCAGAGGCCGCGGGCAGCTTCGCAACCCAGCGCTCAACCGCTGCGCCACCGGGGAGGCCCTCATCTGTCTCATTTTACATGAGACAAGTGAGACACAGAGGAACTAAGTATCTTGACCAAAGTACTGGAGTTCACAGGTGGTGGAACTCGGACTCCAGTCACAAAAATGGGTTTCCACAGACTGTGCTCTTCACCCCTACTCCACACTGCCTCCCAGAAGAATGGGATTAAGAAAACACAATAGTGACAACAACACAAAACCAGACAAAGGAACTGAAAGGAGAGTACTTCCTCCCAAACTTTGCAAATGAGCTAGAGGTCTTATCTTGCAGGGGGAGGAGAAGGAGGGGGAATGAGGGCTGCAGCTCTCACCCTCTGTTCGTTAGTGATACAACATTCCTCCCCATGCATCTGTAGTCTCTGTTGGCAACTATGGAAATAAAAGATAGCCAGACCTCTGCAAGTGCATCTATATCATCATTTATCCAGCAGAGATCACTACAGCAAGTCAGCAAAAACAACACTCCACCAAAAAAGGAATTTTCACTGCTTCCCAAAAAAATCTATTTAAAAAGTGAACTGGATTAAAAGTTACCCTGAAATGATGACTTCACTGTGACTTCACTCTGAATGGTCCAAAATATAGGTTTCTCTCTTTCTGGAGCAGGACTGAGGAATTTCCTTGATACTCATAGGGTTAATTCCATCTTTATGCCCTTTCTCAGGGCATGGGAAGAGGCCAGCATGACCTACCAGCATGGAAATTCTGCCAAGAGGCTGAAAGTCATGGGAATCTGCCCAGCCAGTTATGTGGAGGTCAGCGAACACCATGTAGACATTAAGTCTTGGTCTTTAAAAGAGGAAGTCGGATACAATAGATTCAAAAGACTGAGGAACCAACAGTGAGTTAATAACTTAACCACTAATATTATTATCTTGGTCTTGTGCCAACAAGCACACAGATTCACTACTGATTTGAGCAGGTGATAAAGAGAGTCCTGGAAACTTCGGTGGATTTTTCAGGCTTTAATGCTCTCAGGGAACCAGTACACAGGAACACCAGGCAGGGAGGCTGGCATGCAAGAAAGCAGTCATGGGGCAGGCAGAGGGGCTAATAGGCAGGCAGGCAAGTGAGCCCCCCAGCCTCCACTCATCTTTACACTTTTTCTGTCCTCTCTGACGTTCTCTCTCTTGAGATATCTCATTGTCTTGCCTCTTCTGTAGTCACACAACTTGACCTCCTCACTGCCACCACTGCCCCTGCTTTTATCCCAGCCTCTAGGCTCAGTTGTGCACACACACCTATACTCCAGGTGTCCACAATCATGTGCGCATGCCCCATGCCCACGGTCCCAAGCGCCTCCCACGTGAACACGATCAAGGTCACAGGTGATAGCCACAGAGGCTAGTGGCATAAAAAGCCTGATTAATTCATTTACCCTACACTTAGGATGTGATTACCTACAGACCTCTTCGTCAACACTGATTAAAAAAAAAAAAAAAAGATTCTAACCACCCATTACATTCTATGTTCTTAATCATCTCTTCCTGAAGGAAAATTACCAGGCCTCTGTGAGTGAAGTACCCACTGTATCTATTAAAAATAAAAACTTCAACCAGCAGGCTAAGAGATAAGATGGGCACACTCTGCATAAACATCATTGGTGTTAACAGGGACAGACCCAAGTCAAAGCCAAGGGTTGGATGGGATAAGTCAACACAGCCACAAATAATCCTATAAATGACCACCACCAGATAGATTTCATTTAGGTTCCAACATTGCACAAATCCAATACTTTTTTTCCTAGGGATCCATTTCCTAATAACCTTTATGTTAAAAGTTGTCATTAAGTTTTCAGCATCTCAGGTTACTAGCAGTCCAGTGACAAACATACACAGAGGAAATGGAGCCTCTCCCCCAATAAAAGCAAGTACAGTAAGTAAACAAAATGGCATCTGAATTTTTAAAATAAGCTCTCTAACCTGAAAAAATACATTACTATGACAACAGACTGGATGTGGAATTCCAGATGACTGTATACAGATAGAACTTTCAGCAAATAAAGCAAGGCATTTTGTGTCAGTCTGGAAAATTCCTGTTCTTCATTTCCAAGTAATTTGTGACACAGAAATCTCTAAACTCTGACCCATCCCAGGAGTTCTTCTTTTCCCTGGCCCCATCCATCACCCTCACCCATACAACACCCCGAGTTCATCTGACTTGTGCCTCTGGGGTACAAGTTAGGATCAGAGCTAGGAGCCTTAGAGAGGATATATATCTGCACATTACGAATTAAAGGTCTCAAGTTCAATAGTGCTATGTCAGGATGTCGCTATTGAAAAATTGCTGAGTCAAAACATCTGGATCCACATATCATGCACTGAAAGATGGAAAAGTTTCAAGAAGCAAAAATACCAACATCACACACAAGCAGGTGGTGGGAGGCATTGTGGAATGTGCTGAAGGTTCCCTGATGCTCTTCCACCTAATACTCATCACCCCTTTGTCAACACTACTTAAATAGCTTGGGCTAGAAAGGTGAAAAAAATAAGAAAATGTGAATGAGGCATATCCCCTAAAAGGCTGCCTTGAGTCTAAGTAATTCATTTCATGTCTTTGCACATTAGCTTTTCCTCTATAACATGTTATCAATAACAACTACATTGCAAAAGAAGAATGAATAAATTTATCTATCTCCCCTAGATGTTTCTAGGTTTTACAGATTAAGGAGTAAACTGGTCTTTAGCTGAAAATAAGAATAGGGGTTCTTACAACTTGATAAGGTGACGTCTAGGAAGTAGACTTTTGAGAGATTTGCTATCTTTGTAGTGTTCCTTAACACTATTTTAGTGTAGAAATTACCTTTATAAATAAGTCCTGAATATAAATATTTCTCAAGAAAAAAAATGGCTTTTAGCACAATATGGCCACTATGCTATTACACTAATACTAATATTACAGTATTGTGTAGCAATCCATTGATTAAGACTTTATTGAGTCCTTTCTAACTATAGGGCACTATTTCATTATTATTATTTTCTTTTTTTTTTAAAGAAGATTTATTTATTTATACAAGAACTGGGGTACAGGCCAGAGATGCAGGAAGGTGAGAGAATTCACCAGAAACACAGCAGGGAACAGAACAGGCAGACGGATAGATGACACTACTGAGGGGAGCAGCAGGTAAAACAGGAGAGGTCTGCCACACCATGTGGGTTAGCTCCCTGGCCGGCTGGGAATCGAACCTGAGCTGCAGAGGATGAGGACAGCTTCACAGCGCTGCACTTAACCCTCTGCGCCAGAATTTGGTCATTCTTCCTCTCTTGCAAGAGCTGAGAGTTTAGAATGAAACTGAAACCATAACAAATATTTAGAATCCAATGGCCAAAGTTAGCAAAACACTAAAAGCAGTCGTTCCAGCATGAGACTGCCCAACTCAGATCCCAGCTCCAATACCTCTACTCAGTGTCCTCAAAAAAAATTGTAAAATCTCTAGGCCTCAAATTCTTTATCTGCAAGTGGTAGTAATAATATTAACTACCCCAGAGATCTGTTATAAAAATGGAAAGAGGTAAGTCATGTTAAGCACTCATCACAGGGCTGAGAACATAGTAAATATTTGACAGGCTGTGTACTTATTGTTAAAGTGTAAAATTTTATAAGCCCAGGAGACAAATCCACTCATCTTTTTTGGAGAAACTAAGAAAGTCTTTGCAAAGGAAGTAACAATGTGAAGGATCTCTTCAAAGAAGAGAAAGTTTTCTGAATTAACAAGAGGGACAGAACAGTCTAGGAAGAGGAAACAGTTCATACTACAGGCACAAAGTTATCAAAGTTTTGCACTCAGGAGCAGTCTATTCAAGGCCTCCGTACACCAGTACCTCATAGGTAACAGGAGATGAGGTGAAGATAACAGGCATGACTTCTCAAGTTATGCAGAGATGTGGTGGGGGAGGGAAGCATGGGGTGTCAGGTTTTTCTTTTTTTTTTCTGTAACAAAACTGAAATCCCTTATGCGTTGTTACCTAAGAGTTTGACAAGAACAGATGTGTTTGTTGTTTGTTTTTTGGAAGTAATCGGCAGCATTTTGGAAAATGGGGAAGGCAAAGTTTCGTAAAAGTTTGAAAAAGCAAGAAGGGAGTTCTTGCAACCTTCCAAAGGAGAAATGAGGAAGCAAGGACAGAGATAATGGAGAGATTCTAGGGATATTTCAAAATAGAAACTATATGCAATTTGATAGCTAAGCAGTATATGGAAAGTAAAGGCATGGAAGGAAGAATGACATGAGGTTTCTAAGTTAGAATGGTAAAGTCATTAACTAGATGAGGAATGTTGCATTTCAACATGGTCTGTGGAAAACCTAAGAGGAAATAACCTCTACTCTGTTAGCAACAGGGACGTAGGGTGCAGAAGAGATTCATTACAGGAAAAGATTTGAGAGTGATTATCTTGAAATAGGCCCCATTTGCACTGGCAAGATTACCCAGAAATTGCTGATCTTGTGAATGGTACCGTCAATGCAAAATATTGTGAGAGAATTTCCGTCAATTAAATAAATACCATTGAAACTGTATAGTTGTACATACTTAAAGCTGGCTGAATAATCATCCCAACTTCTCACCACAAAACAAAAAAAAAAAGGAGAGTAATTTACCAGTCATCAAATAGCATGGTCCCTTTCTAACTCTGTTTTCATAACTTTTACCTATGTGAGTTCTAACCTTTGTTCCTTCCTTCCTGATATAGCACAAGATGTATCCATTCATCCATCTAAATTTAAGTCTGTGCTTTGGTATCTAAAGTCTTCAATCTTCTCAAGGACCTCATTCAATGGATTTTCCCCTTTCATTCCTTGGATCCTTCTCCCTTCTCCTTTTCTATTGCCTTCTTTCCAACAGCAGCAAAATACATTTGCTCAAGTCAATCCCATTTTAACGACAGTCCCACTATCTCCTCACCCTCACCCCAATACTCAACTCTCTCCTTTTTGTAACAATTCCTTTAAAGAAAGGAATTTTCTTTTCTACACTTTTTATTTCATTTCTCACTCAATCCTAAACTCACTGCAATCTGGCTTCTGTACCCATCATTTACATCTCATTAAAGCCAACAAAGAGCTACAATATTGACAAACCCAATGGATGTTCCTCAACTCCTTTTCTTTTACTTAATCTCTCAGCAGTAGCTTCGACACTAATGCCCAGCTCTTATTTTATTAACTTCTTTATTGATTTGGCTTCTGTGACATTACATTTTTCTGTTTTTTCCAACTTCTAAGACTTCTTCTCTGTTTCCATGTACTATTTCATGTTATAATTTCCAGACATTTCAAATTTAATAGTTCTCTTTTATCTCACCTCCAGACTTTCACACTTCTGTTATTCTGCCTCCACCTTGTCTTCACTTGGCTAAATCCCATTCATTCCTTGGGTCTCTGTGTGAAGGCCACTTCTTCAGAGAAGTTCTTCTGGGTCCCTTAGATTAAATTAGGGTCTCCAGATACACAATCTGATAGCCTCCCAATTTAAAGAATCATGTCATCCACCATAATTTTGTTAACTACTTATTTAATGACTATAAATTCTGTGAGGGGAAAAATTACATATGACTTGTTCACTGTGATACTGCAGTTCATGTCACATAGCAGGTGCTCAGTGAACATTTGATAACTGACTAGAAGGATGAATGAAGGTGAAGCCAGTGACTAACTATACTGTTTAATAGAGGATATAGTAAATAAGGTGGATAACACAACTGGGTTGAAAATTATCTGCATTGGTCAAAAACTTTTAAAGAAATAGAAATAAATGCAGCCGAGAAGGCTCCCAGAGGAGCCAGAGGTGAGCTGGGAAGTTTGCCCACACCGGGCCCCTTCTGGCCTGCAGTCCAAGCCCAGAGGGGGAGCGGGAACCCACCACCAGGGCAGACCAGGCGCACAGGGAGTGCATCCCACATCCTATTTTAGAACAGGGACATTTCTTCAGTAAAGACTGCTTGAAACCTGCAGATGCTCCCGGAGGAGCCACAGGTGAGCTGGGAAGTTCACCCACGCCTGCTGTCTGAGCCCACAGGGGGAGCGGGAACGCACCTCCAGGGCAGACCAGGCACACAGAGGAGTGCAAACCCGCATTGCCTTTTTAGAACAGGGACCTTTCTTCAGTACAGCCTGATTGAAACCGGCAGATGGCTCCTGGAGGAGCCAGAGGTGAGCTGGGAAGTTCACCCAAGATGCCGGCCAGTACGAGCAACACAGTGTCCCAATGCATACGGCAAATTAGAAAACAGACAGTAGGGAGTAGAAAAACCACATGCAAACCAGCAACTCCAAAGGAAAAAGTACACCACAAAAAGAAAACCACCCCCCAGATTGCAACGACAGTACCTTGGAAGAACTTCTGACCCTTCCAGAAAGAGATTTTAAAATTGCCGTGACTAAAAAACTGACAGAAGTCATAAAGGAAAACAATGAAAAGAGAAAAATAATCAATGATCAGAAGAATGAAACTGAGTCCCTAAAGAGGGAAGTAAAAGAAATGCAGGGGATCAAAGAATCAATGGAGGCGCTAAAGAACTCTGGGAAAAGCAATGAAAGCAGAATAGATGAAATGGAAGAACAAATAAGTACTCTTGAAGACAGAGAAATAAAAAGAACCAAAACAGAAAAGGAAAGAGAAGTAGGAAGGAAAAAGACTGAAGAAAGACTTTGGGAACTATCTGACTCCATGAGGAAAGGAAATACAAGAGTTATAGGAATCCCAGAAGGAGAGGAGAGAGATGTAGGAACAGAGAAAATATTCAAGGATATAATTGAAGAGAACTTCCCAAACGTGAAGAAGGAGCTGAAAATTGATATACAAGAAGCAAGAAGAACACCAAACTTCCACGACGAAAGGAAAAATATAGCAAGACACATAATAGTAAAGCTCCCAAGAATCCAGGACATGGAAAAAATAATGAAGCTGACAAGAAGGAAGAAACAGATAACATTCAAAGGAAAACCAATCAGACTGACATCAGACTTCTCCGAAGAAACACTACGGGCAAGGAGAGAGTGGAGGGACATAGTCAACAGACTCCAAGAAAACAAATGCCAACCAAGAATACTCTATCCTGCAAAGCTCTCCTTCCTCTATGAAGAAAGAATAAGGATCTTCCCAGACAAACAAACTCTGGAATTTCATTATGACTAAACCCCCACTCCAAAAAATATTACAAGGAGTCCTAAAGCCAGAAACTCAGAGGGATGAATAACAACAAAAGAAGGCCCAAAAAAAAATAGTTATTAAAAGAATAAATAAATAAAATCAAAGTAAAGACAAACACAATGGCAAATACAGATGCTAACATATCAATATTAACTCTAAATGTAAATGGACTAAGCTCTTCAATAAAAAGACACAGAGTCGCAGGCTAGATTAAGAAACAAAATCCAACCTTTTGCTGTCTCCAGGAAATACATTTAGCTACAAAAGATAAAAATAGACTCAAAGTTAAAGGATGGAAAACAATCCTACAAGCATATGGACCAAAAAGGAAGCAGGATCAGCTATACTTATATCAGATAAAACAGATTTCAAACTCAAAAAGATAAAAAGAGACCCTAACAGTCACTACATTATGATCAAGGGGACAATACTTCAAGAACAAATAACACTCATTAACATATATATATTAACATATATATAACAAACTAAGGAGCACCAAAATATATCAGACAACTCTTGTTATCTCTGAAAGCAGACATCAGAGAAAACACATACGTAGTGGGAGACTTCAACACACCACTATCAACAATGGATAGATCAACCAGACAAAAAATAAGTAAAGATACTAAAGCCCTAAATAAGGATCTAGAGGGCTTGGGCTTAACAGATATCTATAGAACACTAAACCCAAAAAAATCTGAGTACACATTTTTCCCAAGCGCACACGGATCATTCTCCAGGATCGTTCACATACTGGGACACAAGACAAACATCAACAGATACACCAAGATTGAAATCATACCAACCATCTTTTCTAACCATGAAGGCATCAAACTAGAAATAAATCATAAAATGAAGGCAAGGAACTCTCCCGCCTCATGGAGAGTGAAAACCACACTTCGGGAAGACCATTGGACTAACAAGGAGAGCAAAGAAGAAATTAAAAAATTCTTTGAATTGAATGAAAAGGAGGACACCAATTTCCTAAATGTATGGGATGCAGCAAAAGCAGTAATAAGAGGAAAATATATAGCAATAGAGACTCACATCAAGAAACAAGAAAGAACTCAAAGAAACAGCCTAATCTCAAAGCTCAAAGATCTAGAAAAAGAACAACAAAAAAAAACCAAAACCAGTAGAAAAGAAATAATAAAAACCAAAGCAGAAATAAATGAAATTGAAACAAAAAAAAATCCAAAAGATCAATGATACCAAGAGCCGGTTCTTCAAAAAAATAAATAAAATAGACAAACCCCTAGCCAGGCTCACAAAGGAAAAAATGGAGAAAGCACAAATAAACAGGATCATAAATGAAAGAGGAGAAATCACAACGGACACAGCAGAAATCAAAAGAATAATCAGTAACTACTATGAACAGTTATATGGAAACAAGTTCAACAATCCAGAGGAGATGGACAAATTCTTACAACTCTACAATCACCCAAAGCTAAATAAAGAAGAAATAGAACACCTAAACAGACCAATTACAAGCAGCGAAATTGAAATGGTAATCAAAAACCTCCCCAAAAACAAAAGCCCAGGACTTGAAGGATTTACAAATGAATTCTACCAAACATTCAGAGACGAATTAGTGCCTACCCTTCACAAACTCTTCCAAAAAATTGAGAAAGAAGGGATAATACCAAACACGTTCTATGAAGCCAACATTACACTAATACCAAGACCGAACAAGGACAACACACAAAAAGAAAACTACAGGCCAATCTCCCTAATGAACACTGATGCAAAAATCCTCAATAAAATTTTAGCTACCAGAATCCAACAATGTATCCATAAGATAATTCACCACGACCAAGTAGGATTCATTCCAGGGACACAAGGATGGTTCAACATCCGAAAATCAATCAACGTTATCCAACACATCAACAAAAAGAAATATAAAAACCATATGATAATATCAATAGATGCTGAGAAAGCTTTTGACAAAGTGCAACACCTATTCATGATAAAAGCCCTTGAAATTCTTGGGGAGACAAGGAACATACCTCAACATCATAAAGGCCATATATGACAAGCCAACAGCCAGTATCATTCTCAATAGTAAAAAGCTGAAAGCAATTCCATTAAGATCTGGAACAAGACAAGGATGTCCACTCTCACCACTGCTTTTCCATATAGTTCTGGAAGTCCTAGCCAGAGCAGTAAGACAAGAGAAAGACATACAAGGAATCCAAATAGGAAAAGAAGAAGTCAAACTATCACTATTTGCAGATGATATGATAATATACATAGAGAACCCCAAAAACTCCACAGGAAAACTAACTCAACTCATCAATCAGTTCAGTAAAGTGGCAAGATACAAAATCAACACGCAAAAATCAGTAGCCTTCCCATACACAAACAATAAATCTGAAGAAAAAGAAATAAAAAAACCATCCCTTTTATTATCAAAACAAAAAAAAAAATCAAATATTTGGGAATAAATCTAACAAAAGAGGTAAAGGACCTATACAAAAAAAACTATAAAACACTGTTAAAAGAAATAGAAGAAGACACAAAGAAATGGAAAGACATCCCCTGCTCATGGATTGGAAGAATAAACATTATTAAAATGGCCATCCTACCAAAAGCAATATACAGATTCAATGCTATTCCAATCAAAATTTCAATGTCATTCTTCACAGAAATAGAACAATTATTGATGAAATTCATATGGAATCACCAAAAACCCCGAATAGCCAAAGCTCTCCTGAAAAAAAAAAGAAGGGAATGGAGGCATCATACTCCCAGACTTCAAACTCTACTACAAAGCCATAATCATCAAAACTGCATGGTATTGGAACAAGAACAGACACACAGACTAATGGAATCTTATAGAAAATCCAGAAATAAACCCACAGATTTATGGTCAAATAATCTTCAACAAAGGAGCAAAGAATATGCATTGGAGCAAAGAAAGTTTGTTCAATAAATGGTGCTGGGAAAACTGGGTCACTACACACAAAAGAATGAAGCTTGACTACTACCTCACACCATACATAAACACCAACTCAAAATGGATTAAAAAACTAGACATAAGACCTGAAACCATAAAATACATAGAAGGAAATATAGGCAAAACACTACGTGATTTGCACATCAAAGACATCTTTACAGACACATCACCCAAAGCAGTGATAGTGAAGGCAAAGATAAACAGCTGGGACTACATCAAATTAAAGATCTTCTGCACAGCAAAAGAGACAATAACAAAAACAAAGAGGAACCCCATCGACTGGGAGAACATTTTTGCACACAACACTAATGATAAAGGACTGATCACAAAAATCTGCAAAGAGCTGATGAGACTCAACAACAACAAAGAAAATAACCCAGTCAAAAAATGGGCGGAAGAGCTAAAAAGAAACTTCTCTGAAGAGGAAATGCAAATGGCCAACAGGCATATGAAAAAATGTTCAACATCACTTGTAATCAGGGAAATGCAAATCAAAACTACCATGAGATACCATCTTACACCAGTGAGAATGGCACATATTAAAAAACTAGCAACAACAAATGTTGGCGAGGGTGTGGAGAAAAAGGAACTCTCCTGCACTGCTGGTGGGAGTGCAATCTGGTCCAACCACTATGGAGAGCTGTGTGGAGATTCTTGACCTACTAAACATAGAGCTTCCATATGATCCAGCAATTCCACTCCTAGGTATTTACCCAAAGGACACAGAAACATCAATTCCAAAGAGCACCTGCACCCCTATGTTTATAGCAGCACTGTTTACAATAGCTAAGCTTTGGAAACAACCCAAATACCCCCAAATAGATGACTGGATCAAGAGGATGTAGTACATATACAAATGAAATATTACTCAGCAATCAAAAAAGATAAACTCACACAATTTGCAGCAACATGGATGGCACTGGAAGGGATCCTGCTCAGCAAAATAAGCCAGAAAGAAAAAGAAAAGCAGCAGATGGTCTCACTCATAGCAGGAATCTAGAAAACTTAAATAAGGGACCAGGAAAAAGAATAATTATGTGAAAGTAAAAATCAAAATCAACAAACAACTATGAACTAGAGACACTCTATTGGGGGTGGGGTGCAGGGAGGGGAGTAATTTGGTCAAAATAAGGGGGTCACAATTGTATGGGGAATATAAAAATAAAATTTATAATAAAAAAAGAAAGAAATGCAGCCATTTTCATTCATACTCAGAGAATTATTTACATAATATAAAAAAAGGTCATGTTTTAACTGCAACCCTCATGACATCTTAAGGGCATGTTTAAGGACTGCAAATACCACATAGCCAAATAAAAATTCATGTCATCTTACACTGTATTGGTAAAAAATTAATGCTACACTCAAGAAATCCTAAAGCTTGTCCTTTTTTCAAGACCTAGGACTTATATTGTGTGTGGCAAATACCAAGCATGTAAACAAAGTTTTTGACTAAAAAGCCCGTTAGTGCTCCTGGCAGATGGACCACATGTGGATTGATATACAATTCTTTGATACTGACAAAGATAATGCAAAAAGAAAAGAAAACCTTGTCTAAATAATAATAGTATTAATAATAGCTAATATAGTAGTACATGTTGGACACAGTTCTAAACATTTTATGCAGATTAACTCATTTGTCACAGCAGTAAAATTATTATCCCTATTTTACAGATGATAAAAGTGAGGCACCAATAGTTTATGTAACCAGTCAAAAGCCAAATAAGTAGTAAGTGATGGAGTTATGTTTTGAAGTCAAATAGCCAGCTCCTAGCCTACAGTTTATAAAAGTCAATCATACCAATTGATAAGATTATTAGAAACAGAGGAAGAAATGCATTTGCTTAGGGATGCAGTAAGCAGAAGATTCAGAAGAAAGCACGTTCATTGGTTTTATAGTCAACTAAGAAAAATCAAGAGGCAGACATGGGCTCAGTAAACTGAAGAACTTTCTAGTACTTTGTATTGCTCACTAGTGAGTAATCAGGCTCACTGAGTGCCCTGTGAAGGGAGTATTCAGGGAGTGGCTAGAGGGTGATGTAGAAATGATAACTATGGCCGTCTTACCTTAGGGAAAAGCTGAGGCTAGAGAATCACTAAAGTCCTTTTCTTTTCTTTTTCTTAAATATTTATCTATCCACTCACATAAGAACTGGGGTATAGGCCAGAGGTGTGGGGGGGTGAGAGGATTCACTGCAGACAGAGTGGGGAACAGAACAGGCAGACCAACTGAAGTACACTGCTGAGGGAGCAGCAGGTGAGACAGGAGGGGTCTGCTGTGTCATGTGGGCTGTTCCCTGGCTGGGGATCAAACTTGTGCTGCAGTGGCTGCAGACAGCCCCACAGGCTGCATCCTAACCCCTTGCACCACCAGGGTGGCCCTATTTTCTAACATCTATAGTTTTCAAAATGCCACATGGATCTCATTCTCAAGGAGCCAGGAACAAACACAATAGAACTTAACTAAGATGGAGCTTTAATAGGCCATCAAAAAAAGAGAAGAATTTAACATCAATACATATGCCATTATCACCTCCTAAAAACTTGTCATTTTGTTTACCATATGGATCTTACATCTCCAGTCATACTTTAATTTCCTTTGATGAGGCAATGTTTTTTCATTTCTGTTCCCTCAGGACCAAATCAAAACCTAGTTCACAGAAGGTTCTCAATAATTATATCTACTGACTCCAAAGAAATCTAGAAAACAAAATATCACATATCTTTTGAAAAAGAAAACTGTCAAGATAATAATGAAATGGGTGGGATTCAGAACAGTGAGCCCTCACACCACCTTCAGAGATGAATATCCTTGCTACCTACATCCAAATAAAGCAATGTCAGAAATGGAAACAGCACCGCAAACAATGTCATGGAATAAAACCCAAAGAAATGCCAAGTAACTAAAATATGATACACAGGTCAACTCTTTATGTACCCACTTTTCCATATCAATAGATAGTGTCAAAGAATTTATTTGTGTTGTTTAGACTGTGAAATCACTACTTTCCCATCCAGAAGGAGACAATCCAATTAAACCTGAGATTAAAGAAGTGGATAAATGTGTCCTCTGGACTGAGAAGGCCAGGAATTAGACACACTGCTAATGCTATAGCAGGCAGTCTTCAGACATGATCCATTACAGGGACGTCTTCCATCAGATGTTAGCGAGGCTAATCCTTTTGCAAAGCATGACAGCTTCTCAAACTTGACTGTGGTGAATCTAAGCCAGATTTTTATGCTATATGATCAGCTTTCAAAATACAAAATTGTGTTTATATTGTATTGGGGTTAGGTTTTATTAAATTTAAGTTTGCAAACAAAGATACAGACGCCTGTAATACAGCCTGCCTTGAATCCCTTGATGCTGATCTTGCAGAATAAAATGTCAGATGATAGCGACATGAAAATATATGAAACCAGAGCTTCTCTATAACACAATGCTGTCAAATGATAAGAGAATTTTCCACATCCTCAAAGAGAATCACTCAAATTTCCATCTCTGCAAAAAGAGCACTATAATATGTCATCAGAACATTGTTATTGACACCATAGTTTTCCAACGGAAGGTCATCAACTTTGAAGGCTTTCATCACTCTGACAGCAGGCTAGAATTCTTGAAGACTCCTTTACCTTTTTGCAGTCAGATAAGGACTTCTCACTGGCCAATGTGCTGAAAATGGTGGTCTGCAAAACAGGAAGACAGGAGATACATTAGAACCTGAAGTATGTAATGATATTGACCCTGCCCAGTTCATCTGGGAACCTATTCCTATGACCTCGCTGATTTATCTGGACTTTAAAAAGCATCTGCTCTTTGTTGTTTCACTGCCATCCTGCCCACATCGAAACATTCATTATGGGCCAACAATGACTGAGCAAGTAAGGACACTATCTTCATTTGACAAAGAAGGAAACTGGCACAATTCAGATGTCAAAGATCACATACCTCAGAAAAAGCTAGGAATCAGAGCAAAGAACCTACATTTTCAACCACACATGGAACTCTGTTTTAAAGAGATGTAAGCAAAATGTCAAATGCCCAAAACCTTTTGAATGAAAAATTTTAAGAGTAGTAGGGTAGAGCTTCTCCCCATTTAAGAGATTTGGGAATCTGAATAGCAGCACCAGGGTTTACCATCTAATCTCCACCATCTTTAACACATTCTCCTCTGACTGACTTTTCATTTGTGTTTATATTTTCTAGGCCCCATGAATCACTAAAAAGGCACGTTTGACATTCAAGGCCAATAAGGATTTACCTGCAAGTTTGTTCTTTTTGGACTATCCTATGAAGAATTAAAAAGGACTATGGTCAGTCACATAATGGCATAATGGTTTTGAATTTTTTTTCAGTAAACCTTTCTTTAATTACAAAGCCAATAGGGAAGACATTCTATGGGGTCTACACCTGAGAGGAAAAAGCAAACATTGTTTAAAAATGAACAATGATGTAAAATATATATAAATTTTTAAAATAATAATTACAAAGCTAATATATGTTCTCAATGAGTCAATCCCCTTTCTAACCTATCCTTCTGAGTTAACCAATGATAAAATTTGTGCTCATCCTTCCATATTTACTCCATTTTTAAACTAATATATTTTATTTGCTTAAATTTTAAATATAATTTTAAAATATAATTAAAAATAATTTTCAAATATAATTAATAATAGTTTATCAATTATATGTAATTAAAAGTATTATATATTAATTATGTGCATTACATTACATATGTACATATAGCAGTTTCTTTCTTTCTTCAGATAAGATTATGCTACTTAATACCATATTATTAAAAACTTTCCAGGTTAATTCATATAGATTGACTCATTCTTAAATTTACACAACATTCTATAATATGTATGTAATATACTTTAAGTATGTTTTCTTTTATTGATAGACATTTAGTGGTTTAGGTTTGGTTTTTTTTTAAAGATTTATTTATTTATATAAGAACCAGGGTACAGGCCAGATTTGCAGGAGGGTGAGAGGATTCACCAGAGACAGAGTGAGGAGCAGAACAGGCAGACGGACCGAAGACACTGATGAGGGGAGCAGCGGGCGAGACAGGAGAGGTCTGCCTTGCCATGTGGGACCCTCGCCAGCTGGCCGGCAGTTGTCGAACCGGCACTGCAGAGGCTGCGGACAGCTTCACAGCACGGTGCTCAACTGCCTGCGCCACCAGGGGAGGCCCAGTTTAGGTTTTTTATTGTTGCTTTTTTATAATTTCCTTTTGTTTGTTGTTACAAGCTATGGTGCAATGAAGAGCCTTATATATGCAATGTTATTTATATATGTCTATGAGTGTGCATATATATTTTACTGAATAGGATAAAATTTATATATATTAAAGACTTTGTTATGACCAGAAGTAGCTCTTTATATAACATAGAATTATTCACCGTCTCACTTAGGATTTTGTTTTGCTTGGGACAAGATCTAGAGAAAGTTAAGAATCTAAGTCAGCACACATTCTGGCCCAAAATAGTAAGCAGCATTATAGGACAGAAAATACAGATGTGGAGATACATATAAAAAAAAAAAGCATTTTCATAAAAAATAATTAACTTAAAGGTTTTGCTTGTGATCATCAAATTTGGTTTGCTGGAAATTTTTTTATTATTATTTTTATACAAGAGCTGGGGTACAGACCAGAGGCGCAGGAGGGTGAGAGGATTCACCAGAGACAGAGTGGGGAGCAGAACAGGCAGATCTACTGAAATACACTGCTGAGGGGAGCAGCGGGCGCGACAGGAGAGGTTTGCCATGTCATGTGGGAATCTCCCTGGCCAATAATCGAACCAGCGCTGCAGAGGCTGCAGACAGCTTCCCAGCACTGTGCTCAACACTCTGCACCACCAGGGAGGCCCTGCTGGAAATTTTTATTTGTGTTTTTGTTTCTAGAGATAGGGACACATGTTAGAAAGTTTGAACTAAAGGGCAAAAGGGAAAGAAGTAGAGAATTGTGTTGGTAGAAGAAATGAGGAAAAACAATTCAAAAAGAAGGGCAAGACAAAAAGTTCAACAAAAAAAGAGCAAAATTATGAAGGGTAGGAAAAAAACTGTTCTACTAAAGAAACAGCCATCTTTGCTTAAAGAGAATGAGGGTATTGACTCAGCCTTTGTATCTTTGTCCACCCACTGACTTAATTCCAACCACTGGTATTGACGGGCCTAGGGATAGCCGGGAAGTTCCATGTCATCTGGTCCTTTACTGCTGCCAAGTGATATCCCAGTTTCTCTCTTTTCTATATTCCTTCAGGATGCAAGGAAAGATAGTCTTACTTTCCTTGAGTAAGAAAGAGTCAAGAAAGATGAGTCAAGAGAGAGAGAGAGAAATGCCAATGAAGCAGCTCTTTGATATGGACATGCCATAGTGAAACACCTCTCTATTGTCTTTCCCCTAAATGCCTTCCTCATGACCTCTCATCACCTTTACACATGTGTGCAGGAGCACCGAACATCACGTCATGACAGAGGCCTCATTCTTCACTCTCAGATTCCTATTTGAAGGAGGTAAGGACCCAACAAGACTTAGTAATCACTAAAGCCCCATTACCTAGGCCAGTGCAGGGAAGGCACTCAATAAATATGCATTGATTGGGGAAAAAGAAAAAAAGATGGCATTAGGTGAGACCGCAGTTCTTATCCCAAAATACTGCTTTGGAAATACAATGCTGAAAAACAGTCTCACATGGAATAACATTATAAGGTGAAGCTTAGAAGAGAAGAATCAACAAAGATGAAAGACCCCTCAACAGACATTATGTATTTTCTTTCTAGATAGCATATATCTATTGTCTGGTATCCTCGTCATTTGGCTAAATTGATTTTTCAATGTCAAGCCTATGAACAATTTGGACTGGGCACTTCTTTGTTCTGAGGGGTTGTTGTACTATGCACCCTAGGAAGTTTTTGCAGAATACCTGGCCTCTATCTACCAGATTCCAGTAGCACACCCACCCCTACTTGAGTCAAGACAACCAAAAATGGCTCCTGACATTGCTAAATATCTCCTGGGGGACCAAATAACCCCCAACTGATAACAACTGGTTTAATCACTAAGGGGACCAAGTTATGGAAATTATCCTGATTCCCTGGCTAGTGCAACTAAATTTTTTCCAGGAAACAGAAGTCTGGTGATAGAAATTTCTCTCTCTATCCCTGATTTCAAGCCTCGGTGTTAGTCCTAAATAGGAGTTAGAATCTACGGAGCGCCCAAGTTCCAGCTACTGAAGATTCTGTATGGGGGCAATTTGGGAGATTCTAATTGCATTTTTAACTAAGCTTAAGATACACAACTGGAAAGAGTAATTTAAGAAGCATGTCTAAGGATTCAGACATTAAGCTGTAGCCCCAGGGGAAATGATCTTCGAAATTAAACAATACCATTCAACCTTCGAGAACAGTCTCAAGTGACCTGAGAAACATGTTTGAAGGAGAAATGAGAGTCAGAGATGGGTGAAATTAACTTCACTGAAAAAAATTAATACAAGTAGCTCTAAAGATCACATTTATAGGAAGGAATCACTTGAGCCAAAGAATAGATGTACAATGAAATCTCAGGTCCTGCATGAAGTGTGAAAGAGGTATGGTTTGGGTCAATGAAAGTCCATATCCTTAATTTGGTGAATTTCTAAAGGGATTTTACTTATATGCTTGGTCAGTCTCATTTCGTTCCCGTCGAAAGACTTTAACTGGCATTCCAGTTTCCTAATTGGAGCTATTGTGAGAGACTTTGGGTGGGCTCTCTAAACCTTCCAATAACATGTTCACTTTAATTACTGAAAATGAAAGAGTCAAAACATGGTGACTTAGCCATGCTGTGACCTCTGTGATTATTGCATCAATATTTTTCTACTAAAGAGGAAACTCCTAATGAGTCACCTCCACCAAAGTTTGTGTTACGGTGCGGCAGTCACAGAACACAAGCACAATAAAGAACAATAGCTTTTTTAGAGCATTGACTTCTAACCCTGTTGGCAGGCTGACCAGCATGAAGTGAACAGTATCATCCTCGGACAGCTGTAGCAATTTCCCAAACTGAATTTAGAAATGTGAGATTCCACTGTTGTCCATTTATATACTGATGCCTGAATTTTTAGTTATTAGAACTCTATTTTTAGTATAAGACTTTGAATCACAACAGACAACCCTTCAAAGAATGCTAGGGTATAAGAGTTACTGGAAAGAGGGAAACTGGAAATTTCATATATTATAATTTGTTGGTTTGTTACACCTCAGAAGACTTGAGTCTATCAAATCCTGTTCTGCAAGCAGATTTTTTTAATGATCTCAAGAACAGATTTTGATTTGTGTGTGTATGTGTGTGTTTCGCTCTCAAACAGAGATGGGCTAGTTTTGACAAATGATCAAATGCAGTTGAAAGTTAAGAACCATTTAAAGGAATGATTCCTGCTTAAAGCAACGGCATTTGATACCTGCAATTTGTATCCTATAGACATACTGGATGATTTCTAACAGGTAGATCTATACATATTGATAACAATTTAGAAACCTCTTACACTTGAATTAATGAGTCCCCAAAAGTGCATACTACTTGATGCTCTCTTAGGCATTTCAGTAAGCCAATTTTAGTATTTCTGGAAATAGTAAAAATTTTCATTTAGTCTTCATGCTTTAGTAGATTGGTATTGATACATATACAGTAAAAATAGTGGTAACCTCTCCAGGCAAAGTGTGGCATTCATATTTTTTAACTGCATAATTATAACACACAACCAGCTAGAGGAAAATATGTATACCCCCGAATAAATGATAAAATTACAGTGTTTTCTTATAGTTCATGAATACTGAAAATTTCAATTAGCCAAGTGAAAAGCCATTGAATGTGCCAGCAGGATTTATATCCAAGACTAATGACCATCATCTGCATCCTATTTAGCTAATGAAGGTTTGGAACACTTGTGGATAATTAAGGGAAAGCTGATGGGAGGAAATGTGAACCACGGAAAGATCAAATCTATTTATGTCTGCATTTAAAACTAAACATATCTAATAGTTCACTCAATCAATGCATAATGTCTGTTCATTTGGGATAAGATAGATGTTCATAAGTTAAGTAGGCAGGTTAGCTCCCACAACATGAAATTCAATCCTCTTTCATCCAATCAACAAATATTTATTGAAAACCATGTGTCTGTGTCCTTGTGGATCATCAACACAACAATACCAGGACTTCCCCAATGTTTTCCACCACTTTCCCTACACCAGTTTATTAGGTTTATAGCTCTGGTTGTCACTTTACCGAAGTAACTGTCATCCATCTGTCTGTCATGAGAGCTATGGTGTAACTGCAATCCAAGAGCATTATGGGAAAGCAGAAGATATGCAAGGGGCACCTGACTTTTTGAGATAGAAACAAAGCAGTCTAGCATCAGACCCTGGACTCATTAATAGAGGGGTGTTCATTTTAAGAAAACTAAGGACTGTTAAGAGAATAGACAAAACCTGATATTCTGGAGTAGCCATAATAGGAATCAAGTTCTGTGTAGCTCTACTAAATTTTATTGAATATTTTATTAGTCATCTCATTCAACTGTTACCATCCCACTAAAGTAGGGAGCACCTAAAAACCCTTTCCTTGGGTCCCTGCCATAATCCACAAATGTGTTTAACAAAGATAATGCTCCAAGGACCTGCAATCCTGGGATCCTTTTCAAGGCTGAAAATGGCACAGCTAGCTGGTAGGCATGTACATGAAGTCAACTAATCTTAGATGAATGCATACATTCATCTTTCAGAATCCCTTCCAAGCCCAAAAGGAAGGCAGGTGAAAAACATCAACAAAATCGGAGCCTACCCATACCGACCTTGGGTAGAAGCTTATCTAAGCCAATGGATCTCAAACATCAGTGGCATGAGAAACACCTAGAGGTGTTCAAACAGACTGCTGGTTTGATGCAGGAGATTTGGGGTTGTCCCAAGAATTTGCATTTCTAACACATTCCCAGGTAAGGATGACTCTTCTAATCTGGAGACCATACTTTGAAAACCTGTGGTCTAAGATATCCAAAGCAAATTAACACCAGTGATAACTATGCCTTTTATGACCTCACAAGAATGAAAAAAGTGTATCTGACTGTGATTTCCATTAATATACTTCTAATTAATGACAATACTAATAATACTTTCTGACACTTATATAAAACTTTCAATTTCTGAAGCTCCTTGGCACACACTGTTTTACTTGAGCTTTCAAACAACCCTAAAAGGTAGTTGTTATTAATCTCATTGCAGGGCACTCATAGACAGACAGGTTAGGTGGCTTTCCCAAATTATCTTAAGTAGTAAGTGTTCAAACCAAGTCTCAGGTCATTGACTTGCAGAAATATTTGAAGGGTGAGTTGTGCTATGATCCCTGTCCTCTGGGGTAGCAGAATACAATACGAAATTCATTTAAAAATTAAAGTTACAGAGGAGTCAGAGGTGAGCTGGGAAGTTTGCCCAAGCCAGGCCCCTTCTGACCAGCAGTCCGAGCCCAGAGGGGGAGCGGGCACCCATGGCCAGGGCAGATCCAGCATGCTGGAGAGTGTGACTGTCTCCTAATCAACATTTTAGAATAGGGACCTTTCTTCAATAAAGACTGCTTGAAAGTGGCAGAAGGCTCCTGGATAGCCAGAGATGAGCTGGGAAGTTTGCCCAGGCCAGGTCCCTTCTGGCCAGCAGTCCAAACCCAGAGGAGGAGCGGGCACCCAAGGCTGGGGCAGACCGGGCGCGCAGGGGAGTGCATACCCACATCGCCTTTTTAGAACAGGGACCTTTCTTCAATAAAGACTGCTTGAAACTGGCAGAAGGCTTCCCGTGGAGCCAGAGGGAAAAGGTTCCCTGTGCAGTCAAAGGCGAGCTGAAGGCCCCCACAAGCCCAGTCCCACCTGGCAGGAAGTCGGAGCCCAAAGGAGGATCCAGAGATTTGGAACCCAGAGTGCAATCCAGCTGCCCCACCTCCAGGGCAGTCTGTGGGACTTCAAGATGCACATTTGTAACTAAACACAGAAGGAGAAGAGATTCTGTGACAGTGACCTTTAACATACTCAAAGAACCACTGCCTCACTAGACTTCTGGCATAACAGTTGCCAGTTTCTGAAACTCCCGAAAGAACACACCAAAAAGATGCCAGGCAGTACCAGTGGCACAGTGTCCCAACGCATAAGGCAAATTGGAAGATAGGCAGCAGGGGAAAGATAAACTACAAGAAAAGTAGCAATGCCTCAGAAAAAAGACACACCACCAAAAAAAAAAAACAAAAAACAAAAAAAAAAAAAAAAAAAAAAAACACCCACCAGCTTGCAACTACGGTGACTTGGAAGGACTTCTGAGCCTTCCAGAAAAAGAATTTAAAATTGCCCTGATGAAAAAATTCATGGAAGTCATTAAGGAAAACAATGCTCAGAAGAATGAAATTGAGTCCCTAAAGAGGGAAGTAGAAGAAATGCAGGATCAAAGAATCACTGGAGGCGCTAGAGACTCTGGGAAAAGCAGTGAAAGCAGAATAGATGAAATGGAAGAACAAATAAGTACTCTTGAAGACACAGAAATAAAAAGAACCAAAACAGAAAAGGAAAGAGAAGTACAAAGGAAAAAGACTGAAGAAAGACTTCGGGAACTATCTGACTCCATGAGGAAAGGAAATATAAGAGTTATAGGAATCCCAGAAGGAGAGCAGAGAGATGTAGGAACAGAGAAAATATCCAAGAAAATATTTGAAGAGAACTTCCCAAATGTGAAGGAGCTGAAAATTGATATACAAGAAGCAAGAAGAACACCAAACTTCCATGACGAAAGGAAAAATACAGCAAGACACATAATAGTAAAGCTCCCAAGAATCCAGGACAAGGAAAAAATAATGAAGCTGACAAGAGGGAAGAAACAGATAACATTCAAAGGAAAACCAATCAGACTGACATCAGACTTCTCTGAATAAACACTACGGGCAAGGAGAGAGTGGAGGGACGTAGTCAACAGACTTCAAGAAAACAGATGCCAACCAAGAATGCTCTATCCCACAAAGCTCTCCTTCCTCTATGAAGAAAGAATAAGGACCTTCCCAGACAAACAGATACTCTGGAATTTCATTATGACTAAACCCCCACTCCAAAAAATACTACAAGGAGTCCTAAAGCCAGAACCTCAGAGGGACGAATAACAATGAAAGAAGGTAAAAAAAAAAGTTATTAAAAGAATAAATAAAATCAAAGAAAAGACAAGGACAAGGGCAAATACAGATGCTAACATATCAATATTAACTCTAAATGTAAATGGACTAAACTCTTCAATAAAAAGACAGAGTCGCAGGCTGGATTAGGAAACAAAACCCAACCTTTTGCTGTCTCCAGGAAACACATTTAGCTACAAAAGATAAATATAGACTCAAAGTTAAAGGATGGAAAACAATCCTACAAGCAAATGGACCAAAAAAGAAAGCAGGAACAGCTATACTTATATCAGATAAAACAGATTTCAAACTCAAAAAGGTAAAAAGAGACCCCAACGGTTTCTACATTATGATCAAGGGGACAATACTTCAAGAAGAAATAACACTCATTAACATATATTCACCCAACGAGAGAGCACCAAAATATATCAGACAACTATTATCATCTTGGAAAACAGACATCAGAGAAAACATATACGTAGTGGGAGACTTCAACACACCACTATCAACAATGGATAGATCAACGAGACAAAAAATAAGTAAAGACACTAAAGCTCTAAATAAGGATCTAGAGCGCTTGGGCTTAACAAACATCTATAGAACACTAAACCCAAAAAAATCTGAGTACACATTTTTCTCAAGCGCACACGGATCATTCTCCAGGATCGATCACATACTGGGACACAAGTCAAACATCAACAAATACACCAAGATTGAAATCATACCAACCATCTTTTCTGACCATGAAGGCATCAAACTAGAAATAAACCATAAAAAGAAGGCAAGGAAATCTCCTACCTCATGGAGATTGAAAACCACACTACTGGAAGACCACTGGACTAATGAGGAGATCAAAGAAGAAATTAAAAAATTCTTTGAATTGAATGACAAGGAGGACACCAATTTCCTAAATGTATGGGATGCAGCAAAAGCAGTAATAAGAGGAAAATATATAGCAATAGAGACTCACATCAAGAAACAAGAAAGAACTCAAAGAAACAGCCTAATCTCAAAGCTCAAAGATCTAGAAAAAGAACAACAAAAAACCCCCAAAACCAGTGGAAAAGAAATAATAAAAACCAAAGCAGAAATAAATGAAATTGAAACAAAAAAAAATCCAAAAGATCAATGATACCAAGAGCCGGTTCTTCGAAAAAATAAATAAAATAGACAAACCCCTAGCCAGGCTCACAAAGGAAAAAATGGAGAAAGCACAAATAAACAGGATCATAAATGAAAGAGGAGAAATCACAACGGACACAGCAGAAATCAAAAGAATAATCAGTAACTACTATGAACAGTTATATGGAAACAAGTTCAACAATCCAGAGGAGATGGACAAATTCTTACAACTCTACAATCACCCAAAGCTAGATAAAGAAGAAATAGAACACCTAAACAGACCAATTACAAGCAGCAAAATTGAAATGGTAATCAAAAACCTCCCCAAAAACAAAAGCCCAGGACCTGATGGATTTACAAATGAATTCTACCAAATGTTCAGAAACGAATCAGTGCCTATCCTTCACTAACTCTGCCAAAAAAATTGAGAAGGAAGGGATAATACCAAACACGTTCTATGAAGCCAACTTTACAATAATACCAAAACCGAACAAGAACAACGCAAAAAAAGAAACTACAGACCAATCTCCCTAATGATCACTGATGCAAAAATCCTCAATAAAATTTTAGCTATCAGAATCCAACAATGTATCCATAAGATAATTCACCACGACCAAGTAGGATTCATTCCAGGGACACAAGGATGGTTCAACAACCGAAAATCCATCAATTTAATCCAACACATCAACAAAAAGAAATATAAAAACCATATGATAATATCAATAGATGCTGAGAAAGCTTTCGACAAAGTGCAACACCCATTCATGATAAAAGCCCTTGAAATTCTTGGGATACAAAGAACATACCTCAACATCATAAATGCCATATGTGACAAGCCAACAGCCAGTATCATTCTCAATGGCGAAAAGCTGAAAGCATTTCCATTAAGATCTGGAACAAGACAAGGATGTCCACTCTCACCACTGCCAGAGCAGTAAGACAAGAGAAAGACATACAAGGAATCCAAATAGGAAAAGAAGAAGTCAAACTATCACTATTTGCAGATGATATGATAATATACATAAAGAACCCCAAAAACTCCACAGAAAAACTAATTCAACTCATCAATCAGTTCAGTAAAGTGGCAGGATACAAAATCAACAAGCAAAAATCAGTAGCCTTCCTACACACAAACAATAAATCTGAAGAAGAAGAAATCAAAAAAACCATCCCTTTTATTATCAAAACAAAAAAAATCAAATACTTGGGAATAAATCTAACAAAAGAGGTAAAGGACCTATACAAACAAAACTATAAAACACTATTAAAAGAAATAGAAGAAGACACAAAGAAATGGCAAGATATCCCCTGCTTATGGACTGGAAGAATAAACATTATTAAAATGGCCATCCTACCAAAAGCAATATACAGATTCAATGCTATTCCATAAAAATTTCAATGTCATTCTTCAAAGAAATAGAACAATTATTGATGAAATTCATATGGAATCACCAAAAACCCCAAATAGCCAAAGCTCTCCTGAAAAAAAAAAAAAAAAAACAAGAAGGGAATGGCGGCATCAAACTCCCAGACTTCAAACTCTACTACAAAGCCATAATCATCAAAACTGCATGGTATTGGAACAAGAACAGACACACAGACCAATGGAATCAAATAGAAATCCCAGAAATAAACCCACAGATTTATGGTCAACTAATCTTCGACAAAGGAGCAAAGAATATGCATTGGAGCAAAGAAAGTTTGTTCAATAAATGGTGCTGGGAAAACTGGGTCGCTACTTGCAAAAGAATGAAGCTTGACTACTACCTAACACCATGCACAAAAACCAACTCAAAATGGATTAAAGAACTAGACATAAGATCTGAAACCATAAAATATATAGAAGGAAATATAGGCGAAACGCTACATGATACGCACCTCAAAGACATCTTTACAGACACATCACCCAAAGCAGTGATAGTGAAGGCAAAGATAAACAGCTGGGACTACATCAAATTAAAGAGCTTCTGCACAGCACAAGAGACAATAACAAAAACAAAGAGGAACCCCATCGACTGGGAGAACATTTTTGCACACAATGCTAACGATAAAGGATTGATCACAAAAATCTACAAAGAGCTGATGAGACTCAACAACAACAAAGAAAATAACCCAGTCAAAAAATGGGCAGAAGAACTAAAAAGAAACTTCTTCGAAGAGGAAATGCAAATGGCCAACAGGCATATGAAAAAATGTTCAACATCACTTGTAATCAGGGAAATGCAAATCAAAACTACCATGAGATACCATCTTACACCAGTGAGAATGGCACATATTAAAAAAACTAGCAACAACAAATGTTGGTGAGGTTGTGGAGAAAAAGGAACTCTCCTGCACTGCTGGTGGAAGTGCAATCTGGTCCAACCACTATGGAGAGCTGTGTGGAGATTTCTTGACCTACTAAACATAGAGCTTCCATATGATCCAGCAATTTCACTCCTAGGTATTTACCCAAAGGACACAGAAACATCAATTCCAAAGAGCACCTGAACCCCTATGTTTATAGCAGCACTGTTTACAATAGCTAAGCTTTGGAAACAACCCAAATGCCCAAAAATAGATGACTGCATCAAAAAGATGTGGTACATATACACCATGGAATATTACTCAGCATTCAAAAAAGATAAACACATGCAATTTGCAGCAACATAGATGGAGCTGGAAAGGATCATGCTCAGCAAAATAAGCCAGAAAGAAAAAGAAAAATACCGGATGGTCTCACTCATAGCAGGAATCTAGAAAACTTAAATAAGGGACCAGGAAAAAGAATAACTATAAGAAAGAAAATATCTAAATCAACAAACTATGAACTAGAGACACTCTATTGGCGGGTGGGGGGCGGGGAAAGGAGGGATTGGGGTGAAAATAAGGAGGTTGTAATTGTATGGGGAATATAAAAAGAAAATTTAAAGAAAAAAAAGAGAAAAATATTTTAAAAGTCCAAAAAGAAAAAAAGAAAAAGGAAAAAAAAGTAAAAATTAAAGTGAGATTGTTCTAGACATACACTATTAAGAATCAAGAATTGTTGGCTAATAAATTAATGTTTTCTTAACATTTATAAAAGCTTAACATTGATAGCTAATTATATAAAAGATGTCCCCCCAAAAAGCTCATTAAGGCGACAAAGTAGAATAGAGATTGAGACATGTATATTTAAAGTTCAGACACAAAGTTAAAGTCAGCAGTGACCATAAACCCTAGAAAGAGAATACTGTTGGGAAAAGAGGTGCTACATTATATACTGGTTCTCCCTTCCTGCAGAAGAGACCAGATCTCTGATGTTTCCATCAGGTTAATATCTTTGGGTAGATAACCACGGGGAGCACTGGAGCTACAGGGAGCCCAAGGAACTCCAGAATTTACAAACTGCACAGTGGTAAAAGGACACAACTCAAGGATACTGTTCATGAAGTCCCTCCCTTGGCTGAAACCTCACAGCTTGAAGATCCCATGAGACCTGCAAGACACTGTGCTCTGAGCAAGGAGGAGAAGCTGTCAGAAAACATTTCATGCACTTTGTGACTGTATTTGAATGTGGCCAATTAGTATGTAGCCAATTAGTACCAAGGAGAGAAAGTAGAGTGATAAAAAGCTTCAAAGAAGACACAACAAACTGCAACCTAATTGGACAAAAGGCACTGAGTGGTGTGAGCCACATCCCACAAGACTGCAGACCAATTTCCCTATAGCCAGTAACATGAATAGAACAAAAATAGAGGTCCCTAACTCAGGGTGGCCCCATTGTTTTCCCCTGAAATGGTAAGTGCTAAAGGTAAGTAGGATTGAAGAAAGTGAAACAAACCACAGGAGCAGAATATTTTTGTGCATTGTGATTTTAAAAGAATAGTAAGAAACCTCAGAACTCACATTCTATGTATATAACCACTTCTATTTTTTGAGTCAATAACGATGGTACTTTAAGTAATAGGACCACAATATTCTGTAAGACTATTATTCAATAATTGGTAATTTTAATCCCTAGGATTCTTTCAGATCTCTACTATACCTTAAACAAACCCCTTTGATGGAACTTCATATCGGTGGTAGATCTCCCACTTTGTACTGTAAACTTGTGGAGGCCAGAAGTCAATTTTTAATCATCTTTGTACCTATACTTCAGCATGGTGGTGGGCACAGGAATGAGAACACATTTGGGACTTCATAATTATAGTTGAGAATTCAGTGAATGAGATAAAGGAGGCAAATGGCAGGAAAAGGAACAAGAGAAGTAGGTACAGAGGGAGGGAAGATGGGAAATAGAGTAACAAGGTGGGGACAATATACTATGTAGAAAAGTGTTATGAATTGAATTGTGTTCCCCCCCAAAAAAGAGATGTTGATGTCATAACCCCTCATATCTGTGAATGTGACTCGTTTGCAAGAAGTATCTTTGCAGGGCATCCAGTTAAGATGACATCATTAGGGTGCTTCCTAATCCATGACTAGTATCCTTATGAAAGACTAGTGGACAGATACAGACACACACAGCGGGAAGATGTGGTGAAGAAAACCCTGTGGTGATGGAAGCAGAGACTGGGTGAACGCAGCTGCAAAGGACTACGAGGACTGTAGAAACAAGAGAGCAGCAAGGAAGAACCCTGCCCAGAGAATGTGGCTTTGCTAAACACCTTGATGCAGGACTTGTAGCTCTCCAACTGTCAAACAATACAGTTCAGTGTTTTAAGTCATTCATTTTTGTGGTATCTTTACAGTAGCCCTAGCAAACTAACACAGAGAACATGTCTGAAGGATCTATATTTACTGATCATGGATTGCAGGGATTGACAAACTTTTCCTGTAAAGAGATACAAAGTATTTTAGGCTTTCTGGGCCCTAAGATTTCTCAACAACTCAATTTTGTCACTATTGTGAAAGGAGTCATTGACAAAACATGAATGTGTAGCTGTGTTCCACTTTCCATTAGAACATTATGTTACAGGTAATTGGAATTTGAATTACATTTAATTGTTATATGTCATTAAATATTATTTTTGTTTTGTTTTCCAACTATTTAAAAATGTGAAACTTACTCTTACTTTGCTGACCACAGAAAAACAGGCGGTGGACCAGATTTGACCTGCAAGTTCCAATCTGTCTACCTCTGGGTACAAATGTTGGAATAAGAAACAGCTGGCTCTACTCTCCTGACTCCCAATTTTTATTTGTACAACTTTGATTAAACCACTGGCTTCTGGCTTCAAAAGATGGTAACAAACTTTTCTCTACCCACCTGGAAGATTATTATGGAGAAAAGATGAAATCAATTTGCAATATTTTATATATGGTAATGGTATTGATACTTTGATGTATTTAGCTGTGTCTTCCTCTTCAGAAATACCTATTAACAATAAGGCCAGGGTGTTAATCCATTGGCAGTGAATCATGGAACCAGGGCAGGCTAGAAACAAACACATGAGCCCTTTTCATCACATCTTCAGATGCATCAGAGAAGAGGTCAAGAAGATGAACACACACAAAACTCTGGGCAGAAGGAGGACTTTCTGATTAAACAGGAACTCTGAGACAAATATTCACTGCCTTTGGTCCCATTTGACTCTGGGCTACTGCTGAACGAAGAATTTCTTCTTTATGGAAATGTTCTGGATTAGGGCTGGCTTGCTACCGGAAGGCCTTCTAGTGTAGCTCAGTTCCCTGCATCATCATTCCAAACAAATACTCATCAGTCACTGAAGCTCCTTTGGCTAGCTTGAGCCCATTCCATGGTGCCAACAGCTGACATAGCCATAAATATTACCCTGCATGCAGAACTATCTTCACACTCTTCACCATAAGGAATTGGAACATTGCCATTGTGTTCTGCGGGGGTTGGACTTAAGCTGACAGCTCCAGATTTTCAGGTCTGGCACAAGTAAAGCCAAAGAAATCACCAAGAAATAAAGAAATCATTTTGCTCATACTGCATAGGACTATAGGCCTCCCTAAACTGAGTCTTTATACCTGTGAGGGGCGGGAGCAAATCCCTCTAAATTACTATGATAGCCTGTCAGTCATAAGTCCTTAGAAATAGGAATTTTATTCCAAATAAATTATTCCAATTCCCTTTCATCCCTAAAACTGTGATTTTTTTTTTTTTTTGATATAGAAAGTTGCCACTAGACTTAGTCTCAGTTTCTGACTTTCAAACTCATGTTGGAAGAAACCATAGCATCCAAAGTCTTAGCCAATTTGTGGCTGCTACAATATCCAGAGTCTTATCCTTCCTGTTGACTCGCTCCCATAGCCACATCCACCCTGGCACATCATCACCACCTGCCTTCAGAAGACCAGAGAAGAAAATCATGGCTATTGAATCTCTCAACAACTTGGCACTCTTCTTCTAAAAGAGTTCGCATCCAGCGTGGGGAGGCCAACAGTGTCCCTCTTGGAAGCAGGGTAGCTTAATGGAAAGGGCATGAGCTCAATTCCGAGCTTGTTGCTTGTTATGTGAACTGGGGCTCCTCACTTAAATTCTCTGAGCCTCAATTCTTTATCTGTAAAATGAGAATAAGACCATTACCTTAGAGTACTTTAGAGTGCTTTGTAAAATTTAAGAGGACTGGGCCTCCCCGGTGGCGCAGCAGTTGAGCGCTGGGTTGTGAAGCTGCCCGCAGCCTCTGCAGCACCAGTTCGATCCCCGGCTGCTCCCGGCCCTGGAGGAGGGTCCCACATGGCGCACAGACCTCTCCTGCCGCCCTCTGCTCCCCTCAGCAGTGTGCTTTGGTCCTTCTGCCTGCTCTGCTCCCTGCTCTGGCTCTGGTGAATTCTCTCACCCTCCCGTGCTTCTGACTGTACCCAGTGCTTGTATAAAAATAAATCTTTTAAAAAAAAATTTAAGAGGACCTTTGCTCAAAAAATAGTAGCCATTTTTATTTCTTAGCAGCTTGGCCATCTTCTCCAGCTCTGTCTTACTCACACTTTCTCTAATGACTTCACAAATGCCTAAGTACAAGGATATTCCTATGCCACAAAAGCACGTGATGGTGAATGAGGAAACAAGGAAGAAGCTACAAGGAAACAAAGCCTGGGCTTTTGAAGAGCAAGGGCTAGGAGCAGGGAGAAAATATTGGCCTTTCCCCTCCCTCAAATGATCTTCAGGTTATTATATAATGGCAATTTTCATTCTCCTCATTAAACTTCATGCTCCTTCAAACATCTCAGAAAGATGGGAATGAAACTGATGACCTGTCTTGGGCATTAGAGTTGAAACGCTCAGTCTTTGGAGGGATTCTTACTACTAAGAAGGGTGGTGGGACTATCTTTTATCCTAAGATTTAAGAAAATGTCTTATTTCTCTTTCATACTAATTCCATGTACTAATATATACCTAAATAGATTAATCTTAAAAAAAAAAACACACCAACTAGTAAATTTGTAATTCAAGCTGATGAAGTACTAACATATAGACTTGGTAGGTAGGGAGGAGGAGCAGGAGGTCATGGAAGAAAGACATTTTCATAATTACTAGTTATTACAAGTCATTTAAATGGATGCACAACAAGAATGGAGGTTGCAGGGCCCAATGTGATGTGTTCCTGTTTAAAAGCCCAGCTCTGTCATTAGTAAATGAATGGTGATGTGCCATTATCTCAGACACTCTAAGTGATGATTTGACAGAAAATCGATGGCTACACAATTTTACTGCACACCAGAAATAAAAATAAAAGATCTAGCTTGCCATAAGCACATTTCATAATTAGAGCACTGACAGATGTGGTCCTTATCCTAGCACCAAATTGCTGCATCTTTATTCTTCAGAGAGTTTATTTTGAGTTCCACCTGCACAAGGTTTCCAAGTGAAAGGCTAATAAGAGATGATTAAAGTGTTCCCCGGGGCTTGGGGAAATCCCATGCTTCTCCCTTTTTTCTTTTTTTTTTTTTTTCATTTCTTACAACTGCCCTGGGCCCATTTATTCAACAAATATTACTGAGTACTTATGTTGCAGGCATTAGGTCGGGTTCTGTTGGGAGTATAGAGATGTATGAAATATGACATGTGCCTTGAAGAGATGACAAGTAAATCGGTGAAGCTTCTTTTATCCTAGGGAGAAGTTCTCCTGAGTTTTGACCTGGTTTTTTTCTCTTCTGTGTCTTCCATGCCTCCTGTGTGATCACTTTTTCATTTGTGTCACTTCTGTACTTATACACATATTTTTAACAGTGTTTTTCATACTATATTACATTCACTTCACTATGTCTTTTGTCTTCAGAGAGCTCTTTGGAAGCAGAGGCCATGCCTTATTCACACCCCCGCTCTGCATGTCACGATGACTGGGACGTCGTAGATTATGTATATATTCAACAAACTAAAAAATAATCAATGCACTTCCATGGCTTCAACTACTAGCTATATGACAATCATTATGTAAGTATATATTCATCCCTAATCTCCCTCCCAATTGCCTAGTGAATGTCCTGTGGGGACTTACAATTTGATCTGTCCAAAGTTTCATACATTGCATTCCCTCCTGCAAATCTCTCCAATTATTCATATTTTGATTGATGGAGAAACATCCATTCCCTTTTTTAATCTCAAGTGTCAGTGTTTACATTTACTCTTCTCTTTTCCTCATATAGCACATCCTACTGATTCCAGGACAGAAAACTCTCACGTCATAAAGCTTTCTTTTCTCTTTGCCTTTGCTACTGCCTTGGTTCAGATTCTTGTCACCTCTAATTTATTTTCCAACTAAATTTCCCCGATATTGGTCCCACCTCTACATTAAAAAATTTGATTCTGCCACTAATCACTTTAAAGATCTCTGCTATTTCCCCAATGACTATGAGAATATGCCTTTGTTTCTGATCATAGTGCCTGTTGACAATTTCACTACACCTTATTTCATCAGGCTAGTTTGTGATGCTCTCCACATCCTATAAGTTAATCCTATAAGCCAGGATTGTTAAATTGTTTTCTGCACAAGCTAGGGAGACTTGTAAGTTCTTGCACATAACTATTATATCCTTGCCTCCCTAATTGCCTGGCCAATTCCTACTTTCCTCTGCTAAGACTTCCCTTATTTCCCCAAGAGTACTTAGTGGTTTCCCTCTCTGGTTTCCTAAAGTCCTTAACTCTCATTTATAGATTTTTAAAGTGATGTCTTGCTAGCTAGACTGAAAACTAAGTGAGTGCTAAAGAAATCAACTTCATTCATTTCTGTTACCACAGGTCAAGTGGTCATGATAGAGAGTCAAGGAGTGTTTGATAAAATAATGACTGAGTCACTAATTTAACAGTCTAAGGTGAGTCAGAGATGTAATTAGGCACCAACTGTGTCAAGGGTAGTTGATGTCATAGTTAAGATTAAGAGTTCCTAGAAAAGTATATTATTATAAGACATAAAAGAATGGGATAAATTCCTATGGAGCACTGGTGTTTATTAAGAGGAAAGGAAAGAAGAATCAGCTACGAGAATTGAGAAAAAGCAGTCAGAAGTGTAAGAGGGCTGACATGTCACAGATTAGGATACTACTTCCTCAAAAAAAATAATGCTCATAATCTCCCAAAATTGTATTAAAATCCCTTTTTGTGTACCCCCACTTCATACCACACTTATCCCAATCAGAGTACTCATCACAGTATATTTTAACTATCCACTGGTATGCAATTCTTATAGAATATTATAGTTCCCCAAAAGCAGGGACTCTGTCTTATCAATGATATATAATGTAGTGCATGACACATAGTGTTCAATAAATATTTGTTCAACAATTGAAAAAAATGAATGATTAAATAAATGAGGAGGGCCTCCCTGGTGGCGCAGCGGTTGAGCGCTGGGTTGCGAAGCTGCCCGCGGCCTCTGCGGCGCAGCTTCGATCCCCGGCTGCTCCCCGGCCACCAGAGGAGGGTCCCACATGGCGCGCAGACCTCTCCTGCCACCCGCTGCTCCCCTCAGCAGTGTACTTCGGTCCTTCTGCCTGCTCTGCTCCCTGCTCTGGCTCTGGTGAATTCTCTCACCCTCCCGCACTTCTGACTGTACCCAGTGCATGTATAAACAAAACAAACAAACAAATAAATAAATAAAACATGCCTCTATAAAAAAAAAAAAGACTTTAAAAATAAATAAATAAATAAATGAGGAGTGAAATGTAATCAAGAAATCATAGAAGATAAAGATTGTAAGAAGATTTTAATATTTGGAAAGAATACTGGGTGACTTCCAGTCTTGTTTTCCCACATAAACCTATGTAAATATCATTGATTTCACACTGGAAGGTTCAAGAATTTGATATTAAAAAGTTTCATGGCTGTCACTGGCTTCCTTCTCACAGCCATCACTATGAAGATGGATGCATGGCTCTGAATATGTTGTCACCCAGATAACATAACAGAGTCACTATCATCCTTAAAAGATAAAAAGTTAAATGCATCATGCAAAATTGCTTTATCAAATAATGTTCTCTTTAAGCCAAGGAAAGTTTAAATAATTGTAATCAACTCATTTCCTAGTGACCTTGAGTTTTTGGTTATAACATTCCATACATATTATAACCATATTCCCTCTATTTGAGGAATCTTCACAAAGTGGAACAGATTATTTATCATCCTAAGCCCCCAAGTTGCTGATATAAAAGGAATATTTTGATGATAAATCCCTAGGCGAATGAATGGATGAGAACCTCTGACAGATTGCTAATGTTTTGTTTTTAAGATTTACAAATGAGGAGAACTTGAAATAAAGAAAATGGGAAAAGGGGTACATAAGCACAGCCTGTAGACTACAAATGCCCTTCAGGACATAAGGTGGGGAATTAAAAGGAACAGATTTCAGCAGTTTCTGAGTTTCTGAGAATTGAAAATTTAGCCATGGGCAGGGGGGAGGAGGGGAAACCTACATAAACACAAAGATGCTAAGTAAATTGCCTTCTTCCCTCTTGTCCTTGACTTCACCAGTGAGGACCACTCACACAGAGGGGACTGTCAAAGAAAGGTCTCAGAAAGGAATTTGCTATTTCTCAGCCTTGTCCCTTGGCAGGTTAAGTGAAGGTGACTAAATCTTTCCTATTAACTACATCTTGTATACAGTCTGGATATCCAGGACTCAGAACTCACTGGGACCATGTTCCGAAGTTAATAAACCTGTTTCTGTAAGTTAGAGACTTGAACGAAATGCTTTTTCTTTTTTCTTTTTGGTTCAAGACATTCCAGAAGCCTACTTCCCAGAGTGGTCTGCCAGAAACTAAGGGAATCCAAATGCCTGATCAAGTTTTGCTGTGCCCCACACTGCCTCTGGGGAGCGCTGTTTGTTCTCAGGAACCCTTGCTCCTTATCGAGAAACAATTCACAGCTCCGGGACATCAGGTCTCTCTCCACCCTTGATCAAGGCAGGAGTTCAGAAAAACCATGTTTTTATTGTTTAATTGGAAACCCTAACATTTTTAAAGGGCTGTCAGAAAACAATTGCACACTGCGCAAAGAGGGCTAAGTTCTATGGTGTGAATTAGAAAAGCCTTCTGGTGTCAAGGAGAAGCATTGTCCTAAAATATCAGTGTAACATCGTAGAAAAAGTGTGAAACTTAGGATAGTTGAAATACATAGTCTATTTTTGACTGCAACCCATATTAGTAACACAACTTTGTCTAAGTTAAGGAAATTTCTGGGCGATAGTTCCCTCCACTTTAGAATGAAAACAAAAAGCCCATGAGGATTAAATGAGGATGAGGATTAAATACAATCATATATGCATGGCACATAGCTCAGACATCTGGTGGACATTTAATAAATATCACTCTTTTCCCACTCTAAGTTAATAAAAAAAAAAATAGGCTAGGAAAGGGCGTTTATCTGTTAAATGACTTTTAACATAGTACTGAACTCCAATAGGTTAAGATAGATACAGCATAATGCCAGATACAGTATTTTAGCACCTAAAAGATATTGATTATAAAACATCATTAAAGAAGAGGGCTGCTAATGATGATGGTGTGGTCATTGACTACATGAAGCATAATTTTAGCAATGTTAAAATATGAAAATATTTTTATAAAATCAATGAAATACAGTGTCTTGGATTCCAGTTATATTTGGAGATAAAATAGAAACAAGAACCAGGACACAGAGAGACTCGTATTTCCTTCTGTGGCATAATTTCTTTATCTTAAGAGGAAGAAAATCATGAAGGTGTAGGCCAAAGAGTCAAATAATTGCTTAACTGGGACTTCCTTTTAATACTGTTTACTCATTTACACCAGTAACTAGATATGCAAAAACACCATATGAGGAAAAAGATAAGTGGAAGAAGAAAAGAGAATTTTAGGAGGTTTAACTTCTTTTCAAAATCATCATTAACTCCCAACTTAGTGTTATTAAATTTGACTAAGTATTTAAAGTGTATATATAGTTCTACATAGTAATTCTGAAGGCTTGTATAACACTAATTTACAGCTTCCTTGACCACTTAGCTATGCAACCTATAGCGACATTTAGTGGTGGCTCCTTCACATTACAACCAGGTGTCCCAAAGGGGCAGTACAACTGCTGGAATGGCATGACGAAGCAAAATTCTTCTTTATCATAGTGATTCAATGTCCCTGTAATCTTGCCTGAGAGATGTTATTAAGAGATCTTCTTGAGGTGGTGCTAGAAGCAGTAGCAGCTAACATCACTGCAATCTTGCATTTTATATCATTCAGTGTCTTTAATTCATAACAGAATCATAGAGCTGGAAGAGACCCTAGGGGTTATCTAATCCAATTCTCTCATTTGCAGATTACAAAACCATGATTCAAATAGGCTAACCCAAGGTCTGAGCAGGAGAGGATCCAGGCCACCTGATTCTAAAAGCATTGTTCTCTCAATTAAATTACCCTGCGGTTCACAAAGTATAGATTCAAAACAAGGGTCATACAAATTTTTCAACACCAGTTCATTGACCACTTAAAATGTAATGAAGTATATTGAAAGGATATTTAGAATTCTTTTAGTAAGTTTGAGAAGAATTAGGTACTGAAACATAAAAAACAGTCAATAAAGCTAATATTTAAAGAGCTCTGACTACCCTATGAGGTAAGTAGAGTTATTTACCCCCACTATACAGTTGAGGAAATCAAAGCATAGAGAGTTCCTGGTAATTACTAATTCTCAGAAGAAAAAAAAAACCCTAAAATTTACATAAAACAGTAAATGCAATGGTAACATACTACATGGTTCAATTGTAAGTGGTAATAGAATAAGTTCTGTAATATAAACCACAACTTAGAGCATAACCATACTTGGAAGACAGAAGAGTAAGTAGGTGTTGAAAATGGAGCAAGACAGACAGAGATAAGGGATATAAGAAAACTAAATCATCAGTTTCTATAGTACACATCAAAAGAAAATACCACAGTGAACATAGAGATATTTATATGGAGGCAAATCCAGATGAACAAGAGAAATGAGAATTAAAGTGATTGTCTATGATGAGAAGATCAACAGTGGGGAGGAAGAGGATAGAGTACGACTGTTTTTAATTAGGTTTATGTGTGCAATTATACAATGACATAATGTAAAATCAAATTTATAAACTAAGACAAAATAAAGTCAAATTACTAAAAATATTGCTTTCAAGTTGTGTGCAAAAAGACAAAAATGCTTCACATTTTTAAATAAACTGAAACATTTTACACAGAGATCATATGTCATTTGCAAACAATGCAAAACATCAACCAGTCTATGTTCAAATAAAGGCTTTGCTCCCATAATTAAAAGATTATAAATAAACGCACAGTGATATATTTTAAGTCAAACTATTTGCGGCAGTACCTATGGCTTTTTATGATATTCCTCTTCGACTTGAGTTTTTAAATTAACCATCTAGTGTCTCAGTGGTGTTTGCTGTAGTAGTGGGTGCTGTTGTGTTCTGCTCACACCCCCTTCAGAGCTGAGACACTCTCTCCCTTAACTCTGGGAGTGCTGGCAGCTAGACCACTCTCTAGAGACTTCCCACAGCCAAAAAATGCCAGGTGTCCACGGGCACCAAGCTTTTTCCCATAACGCTCAAAGTGCTGATATAAAGAACAATTCTGTTTTTGGTTTTATCTATTCAAATTTTATTTTTTTATTTTTTTATTTAAATTTTATTTTTATATTCCCCATACAATTACAACACCCTTATTTTGAACCCAATCCCTCCTTTCTCCACACCCCACCTGCCCATAGAGTGTCTCTAGTTCATAGTTGTTTGTTGATTTTGATATTTTCTTTCTTATAGTTACTCTTTTTCCTGGTCCCTTATTTAAGTTTTCTAGATTCCTGCTATGAGTGAGACCATCTGCTACTTTTCTTTTTCTTTCTGGCTTATTTTGCTGAGCATGATCCTTTCCAGTGCCATCCATGTTGCTGCAAATTGCATGTGTTTATCTTTTTTGAATGCTGAGTAATATTCCATGGTGTATATGTACCACATCTTCTTGATGCAGTCATCTATTTTTGGGTATTTGGGTTGCTTCCAAAGCTTACCTATTGTAAACAGTGCTGCTATAAACATAGGGGTGCAGGTGCTCTTTGGAATTGATGTTTCTGTGTCCTTTGGGTAAATACCTAGGAGTGGAATTGCTGGCTCATATGGAAGCTCTATGTTTAGTCGGTCAAGACTCTCCACACAGCTCTCCATAGTGATTGGACCAGCTTGCACTTCCACCAGCAGTGCAGGAGAGTTCCTTTTTCTCCACAACCTCACCAACATTTATTGTTGCTAGTTTTTTAATATGTGCCATTCTCACTGGTGTAAGATGGTATCTCATGGTAGTTTTGATTTGCATTTCCCTGATTACAAGTGATGTTGAACATTTTTTCATATACCTGTTGGCCATTTGCATTTCCTCTTCAGAGAAGTTTCTTTTAATCTCTTCTGCCCATTTTTTGACTGGGTTATTTTCTTGGTTTTTGTTGAGTCTCATCAGCTCTTTGTAGATTTTTGTGATCAATCCCTTATCGTTAGCGTTGTGTGCAAAAATGTTCTCCCAGTCGGTGGGCTTTCTCTTTGTTTTTGTTATTGTCTTTTTTGCTGTGCAGAAGCTCTTTAATTTGATGTAGTCCCAGCTGTTTATCTTTGCCTTCACTATCACTGCTTTGGGTGATGTGTCTGTAAAGATGTCTTTGATGTGCATATTATGTAGTGTTTTGCCTATATTTCCTTCTATGTATTTTATGGTTTCAGGTCTTATGTCTAGTTTTTTAATCCATTTTGAGTTGGTGTTTATATATGGTGTGAGGTAGTAGTCAAGCTTCATTCTTTTGCATGTAGTGACCCAGTTTTCCCAGCACCATTTATTGAACAAACTTTCTTTGCTCCAATGCATATTCTTTGCTCCTTTGTTGAAGATTAGCGGACCATAAATCTGTGGGTTTATTTCTGGATTTTCTATTAGATTCCATTAGTCTGTGTGTCTGTTCTTATTCCAATACCATGCAGTTTTGATGATTATGGCTTTGTAGTAGAGTTTGAAGTCTGGGAGTGTGATGCCTCCATTCCCTTCTTTTTTTTTCAGGAGAGCTTTGGCTATTCAGGGTTTTTGGTGATTCCATGTGAATTTCATCAATAATTGTTCTATTTCTATGAAGAATGACATTGAAATTTTGATTGGAATAGCATTGACTCTGTATATTGCTTTTGGTAGGATGGCCATTTTAATAATGTTTATTCTTCCAGTCCATAAGCAGGGGATATCTTGCCATTTCTTTGTGTCTTCTTCTATTTCTTTTAATAGTGTTTTATAGTTTTCTTTGTATAGGACCTTTACCTCTTTTGTTAGATTTATTCCCAAGTATTTGATTTTTTTTTTGTTTTGATAATAAAAGGGATGGTTTTTTGATTTCTTCTTCAGATTTATTGTTTGTGTATGGGAAGGCTATTGATTTTTTGCGTGTTGATTTTGTATCTTGCCACTTTACTGAACTGATTGATGAGTTGAGTTAGTTTTTCTGTGGAGTTTTTGGGGTTCTCTATGTATATTATCATATCATCTGCAAATAGTGATAGTTTGACTTCTTCTTTTCCTATTTGGATTCCTTGGATGTCTTTCTCTTGTCTTACTGCTCTGGGTAGGACTTCCAGTACCATATGGAAAAGCAGTGGTGAGAGTGGACATCCTTGTCTTGTTCCAGATCTTAATGGAATTGCTTTCAGCTTTTTGCTATTGAGAATGATACTGGCTGTTGGCTTGTCATATATGGCCTTTATGATGTTGAGGTATGTTCCTTGTATCCCAAGAATTTCAAGGGCTTTTATCATGAATGGGTGTCGCACTTTGTCGAAAGCTTTCTCAGCATCTATTGATATTATCATATGGTTTTTATATTTCTTTTTGTTGATGTGTTGGATAACATTGATTGATTTTCAGATGTTAAACCATCCTTGTGTCCCTGGAATGAATCCTACTTGGTCGTGGTGAATTATCTTATGGATACATTGTTGGATTCTGGTAGCTAAAATTTTATTGAGGATTTTTGCATCAGTGTTCATTAGGGAGATTGGCCTGTAGTTTTCCTTTTTTGTGTTGTCCTTGTTTGGTTTTGGTATTAGTGTAATGTTGGCTTCATAGAACGTGTTTGGTATTGTCCCTTCTTTCTCAATTTTTTGGAAGAGTTTGTGAAGCATAGGCACTAATTCGTCTCTGAATCTTTGGTAGAATTCATTTGTAGCGTTTCGCCTATATTTCCTTCTATGTATTTTATGGTTTTAGGTCTTATGTCTAGTTCTTTAATCCATTTTGAGTTGGTTTTGTGCATGGTGTTACGTAGTAGTCAAGCTTCATTCTTTTGCATGTAGCGACCCAGTTTTCCCAGCACCATTTATTGAACAAACTTTCTTTGCTCCAATGCATATTCTTTGCTCCTTTGTCAAAAATTAGTTGACCATATATCTGTAGGTTTATTTCTGGATTTTCTAGTAGATTCCATTGGTCTGTGTGTCTGTTCTTGTTCCAATACCACACAGTTTTGATGATTATAGTACAGTTTGAAGTCTGGGAGTGTGATGCCTCCATTCCCTTCTTTTTTTTTCAGGAGAGCTTTGGCTATTCGGGGTTTTTGGTGATTCCATATGAATTTCATCAATAATTGTTCTATTTCTTTAGGAACAATTCTGAACCAATGTCCAGCTCCAGAATTCTGGGGGGATTAGCTGACGCATATGTTGGAGCCACAATCCTGCTCCTTTCACAATGTTGGGCCCATCCTGGTGGTACTCCCTGATAAACCTCATGGACACCAATCTCCACGTCAGAGAATTTCTCTGGACTCTGACAAAAGACAGTCAAGGAAGAGTCACTTTACTGAATAACAGCATATACTCTACTATAATTGCTCGGATTTAACAGACTTTGAAGAAAAAGCTTCTGGACTATTTTACTTTCTTTTATTTAACAAGCCTTTTCAGAGAATTTTAAACATTCAAGGCATGTATACTGATCTTTATTTTCAGAGCAGAGTGAAATTTATATTCAAGATAATTTAATAGATGTTTGACTCTATGCGAAGTACAGTGAAAAGTGAGGGAGAAGGCAGAGGAGAATACACAATGAATAAGTGAATGAAAAAGGTACATTTTTTTTCTCTTCTGGGATGAGTTTATCACTTGGTAGAGACATCAAAATGCACACTTGTAAAAATTAGCATGTACCAAAGAAATGAAAGATACTGTAGAAGTTCAGAGAAATGATTTTGTTGGTTGACAGTAGAGGAGTGGAAAGAGGAGGAGGGTAAAAGGGTTGTTAAAATTTCCTGCTTAACTTATTCAAGATCAGCTAGCCTGTCAACACTGAGCAAAAGTTTAGACAGATGTAACAGAGGAGAGTAAAGGATCACAGGTATAAAGGGTGGCAGTGTCTGAGGAACAGCTACTCATCTAGTTTGACTGGAACACTGGAAGTCAAAAAAGCAATAACAAAGCCAGTGCTGGAAGGGGGAAGCTGCCTGGAAACACAATTTCTTTTCTGTTCTGTTACATCCTCTAAATCAAACATCTTAGGGTGAGGACAGTAGCTTTTACCAGACCGGAAATCACTATAAATCTATGGATAAGTCATAAGCACCAGCACGAGCTGTCACCAGAAATGCTGGTGATGGCCTGTTGGGTTCCAGGCAGCTGGGAGGATGGGGAGGGTGGCATAAGGCCATGCCCCACTACAAATGCCTTCATTTTTCTTCTGGCCACTGCAGCCATCTCAGAGGGCTACGTAGTCAACCCTCTTCAAAAAAATATTTTCAATACACTATTGCATAATGTTTTTTTTAAAAAAACTATAGTTTCTTATGCTGCATTTAAAAAAAACACACAAAAAAGTACATACTCTATGATTTCGTTTATTTAAAACTCCAGAAAAAATTAATCTAAAAAATTTTTCTGGACCATTTTCAATTTCAAATTTGTGTATTTTGGGTTCCTAGGAAAATACATAATGAAAGACGGTACAACAGCAGTTGTTGGAGAGGATAAGGAGAGATGAGAAATGCAAGAGAGAGCAGATTACAGAGTTATGAGGACATTTTGGGGACAAAGGATAAGTTCACCTCTTGATTATGGTGACTGTATCAAGGATATATTCATATTCAAATTTATCAAATTGCTATCTGTAAGCATTCTGCTTATTATACGTCAATTATCACAAAGGCAATAAAGCAAACACCTTTGAACTGAAAAATATTTATGTACAGCCTCTCCAGGGAAAAACACTTTTTCATTAACTAAATTTCTACAAGTTTATCTTTTAGCACTTCAAGAATATTTTTTACTGTTATAAGATTTTTTTTTCCCATAGAGAATATTTTGATGCTTGGTTAACCTATAACTGTAACTTTAGTAAGTCTAATATAAAGATCTCCCTAAATTCATTACACAAAAGCTATTTAATTCTCTGCAAATGTATTTCCTTCTTACTCATGGTCCTCCTTTTTAATTTACACTTCTCCTTACGACAGCCTAAATTCATAGACTGGAACATCATTCACAAAAATACGGGTTCTACTTTTTGTTCACAATGTAATGGGAGGGTGTATACCCATTTTCATCCCTCATAACTAGTGACCTAATTTGATTCAATATTGTAATTTTTTATTCCTGACCATGTTTTTAATATCCACAGTCATTCTTATTAAATGAAGATGTCATGAATATAACTTTAGACGTTGATACAACTTACTCTTTTATAAAGGTACCACAAAAATCTTTTCTATCCTACAGTAGACTTTTGAATATAAATTGCCCAGGACCATTTCAGGACATTTTATGGGGATGCTGTCAGCTGGCTGTCAGTTCAATTCCAGCAGTGACATCATCTTTGCCAATGTCATAGTATCTTTTATGTGTAATTACTTGAATCATTAAGTAAAGTGAGACAAAAATCAACTAATTATATGTTAAAATGAATGGCATGAATTTTAATCACATCAAAATCATGATACAAGAGCATCAACGGGGGCCTCCCTGGTGGCGCAAGAGGTTAAGATGCAACCTACAAAGCTGTCTGCAGCCGCTGCAGCACAAGTTCGATCCCCGACCAGGGAGATTCCCACATGGTGCAGCAGAGCTCTCCTGACTTGCCCACTGCTCCCCTCAGCAGTGTATTTCAGTCAGTCTGCCTGTTCTGTTCCCCGCTCTGTCTTTGGAGAATCCTCTCACCCCCCACAACTCTGGCCTGTACCCCAGTTCTTGTATGCATGAATAAATCAATCTTTAAAAAAAAAAAAAAGAGCATCAACAAAGCAAGTTCTTAGCTGGATGAAGTGTGCCAAACCCAACTTTCAATTAGGATGTGATGGGACTAAAGTTTGGCAATTGTGTGTTCAATGGTAAAGAAAAAAGAGAAAAAAGAAATTAAAGAATATGGGTGAAATAAGATATATCTATCAATGGAGACAGTATCAAAAAGACCAGGAGCAATTAGGAATTTAGAGTATATTCTTAGTTCCAGCACTAGCTCTCCATTCCACCCTATGGAACCTTAAAATTTGAAATCCATTGATCATCTTTGATGCACTCAGCTTTGTGCACCTTTTCAAGAATACACTGTTTCTGAAAACAGACAATCATACTAATTCTGAGTTCATCTTATTTCAACATAAGGAAGACAAAATTTACAAATGTACACCAATGTCATACATCTTATCACTAGTTACCAAAAAGTAAAAGCTATCATTACTAGAAATTTAAAGCAAGTCATTGATCTGTTAGAGGGAACAGAATTTATAACTGAAAAGGAAAAACTAAATGACATGAGTAACATCTCCATATAATGTAATACTATAAAAAACTGAAATAGACAACAATGGAGACCTAGAAAAAGAAAGCTAAAATCAAATGAATGATTTAATACATGTGCACCCCAGAGGGACACAAATCTATTCAAAATGTAGAACAAGTAGTAAAAAGCTTGGACTAGTTTGGTCTGGGTGATAGAGCTGTCCAGCTCCAATATTCCACACCAACATTTAAGATTTTGCTCTCTCATTAGAAGTCTTCCCATCAGCCAAAGAGGATCAAGGGCTTTTAATTATTTAAGTAAAGGGAGCAACCTGTTGCTGCTCAAGCTCTCCTTTACAGAAAAGTCCACCAGAAGGGCCAAGAAACTTGTTATGAAAACTTTGATCATTAATTTGACATATTTGCATCCATTTGTTCCTACTAGATTCATTAGTTCTAATAATTAAAAAATGACTTCCAAACCCTATCAGCAGAAGTGTCTGAAACCTCCCAAACTGCCCTAAGTTAGTTTAACTTACTAAATTTCACTGAAAACAAAAGGAGTGCTATACTAAAGAGAGATCTATAGGAAATAACTGATAATTTTATTGAGAAAGTATTAAAAAGAGGAGACTGACTTAATTCAAATGTAATTATTAATTCATAAAAATTTTTCAACTACAAAGAAATTAATTTGAAAAAAGAAATACAAACGAGATAAGTAAAAACAGGACTTGAAATATTGTCCAAAAGATGCACCTTGGTCTTGGATCATTGTCAGTTTCCACTGTTAGACTTCAGGCCAGTTTGTTTGGTATGCTGGCCAAGAAAGCCATCTTTGGTGCCAACTTCTCTGGCCAAATATCAGCATGGGGACACCCCTGTGTTGGTAATCTCTAGTTAATTTACCCACAGTCTAGAAACTCCACCTTCAGTCAGAACAACTCACATCTGCTCCCAACCAAAAGAAAGTCACAAATGTACCATCTCAGCTATGAACAGAGAGGTCTCCATGGCAAACTTCTGTATATGAGTGACCATGATCTATATCCTCAAAGGGTCCAGTTTAAAAAAAAGTTTGGGTTTATTATCCATGCCTCAATATAGGTCTGTCTGACTGCACGGTGGGACAGAAATTTTGCCAAACAACTTGGCACTCTTCACACTGATTTTCAGAAGACTAAAAAAAAAAAAAAAAAAAAAAAAAGCCATTTTAATCAACCTGCTAAGACAATAAGTTGGTACATTTCCCAAACAATTTCTTCACTTGGAATAAGAATAGACTTGTATAAATTTTTAGTAATTGAATACAACATACAAATTCTTTTAAAATATATAAGAAAATGTATACACAATTCTAAAATCTCACAGACTGGTGGTTTAGCAACTAACCCACACACAGAGAGACACATGCTATATAAAGCCTATTCATAAGGAAGATTAAATATATCTGAGTGATTATCTTTACTCTGTTTAAATCCAGAGACAACAATCAAAATTTCTTTTTCTCTCTCGAACCCTCTCCTTCTCACTCATCATATATTTGAACATTGTGTCTAAACAATACCTGCACAAATAAGTGTGCAACAGATACTGATATGTGTTGAATGAACAAATAAACAAATGTTGATCTCTGATAAGGAGCCCATTCTCCTAGTTCCAAGGACCATATTAGGTCACAGAGGCTGGCATTTGGGGTATGACTAGGGTTAAGTTCTGCCTTGTGAGCAATGTGGCAATGTGGAACCCTGATTTCCTTTAGGATTTTCTCTAGCAATGTGGCAATTTAGGAATTCTTATTGGATTTCCAACTGCTGCCTCACAGGGGAGAATGCCACTCTTTTTCTCCTCTTCCTTCACTACCTCCACATTCCCTCTTCAGAAAGACAAGCAGAAACTAGGGTTAAACTCAGGACAAGTTATTTAGAAGCTGCCTTGCTCCTGTGCTAAACCAGCAAGAGGTATGTCCTCTCTTTCCTTTAGCCCTCTTTCCTTGCTCCTTTGACCACTAGGATGGACATAGTGTGGCAGAGTGAAACTCTGGAAAACTCAAGAGGCCAAATCAGTAGCAGGGCAGGTTTTCAGCTGGGACTCACACTTACTTTGGGGGACAGTGTTATACATACTCCCACCCAGAAGACCTATATACTACAGGGAGATTGTGACCCCCAACCTTCAAGGAGGAATACAAAGAATGCATGTATCCAAACTTGCCTTTTGAGTATAGCTCTTTACTGCTCTGTAATTTTTGGCAAGTGGCTGGATAAGGATTTAAAGTGTTTGATTGTGTCAAAATTATCATGATAATCAACAAATATACAGTTCTGCAAGAATTGCTTTTTATAAGTAGAATAATACATTACCTCTCCACAAGACTTTTATGTAGTGAATATAACATAACATCTATAGGGATCAATGTAAAACTATAGAATGAAATTGGGGGAAAGGATGGAAAGCAGACCCTCTTGAAGGTCAGAGAACAAGACAATAGTGCATATAGTCTAGTAAAAAGCTCATTTATATCCTGAAAACTGTGGCAGAGATCCAAGTTACCAATGGCCCAAATGAACTTACTTGAAACCTCAAATCAGAGCTCAGAGCGCCCCAATTTTATCTACAGTTATTGCCACCTGCAGATCTGCCTTGGTCAATTACCTTTCCTATACTGGAACACGTTAACATTTACTATTGACAGCTAATCTTTAATGTTTTCATTATATCACTGCTGGCAATTTACTTTGCATATAGAGAAGTTTTATAGACACCAAAGCATTTAACTATATGCTCTCTTTTAGAGAAGAGTTTTTAAAAAGTTAAAGCTTACATGAGCCTAAGTATAGTTTCTTTCTACCAGCTAGTAAGCTGTATGAAAAATTAGACAGTGAAGCTAGCAAAGAAGACATACAGATTTCTAATCAGTTTCCTATAGTGTCCTTCATTAACACATTTCAAAAGAATACTGTACACAGCAAAGTCATTTTTAAATGGAATTATAAAATTGACATGCTACTTTGCATCATCTTAATTTGAATTTTCTCATCCTAGAATTTGTAATAACTCAGGACTGCTCTAATTGTAAAATCCTAAATTGTAATATGAGCAAATCATCTTCCCATCCACCTTTACATACAAACTCAGCATATCTAAATTAAATATAGCACATTTCCCTCATTAACCCTGACTTCTTTAGCCTTGTGCATCATACAAACCAAATTACTCCTTGTGCATTGATAGGATTTATCTGAATGCCTCCTGTCTGTGTATTTGTTCATATCTTTGACTAATCAAGATACATTTCAAGTACTATCTTGTTTCTAATCCCTTCCACACTCAGGTAAATAGCCACATCTCTTGAGTTCCCACTGACCCCTATATGTTTCAAACACTTTAGCAGTGAAGCAGATTATTATAATTATATGGGTATAAAGATGGTAAAAAAAAGAAAAAATAATTCACTCCAAAAAGAAATCTTAGGAACCATGAAGCTTGCATTCATGTTAGTCTACTGAGTCATGCTCTCCATCAAGAATAGAGAGAGGTGGAGTGGGTATATACTCTCTAAATTCACAATGTCTAAAAAATGGGGGAATGATAAGCGGTAATGGTTTCAGGTAAGTCAAGTCAGAGAGATGAATATTCTATGTTTCCACATGTTATACTTCTAAAACAATGGTCTCAAAATCAATGTAGTCATAACCTTTCATCTTCATCAACTTTACTAGAGAATCTATGGCCAAGACAGCTAATAGGCTGGGTCTTTCACTGCTTTAACCACAAGTATGGGATTCATTAGATTTATTTATGCCAGGAGAGAAAAAAAGAAGTGAGGAAAGGTGAGGAGAGAAGAGATCCACAAACACAACACAGTGAGAGAGACAAAACCAATGTAGATTGTTTGTGGTAGATGAGTCTTTTCAGGAAAGACTTTTGATGAAATATAGAATTGAAAACAAAATATATGGGGAAAGGATTTTTTCTGCTTTGCATTATATAGAGGCAATTGTGTAGGCAATTTTTAGGCATTTTTTGAGTACTTAGAAATTTTAGTTGTTTTTAATGCTGTTTATTGTAATATTGGGCAGTTACTTTCAGGGGTTTTTGCTTTTTTAAAGTGACTAAGTTCAGTGTTGCTTATTCCAATATTGGGCAGTTACTTTTGGAAGTTTTTGCTTTTTTAAAGTGACTACAGAAATTAACAAAGTCAGCTCAACTTTATGTAGCTACATTTAACTGTATAGAGCCCTTCTTAACATTAAAAATTAGACTTTTCAGATTCCTCTTCCCATATCCCTTTCTCGTATTAAATTTGAAAAGGAATGAGCAGCATCTTGAATAATGGTAATAGCTAACATTTTCTAACACTTTGATCTAAGCTTTTAAAATGAATTAACTCATTTAGTTTTCCCAACAAATTCTATAAGGCCATTTGTTATTTTTATTGAGGCACACATAGCTTAAATAATTGCCCAATTTATAACCAATAAATGATAGAACTGAAATTGATACAAGCAGTTGAGAATCTGTGCCCATGTTGTTAACTGTCATATTCTACTACCTCATACTGTTAAGATACTGTACATATTTTCTCTAAATGGAAGCCATTTAGTTCTCTTCCACACGAATGAAGCCAATCACACATGTCTTCATGTAATATACTTCAATCAACAGACATGTACCAGAAAACCTAGGATAATGAGGAAACCAGTCAGTCCAAAAACAACTGATCACTGAAACATGCACAGATAAAAAGACTAAACACAAACATGATATGCGTTCGCTCATATGTGGTATATTTAAACACACACACACACACACAATAGGTGAACTAAATAAACTTTTGGACCATAAAACCAATTAGTAGTTGTCACAAGGGGAACCCTCTGACAATTAATGGTTGTCAGAAAGGAAGGGGACTGAAGCGGGGGAGTAAATCAGGTAGAAGGGGCCAATTGCATGGTGAAGGATAGAATTGGACTTTTTAAGCAGAGAATTCAAGTTAGTATATACACATGTAGGTTTTTAGTGATACACACCTGAAACTTACAAAATGTTATAACGTGATGCTATTCAATTTTTCAAAAGTATAAAGAGAAAAATATAACTCTAAATATGAGAAATGTAATCTATAGTGACAGAAAACATATTAATAGTTACCTGGAGCTGGAGAGGGGTGAGGAGCAGGGGAACTTGATTGGAAAGTGGTACATGGTATTGTTGAGGTGGTAAAAATTTTAATTTCTCATTTATAGTAATGATTAAATGGGTATATAAATTAGAAAAAATACACTTTTAAAATCAAACTTAAAATATATACCAAAATAAATACTTAAAGTGTATACATGGTATTATGTATAACTGATACTTTAATAAAGTTGATTTTAAAAAGAAAAATAACTGCTTCTAGGGGAATTAAATAAAAATGTCAGATAGAAATTTTTTGGAGTATAATATTCTATATCTTAACCAGGTAGTGACAGCACTAAAGGTGCATGCATTTAGCGTATGCGTTTGGAAAAATGCATTGAGTTGCAAAATTATAAGTCTTATTATCAGAAATATTATACCAAAACACATTAGTATGAACATTTTTTAATTGCTATGGCAGAAAAATTTAGCCTTTCTGATTTTCTCATTTCAGTATCTCATGTATAAAATAGTCAACAATTCAAAGATATGAAAGAATATTATTAAGCAAAGTCAAGATAGGACTTCTACAATAGGTAGTTTATCCTTGAAATTCAAAGTAAATGCAATCAAGAAACACAGCTTATGCTATTTATAGGAAAAAGTAAGGACTAAAACACGCCGGTGAGAAACTTGGAAAGACTGAAGAAGACTCTGTTTATTTTGACATTAAATTATGCAAATAATTTGCAAACTAAACAAAGATGCATAAAGATAGGGATGGAAGCTGTGGTTGTCTTCATTTCTTCAGAATGAACAGTGAGTGTACTGAATGTGAATTTCACAATGCTATTTTTTTAGGGTACTTAAAGGGCTAACTTACAGAAAACTAAATTAACCACATACTCAAAAAATGTAAATGCTATAAAGATGGTGTAACTATTTTTATCACTATGGTCATTTAGAAGTGGTTTTTAAGCATCTTACATGACTCTTCTATTAAAAGATTTCCTTCATACAGTAGATCATTTTCCTTTCACATTGGTAATGAAAGGCAGAAGTAGTACATCAAAAGTTAAGTATAATACATCAGCTTTAGTACCATAAATGTGCAAAGACTCAATCTGATACATTATAATCCATACGCCAGTGAAGTAGATTATAACAAACTCTAAGGTAAAGAATAAAATATATCCGAGTTTTTTATTCCCTAAGGTCACATGCATTGGCCAACTCCATTACTTAGGAACTAAAATGACACCATATTATTTTGAGTATGGATGAAAATCATCATCTGAAAAAGATTTTAACCCATTCCAGTAACATAGAACAGCGATTTCATTGCTTCTTCTGTTGAATCTACAATCTTTAAGATGAATATAAACGAATTCCTTAACCTGAGAAGAAATAGAAAAAGTGCATGAAAAATATGATGAGCATGGAGAAAGTCAAGAGCCCAAAAGATGTTACTTCTTTAGAAAGATAACACACCACAGCATGGTGGAGATACAAAGTTAAGTACAACCTGATTTCTGCCTTCATCTTCTCAGTTTTCAACTTTGACCTGGAACTCAGGATATGAATTTTCAGATTTATCAAAGCACAATGTCTTAAAAGAGCCTAGCAATTATCTGCTAAATAAAAGTTAAGCTACCTAAGGAATATGACATGCCCTATCCTTTGTTGGTATACAAAGCAGGAGACATTCAACCTCATTTGCCACCTAAGCTCTCTTAAAAGGTATGGTATTGAACTGAACTAAATTCACTGGGTGACATCCATAAAATACTAGCATAGGAGGGGACTTCTAAAAATTTGTTCAACTGCCTCATTGGTCAGATAAAGGAAAAAAAAAAAAGAAAATCAAGGCCTAAGAAGTTAAATGACAATCTCAAAATTACAGTTACTTAATGACAGTGGAATGGGACCCAGCCTGGTATCTATTTTTTATTTATTTTGTCAAATAACTTTCCTCAAAACATTTCAATTATTTATGCTTTCCTAGACCCATATTATCATAAATCGTTGGCTACTGACTACATGCCCCATTAAAATTAGCAAGTAATATCTACTAATGTATTGCTTCTTGAGTGAGCTTATCAAATATATTGTGTTATTTCCCTGCTCTAAAAGTTATCTTACCCCCAAAAGAAAAAATTTAAAACCAGTTCTTTGATAACATAATCCCTCACTTACACTTCCAGATCTACTATTTCAAACCTTATATTCTAGAAACATCAAATTACTTGTTCTTTCCCAAATGAGCAGGATTGTTTGACACTGCCTTGCTTTGCATTGGCTCCCCTCTCCAACTGACATGCTCTTCTCCCACTTTCTGAGAACTCCAGCTGATTCCTTAACACACATCTCTTGCCTTAAGACTACTCATTCTACCTTCCAAGATGAGATTAATCAGTCTCTCCTGTAACTGCCAACATTCCTTTGTTGTTGAGCTAATCACATCACTTAGCAAACTAACTCTAGCTCTCTATACTGGACTGGACACTTTGTGGGGACAGTCCATGGCCTAACAGCTTTCCATCCCCAACTGTGAGCACATGAAAGTATTAAATTAATATTTGTTAAATAAATTCGTGGGGTGAGGGCCAATATAGATGTCATTTCTGTCTTTTTATCAGAGAGGTCTAGTTCAAAATACATTAACAACAATCAAGGAACTGCAGTAAGGCTAAAGATTAACATTTGCAATTATTATCCATTCTAAATTAGCAGAAAAATATTTAAGGCCCGATTGTGGCAAAGAAGTTGCAGCAAGCTAAAAAACATACACAATGTGCAATGATTTAAACAGGTTTTTTTGAGAAAGAAATCTTTCTTGAAGCAGGTGACCTTTATTACCACTTTGTTTTAATTGCAAATACTTTTAGTACCTAACACCTATTAATTTGTCAGCTATGCCAGGAGCAAAGCCAAGAAACTACAACAAAAGAAAAATAAACCTTTAAATGCAGGCAATAAAGAACTGACTCTGACTAACAATTACCTTGGGTAATGCAGAAAAGCTAAATAGCCAGTACAGTTCACTAAATAAATTTCCTTCTTAATTATGGAAAATAAGGAAGGCAAAATAAAAACTTCATCATTCATTGTACATTATAAGAATCCAAAGGGAAGTATAGATTACTTTGTTTTATTTTATAGAGTAGAACAGTTCAGCTTTACCGAGGCAAGTCTCACCGAGCAGAAGGGGCAGCTGCATATTCATAGTAATCTGTGTGCAATCAAGGGGCAGAGCATCCAGATAAAATCAGTAAAGGGCGGTCTCACTGGCCATTCTTGAGGTCACTCTAATGATAGCAAGTCGATGGGACTGAAGAAATATTTAGCTACTGTCTAATTCTTCCTGAAAAATGATCACATGCTAAACTTTGCATCAATAAAATATTTGGTGTACCCATAATTATTTGATGTTGCAATATACCAGATGATAAATATTCTAGGAATGGAGTCCAAGTTCTCTGAGTACTTGACTTTAATGATTTTGAATCCATGGACTGGCCATGGGATCAATTACTCACTCCTAGACCTATGGGCAAGGGGCATAGAGAGAGGCCGTGTTCGATTCCACCTAATTAAATAGCCCAGTCAGGAAAGACAGTGGTCCCTAAAGAAAAACTGTAGAGTTATTAGCAGAAAAAGAATAAGGGATGAGGGAATGGCTGGTGGGTAAGTGAAAATATATGGTGTACATTTCAGAATCTGAGAAAGCTAAGGACTGTGAAGTGTAGAACAAGGAATAAAGAAAATAACAAGCATGCTCAAGTACATCAAGTCTGCTGAAACAATATATTGATTTATCCATAAATACCAGGAATAGATCTAGGCTGAAAGGTAGAACTTTAAAGAAGCAAACTCAACTTAAGAAATGTATCATAAGAGATGTTTAAAAAAGTAGGATACCTTGAGAAGAAATGACTTCCCTACAACTGAAAGGAACAGCAAATATGCTTCCTTCAACATCCCTGCCATTGTCTCCTCTCCCTCTCTATCTCATTTTAGGATGGGACCTTCTGCCTTACCTTCTGTTCTCACCCTTCTATGCTCTTCCCCATGGACTAATAAGGAACTTAACGCTCACGTTTAACCATACCTCTCTCTAGACATTCACCCTTTCAGGGCTGCCTATACATGAATTACATTCATTATATTGCCCATTTCTGCCCTTCCCCTGTGGGAATGCTCTCAGGGCAGATCCTGTCCTTGTGAGGATGAGGACAACTCCAGCTCTCCAGCTGTACAGCCTGCCTCTGAGCAGTGGATTCTACCCAAGAGATCAGAAACAGGAAGGCCGGCTTTGACCACATGATTCTAAACCAAAGTCGCCAGCATTGAAGTCAATGTTTGATTTTCATCTGACTTCTCTATGTATTTCTCAAGTGTTTCAGAATGTGACAGGAAGGGGAGCATAGCTATTTGACTTCTTTAACTTTTTTTCAGAGAGGCTGCCAACATGAACTAGGGCTACTGGTTGGAATTAGAATGCCATTTGGAATTCCACTAAAACTCTTTTCAATCTATAATACTAGTTACATATTGCAAAAAAAAAAGTCATTGAAAATAGCCAATGATTATTGGCCCATGTTTATTTTTCAGAAATAGCCTGAAACTTTCATCTGATTGCAGATCAATAGAAAATCTAGCATACTTCTTTTAACTGTCTTAGGCAAACGTGATCTAATGAAATTCACTCTCTAAGGTTAGAAAACCTTATCCTTTACCCACCTAGTCATATGGCACTTATCAATCAAACCTGTTACTCTTTGCATGAAAGAAATTAACAGTGACAAATATCTGTAGTGTTAGAGAATTGCTTACTGGGTCCTTAGCATTTATAAAGTATTCATAATATGCTAAATGCTAAAAAGTAAACTTCAATTTATAAAGTAGACAGATGATAGTAAAAACTCATTTTTTCTAAAATCAAAATATATAAACTGTAAAATATGGCAAATTGTATGCATTGGATCTAGAATACCCAAAGCAATCTTGAAAAAGATTAAAATTAGCAGAATTACACTACCTGACTTCAACACTATTAAGATGTAGCATAGATGATAATGTGTTACTGGCATCATAATTAACCAACATATCAACATAATAGAATGGAGAGAGAATAAATCAGAATAATCCTTAACTTACAACAAAGTAGCCATAATAATTGGATATCCACATGTAAAAAGATGAACTTATACCTCTACTTCACACCAAATACAAAAATTGATTTGAAATTGCTTACACACTAATCATAAAAGTTATTTGTAATAAGGTTGCAAAAAGAAAATAAAGAGATATCTTCAACTTGGGAGTAGACAAATGTTTCTTAGGTGGATTTTCCCAGTAAAACATTGAAAAGATTTTGACAAAATCCTTCATTAAAGAAGTTATATGAGTGGTCAATAAGCATATGTGCATTCTCATTAAAGAAGTACAAATTTAAAACCCCAATGAAATACCATGAATATCCACCAAGATGGCTAAAACTAAAAAGACTGACACCACCAAATATCAGGTATGTGGAGCAACTGAAACTCTCAAATAGATTAAAAGGTGGAGCTATAAGAAAGCACAACCTGAAGAAGGCAGGAGTTATCTAGCACTGACCCTCTAGAGCCAACATCTCAGCCCATCTAAGCTCTCAATGACCTCATACTACTAGCTTGAAATTGGCCGTGGGGGAGTATTTACACCATCAAATTGGTATAAATATCAATTTATACTTTTTCCTTTCCCTTCTCCCTTTTCTCATCCTCCCTCTCCTTCTGTTTCTTCTTCCTCTCATCCATACCCCCTCCTTTTTTCTTTTTTGGAGAGTCAGTTGATAAACATTTCCCAGCACACCACTGGCTACAATCATTTTGAGAGAATTTACAACAGTTTCTTATAAAAATAAATACATACTGAGCCTCTGACCTAGTAATTTCACAAAAAAAGATTTCTACAGGATTATTTATAGCAGCCTTATTCATATTAGCCAAAACTTGAAAACAGCCGAGATATCCATTGATAGGAGAATGAAAATACAAACTATGATGTAGTCATAGAATAGTTCTCAGCAGGAAACACAAATAAACACAAACATTGAGGAATCTCAAAAACATTATGATGAGTGCCAGAAGTCTTATACAAGAGTTTGGATTATATGGTTAGATTTATACAACGTTATAGACAAGACAAAACTAATAAAAGATGAAACAAAACAAAAAAGCAGTGATGTCTCTGGGGGCAAGGATGGGAGCAAGCATTGACAGGGAAGGGACCTGAGGGTAGTGATAAAATTCTGTAACTTAGTAGGGTTTTAGGTTAAACACTTACAAGCATTTGTAAAAACTCAGTGATTACACACTTAAGGTTTGAGTTTTCATTCATATAACCTCATCAGAAAAAAATATAAACAAATATGAACTCTAGTTAATGACTTACTTGCTGAAATATTTAGGGGAATTATACTCATGTCTGTAACTTTCTTTGAAATGCATCACAAAAATAAGATTGTTAGATGACTAAAGAAAGAGTTATGTGGTAGATACATGATAAAGTAAAATAAAAAGTAAAATATTAATGGAAGTATCTAGAGCATGGATGCGGACCTCCACTGTAAATTTTTTTTTAACTTTTCTGTGCGTTTGAAACTTTTCATCATAAAGTGTCAGAGAAAATCAGTAAGTGAATAAAAAAACACGATAGCTTTGGGCCTCCTTGGTGGCGCAAGGGGTTAAGACACAACCTATGCAGCTGTTGACAGTCACTGTAGCATGAGTTCGATCCCTGTCCAGGGAGCTACCCACATGGCACAGCAGGCCTTTCCTAGCTCGCCCACTGCTTCCCTCAGCAGCGTATTTCAATCAATCTGCCTGTTCTGTTCCCCACTCTGTCCCTGGTGAATCCTCTCACCGCCCCCACACACTTCTGGCCTGTACCCCAGTTCTTGTATGCATAAATAAATCTTTTAAAAAAATGATAGCTTTTATTACTGAAGCTTATCCTTACCAGCACCATACAAGATAATTTGTGAGTATTATCTAATTTAATCGTCACAACCATCCTATTTGTTAGGTGCTATTATTACTCCCATTTTACAAATAATTAAACTAAGTTTCAAAGACATGAAGCTCTGTAGCAAGGAACATACTTTGGTTTACTGTACACAGTTACACAAATGAGGAACAACCTCAGTTCATTATACACAAATTACACACAAATTTCCTCTTTGTCTGGAAGAAACAGAAGGAGAAAAGCAGGACAAAGTCAAAAGGGAAAGTGTTCTCAATGGTAATAAATAAGAAATGGGGCTATTTGCCCAAAATCCCTACTTCACCAATTTTTTAAGAGTAAATTATAAGCAGAACTGGTAATGGAGTTTGTAGGGTTTAGTGAAAAATAAGCATGAAGGATTCCTGGCTCAAAAAAATTATTAATAAGTTAAAGAAGGTGAAAGCAGAACATTAAGCCACATGTAGACCCCTCTAAGGTCCAGCTTTTGCCACTTCAGGCCCAAGTGGGCATAAGCCCAGAGTAAGAAGTGCTTAATCTCATTCGGATTATGATATGTCTCAAAATATTAGACAACCCTTTCTATGATTTCAATTTTTCTTGTCTCCCCCTCCTGGAATCAGGGTTTTTGTACCCAAAAAGCAGAAAAGGCAAACTCATCAAACCTTGGTGGTCATGATGTCGGAATACTGAAGCTGTAGTGAGACTCCTTAAAAGATAGTTTTGTGTTCTTGCCAAAATCAAGACACATTAGTCATGAAAGGTACTGATCTTCCTCGCAAATTGGTCATCACAGGTGCAGCTGGGAAATGCTGATGGATCATCCTACAAAAGTAAACAGATTTGAAAGGGGCAGGCTTTGTCCCTAGTGGAATGAGCCAGTTATCTATCATTTCCCGCCAACTCCAGAACTTACTGGGCAGTCAGGAGACATCTCCTTCATTTATATAGCTGTCTTTGACTCTCAGGATTTCTAACTAAAAAGCTCATTTGTACTTTAGAATATGGAGACCATAGCACAAACTGAAAATGCTTTAAAAATATAAAACTTCTGTGCATTTCCAAGTCATGACAATTCAGCAGCTGCTTAGCAGCTTCCCGCCAGGATTGTCACCGTAATCAGTAATTCTCAGACATAAAACATGGTAGTTTTGCTATGGATAATAGGCTGTTCATCCACTGAAAAGACTTCTATATTTTTTCATGTACTGTACAAAATGCTTCATTTCGACTAGAATCAAAATGACAAATCCTTTTACATCAGAACTTTGCTGGCTGCCTCAGGAAGATGAAAAATATTGTCAGCAGAGAAAAACTGGGAGGATTTTAAGAAGCCCAAGCTGGGCAGAGGCTCTGGCAACATGATGGGCCTCCCTTTTCATTCTGCACCTAAATGTGCCAGGATTATTCAAATTGCAATGATCACTCTGCAAGTTTGGATAATGCTACTTTCAGAAATGCCTCCCCAAATTTTAAACTTAAGATCCCTATATAAGAAAGGGCACGAGAGAGTGTAGTATAAGAATGGGTCCTTTGAAAACTTTCAGGAAGTCCTTTACTTTAAAAGGGGAAAAACCACTTAAGCTGAGAATGGGGGAAATATGCTGATTCCCTAGAAATTCCTGGGGTTGCTGCCTCATTAAAAGCTAAAAAGGTCACTTGACAAAATGCAGAGAGCTAGCAGGCTTTCACTGCCTTCATTTAGGAAAATGAAAAATACTTTGCATTTTTAGTAAAAAGAGGTTCTTTCCTCTCCTTCACAGACTTTGCCTTCAACATGACTGGAAATATGTCATGAAATTCTGTCTAATCAGGACAGCTGGGCTGACCTGTTTGAATTAAAATTGTTTGTGTCTTGGGAGATGCTGAGAACAAGGATAGGTAAAACCAGCATGGGTTTTTAATTCAGAGAATTTGCCAACTTTAGGGCAAATGCATCCAAAAAGTAATACCCTCGAATGAAGACTTGGGGGGTTCCTGCTGAGTATGTTTACAGCACAGATCATTGCACACCCACTATGGAGTGCAATGTTAAGAAGGTGGCTGAAAACAGATGTGTGTATTTATAGTTTCAACTACCTTCAAGTAAAACCAAGCTTTCCCTCAAATAAAGTGAATAGGTAATTTACCAGGACTGGGGATGCACAAATAATGTGTCTGCCTAGAGATAAACCAATTTTTCATTTCTCTTATTTTTAGGTAGACAATCCATGATATCTTTGGCAACATTTTTTTTTATTTACTTATATTACTATTGTTAACTAATTTGCACTGGGAAGCAGTAAAAATAGCATTTCAATTAATATGGGGAAATACCTATTTTTAAATTAAAAACATTGACCTTAAATCCATACTTCTAATATTTTAAACATATCACCATATGCTACTCCCAGTTTTGTTCCAAAAAGCTAATTTAGAAAGAGTACAAGCTTTGAGATCAAGTAAACCTGGTCTTACTCCTACCTCCATCAGTTAGCATAAAGTTTTAAGACTCAGAGCCAGATGCGAACCACTGCAAACCTTGGTTTTTCTCTTTTGTAAAATGGAAAAAAAAAAAAAAATGATACTTCCTGACTGGTGTGTTGTGGAGATTAAATAAGATAATGTATGTAAGACACCCACACAGGCCTGGTAGGCAGGTGTTAAGCACACATCTGGGTTCCTTCTCACTCTCTCCTCTTCTTCCCCTCACCAAGCCATCCTGGAATTGCCACTTACGGGTTGCCTTTGCCTGCTAACAATGGCCTGAAGGTGGCTTGAGTGCAGTTTCACCAACCTCAAGTTATTCTACTTGTCAGTAGTTACACTGAATAATACATACAACTTGTTCATCACTCCAGACAGTTCTTGCATTAGAAAATCACATTATCAGCTTTGCATAACAAAAGGTTTAAATATGAGCCTCTAAAGAAAAAATAAAGCTTGATCACACAGCTCAAAATTCAGTGTTTCATATTTTTCCCTTTCAAATGAGACCCATCAAAGTGCTTACAATTGCCTTTCACCAACATTTAATCTGTATTTTTCTCTAATAGAGACTAGTAAGCTTGTAAGAGTCTTCCTTAGAAATAGTGAGAAACTCAGACCCCAAGATCAGACTCTTTGAGCTGGAATGTGAGCTCCTTCACTTAGAACTGCATGACTTAACGAAGTACTGACCACTTCTGGCCTCGGTTTCCAGTACTATAAAAGGGTACAACAGCCTCACTTTGATCTTATCAAGCTATTATTAGGATCATATAAATTTATGATATGAAATGATGCATAGATGGTACCAGAAAGATGAAAGCTCAAATAATTAATTTTTTCAGTCTAATGCATTCATTGGAATTCTTTCTGCAGACCAGGACACTGGACTCTTTCAATGTCGTCACCATTTTTCTCAGTAAGTCAATTTCTCCATCTAGAACTCTACAGATCAAGGTCTCCCTGGTGGTACAAGGGGTTAAGTCTCAGCCTTATCAAGCTATTGCCAACCACTGCAGCACAAGTTCATTCCCTGGCCAGGGAACTAACCCACATGGCACAGCAGACCTCTCCTTCTGGCCCGCTGCTCCCCTCTGCAGTGCATTTCAGTAGATCCATCTGTTCTGCTCCCACTCTGTCTCTGGTGAATCCTCTCATCCCTCCATGCCCACACCTCTGGCCTACACTCCAGTTCTTGCATGCACGCATAAATAAAAATAAATTTAAAAAAATCGAATTCTACAGATCATTAGGAGGATAAAAGTAGGAAGTGAATATCATAAGGGAAGGAGGAAAAAGGTGGTAATTTGGGGAAAGGGGGCCAATTACATGGCAAAGGATAGAATTAGATTTAGTAGTAAACATAAGGTAATATATAAAGATTTTAATTTATAATGATGCATACCTGAAACCACACCCCCCCACATGAGTCTTCACTCTTTCTGGGCTCTCTGGCATTCTCTCATGGCCTCTGCTTTTCCTTTGCTACTCTGCTGGTTCTGCTCTTGTTCTGTTGCTCGTTCTGCTGCCATCCCCATGATGCCACCCTTATAAGCCCAGTCTCAGCCCAGGTGCCCCCACCGATGCAGGCCCACATCCTACTCCAGGTGTCTGCCATCAGGCATGCACGTGCATGCATGTGCGCACGTGCGTGCGTGTCCCCAGGGATCAATGATTCACACTAATGGCAGGAGGGCAGGAAAGTCTGATAATTTTACACTTACCCTACACCTATGTTATAAACATCTTTATAAAAAAATTTTAGAAAAACAAGCTAAGAGGAAAAAGTATTGATAGAACTGAATATATCCCCAGATCTGTTCTGACTTGGGCTTAGGGGGCACACCCAGACACACACACATAAATACATATAGATCAACTGTCTCCCCATAGAACACAAATTAGTGATTTCTAATCACTAAGAAGAGAAACTAAGTGACCAATTCAAAATCCATACCTGTTTTTGACTTTAAAAGGAAAAAAAAAAAAGAACAAATTATTTTAAATGACCCCTCCACTAATGATTTCAAAAACCAAATTAAATGACCAGGCTCTTCTGATCTTTTCTGATTTCTAGGTCAAAGTCAAGTGATTTAGAACTGTACTTCTCAAACTTACATATGCACAGAAATCACCTGCATTAAATACAGATTCTGATTAAGCAGGTTGAGTGGGCCTTGAGATCCTGCATTTTTAACAAGCTTGGGTTGATAGCAACTCTCTGGTCAGCAGAGCAAACTCTGAGGAATCAGGAATCAGAGACCTACTGCAAGATAGTCTGTTAGTCACACTTGAAAACTTCTCTTCCTTAAAAGAAAGCAGCCCAAAATACAAAGCAAATTGACCTGTACAAATCCCTAGAAGGATCACTTATTTGGAGCTTTTGATATCTCTATAGAAAGTATCTCCAGTGATGAGAATATGCAGCAAATGGGGGCCTACAATATGAACTTGACTTAACCAGCCATTAACCATCATAGTCCATTTTTCAAAACTGAGTGACAGACACCCCCATGTACCACACTGTTCTAGGAAGATAGGGCACACCAGTGTTCAAAACAAAGTCCTTCCTCTGACAGAGCATGTGCTCTAGGGAGGAAGGGAATAAACAAGTAACGAAGTAAATGAACAGCAGGTCATAGAGCTTTTTTTATTTTTAAAATAAATTTTATTTTTATATTCCCCATACAATTGCAATCCCCTTATTTTGAGGGTCATAGAGCTTTGATGCTATAGAGAAAAAGTAATGCATAACAAGAGGCAAGTGCCCTGGTGAGGTATTTATTGGACAATAATGTGGATAGGAAAGACCTCCATAGTAGGCTGATATTAATGCAGAAATCTTAAGGAAGTGAGGAACAGGGCTGTGTAGGTGTGTTTGGAAAGACTCTTCAAGGCAGAGCAGGCAAGTTTGAGAACAGACTGGAGACAAGAGAAGTAGGAGGTCTTAGAGAATCATAAGCCAGGGGCAGAGAGTAGGAGATGAGGTAACATTTTGAGTTATGCTGCAGTATGACTTGGATTTAAAATCATGCCAAAGAGAATATAAGAACAAAGCAATGCTATCATAAATTTTCTAGTTTAAGATGAAAATGGAATTTCAACGAGACGAACACTGTCAGTAGGCTTTAGTTAGAACTCAGTGGGAAGACCACACTCTGCTAGAAAAACAGGTAAATCAGTGTCCTTCTGACAAGGGATTACAGGAGGGAAAGTAATATGGTCATTAACATGAGAATGATAGTTCCAAACAGTTAAGTAATTACTGAAGTGCCTTGAAGTATTGGAAAGTGAGTGCTTTTGTCATTTGGTCAATGGGGCATCACCAATTAGTTTGTCTATCAAAATTATCCCTTCTAATACATGCACCTGACTAAATGCATATCCATCCAAATGGGCACCTGGAGGATTTTGAACTGAAAACTGCCGCAGAGCCAGGGCTTCTACCATCACTTCCAGTAAATGCAGATGTGTCCTTAGTGAGCATTTAGAAATTCATATTGGTGAGATCACATGCAAAAGTATGTAAACTGTTCCTGAATCTATGTTCTCTCAAAAGACTCAAACACCAACACAGGTACACCACAAAATGACGAATGTATGACAAGCCTGCATGGACTATTTCTGCATCATGCTACCCTCTGCAGGGAATACCCTGCACTAGCAGGAGGGGCAGGAAGAAGGAAAGAACTTGGGGGCACTGCCAGGCCAACAGTAATGACTTCCCACCATTATATCTAGTTCTGTGTGACACCTCAGTCTTTTGGAACCTGAACTGAACTTGAGTCTGTGAAGAAAGTCATTACCCGTTAGACATTCACCATGGCCAACTCCTATTCTCTGCTTATAGATAGATGCTCAAGGGTCTCATACCTTAAAACAGAACCAACAAAGCTTCCTTACATGGTTTTCCATCACACTTAAAGCAAAACCTAAATTCCTTGTCATCACCTACAAAGTTTACTTATCCTAAACCTGGACCCTTTTCTACCCTAACCCTCAAATACTCCATTCCAACCACATTGGCCTTCAGACTGTTCCAGAAAAACACAAAAGCATTCTTTCCTCTTGTGAGAGCAGCTGCAACAGCCATATATCTTCCAACAAATACCCACTTCACTCATCCCCTTGCTCCATGGGGTCTCTGCTCAAATGTTACCTCTTCAGAGGGGCCTTACTTACGTCGCCCATCTAGAATAGCACTCATGTAATTCTGTCGGCTTCCACCATCATCCTTCACTGTCACTACCTGACAAGATATCAATATTATAACATATTTGCCTGTCTCCCACCTAGAAGGTGACTGAGCGTCATTCTCTCTGGTTCACCACTATACCCTTAGGATCTAGAAACATCAGGCACACATTAGGTGGTAAGTGATGACTGAATAAGTAAATAAATTTAATTCTGTGAGAGATATATGCACATATTTCACGGAATTATATTTACACACACGTGTGCACACACAAACACACAAAATAGCTATTTTGGCTTCTAATGTATGTTTTATCAAATAATGACTGTAAATCTATGTTCATTTTCCAGCCATGGACTTCATTAAGTGACTCATTTTTAAAGTTAAAAGAGTGAGAAAAAAGATGATTCAGATATTAGTGCACAAAACAATGCACTGGAGGAAAAATAAGGAAATAGAGCAGAAAGAGTTTCCCCAGAAACATGGCAAAGACAGACACTCCTAAACCATGAAACAAATGAGCACTCAAGAAGGATTACATAGAGGGGACAGACAAATAAACACTATGATTGCAAAAGATGTTTACCAAGTTGCAAAAATAACAACTAAGCAAGAGTAGGCACTCCATGGCCGCTGGATAAAGAAGGTAATAGTGTAGCTTAGGAATTACTTGATGAATCTCCCAAATCCATTTAGCACAACCCAGAAACCCAAATAATTTTTTTCACAAGAAAGACTACATTAAAACACAAATTTTATGACCCATGGTTGAATATTCTTAACATCATGATATTTTTTCCAGAGGAACCCATATTCCAGTACTAGGTGACAACTTTTATTTATTCAATCATAAGCTATTACAAGGGCCATAAACTAACATGCCCACAGGAGGAGGCAGGCAATGTAAATGAAGGAAGTCAGGCTGGGACTGCCTGGGGCTGTCTTGGGTTGGCCTGACAGGTCCCTTCCTTTGGAGGAGCACCTCCTCTGCTCAGACCAGCCTGAGCACCCACGTTATTGGCAAACCTTGGTTTTCTGATCAGATTTCTTGATTTTTTACTGTTAGCAATGAATTTAAATATTTTATAAAAGTCATACAAAGAAAATACATGTGCAACCATCATCGGTCTTCAGTTTGTGATCTTTGATAAATCACTAAAATATGAACCCAGTGGGATGAATAGTAGCAATATATCTATTTTCTAATTATCTCACAAAATTCCATAAAAATAGTTGCCTATCTATGCAATTCCTTGAGGGAAATCTGATATACTCAAGGCAAAAGATAGCAGCTAAATGGGCTTGATGCATGAGACATAAACTCTAAGGTTAAACTTAAACTCTAAGGTTATCAGTTATATTTATATAGTGAATAATTCAGTTACCAGGTATTCATTAAATAATGACAAAAATGTGATCAACACATGAAATACTTAAAAAGCAAAGATTTGGTTGGCATACTTACAACTTAATCTATTAATTTGACAAGCACACAACTAACCTATAAAGATATCAGTATTTGTGGTTTCACATTTGCAAGTGACCCCAAAGGGACATGACATGCTCTGTCAGCTCCTTGATGCACTTGTGAGTGAACTAGCAACTGCCTAGGAAATCACCTAACTAACTTGTACTGTTCTTTGTGCATCATTCGCACAAAATTTCCTAAGTGTCTAAAAGAGGTTCATTTGATTTTTCAGTCATGCTTGACTGTACTATGTGACCCAACTCAAATATTAACCCAATAATAGTATGGAAGGATTGTCACATAAATATTTGTATGTTTCCCTCATTAATGCCAAGGTGCACCTCACCTGTTTCCACCCAGGGAAAGCACTCCTGACCTTCAGAAAGAAGCCCTGCCCTCCCTGCTCTCTATCTCCACCTGGTGTTACCATTGAAACATACACTTTCATCCTGGCCCCTTTTCCCTGCTGAATGTTAAGCCTCACAAAACTCAGCCATCTCTTTCTTGACTTCCTAACTCTGCTAGCAGTCCTGGTGGGATGCTGCCTCATTTTACAGTCAGTTACAGACAACAGACATTACTAGAGCTGTGACAAGCAAAAAAAAAAATTATTGGCAGATATGAGGTGCTTAGCACAATCTTTAGAGGAATGGGAGGAACAGACTCTGTGGTGACTATAAAGATCCTGTAGCCTTTGTTGAAACACAAGCCCACCAGGGAGGTGGTGATTAAACCAAACCCCTCTCCTCAGGATGGGGAGAGACCTGTGGCTGCCAATGAATCCAGAAGGTAGGTCTTACACCTCACCTCTTGCTTCTTTTATACAAGTCTCTGACTTGTAGCCTCCTAGGAAGAATCTCTCAGGGACTCTCAGAAGGTTTCAACATTCCGGCCCCCTTTTAGTGGAGATCAAACCAGTGGGAGCTTGAGGGAGGTCCAGCATATCAATCCACAGTGAGCATCACAGAGTCATGCCAGAAAGTATAGCTGGGTGACTATTATATTGTTTTTGATTATAAAGTTTAAATTCTCTGGAGAGAACATCAGAATAGACACCAGTAGTAAAATAGGCAGTTAGTGCTATGTCTGGTTTTGGCAAAGTAATTTATGTTTATCAAAGAAGAGACAATATTGGGATCACTTAAGACCGTCTTAATAGCATCCTTTGATAAGGTGAGTAGATGGAATGTTCTATTCCCTGAGACAGGATATGGTCTTTATGTCTTCTTGTCTAAGATTTAAAAAAAAAAAAAAAGGAAATGCCAGATCTCTTAGGTAGGAAGAGAACTTTGGATTTATAAAATGGTGGGTTCTTTTTTTTTTTAAATAATAAATTTTATTTTTATATTCCCCATACAATTGCAACCCCCAATTCTGACCCCAATCCCTCCCCTCCCACCCCCCACCCCCCAAAAAGTGTCTCTGGTTCATAGTTTTTTGTTGATTTTGATTTTCACTTTCTTATAGTTATTCATTTTCCTGGCCCCTTATTTAAGTTTTCTAGATTCCTGCTATGAGTGAGACCATCCGGTATTTTTCTTTTTCTTTTTGGCTTATTTCGCTGAGCATGATCCCTTCCAGCGCCATCCATGTTGCTGCAAATTGCATGTGTTTATCTTTTTTGAATGCTGAGTAATATTCCATGGTATATATGTACCACATCTTCTTGATCCAGTCATCTATTTTTGGGCATTTGGGCTGTTTCCAAAGCTTAGCTATCGTAAATAGTGCTGCTATAAACATAAGGGTGCAGGTGCTCTTTGGAATTGATGTTTCTGTGTCCTTTGGGTAAATACCTAGGAGTGGAATTGCTGGATCATATGGAAGCTCTATGTTTAGTAGGTCCAGAAATCTCCACACAGCTCTCCATAGTGGTTGGACCAGTTTGCACTCCCTAAAATGGTGGGTTCTTAACCCTACTACAAGAAATGTATATATGGCTACTCTCATACTATGGTGGCAGCATTGAGTAACAGAGACCTTTACACAGAAAGTTGCTGAACCCTATTCCGGAGGATCTATGAATTTTCACCCTCTGGAATTCCCTCTTATCTTCATCTTCCATCGTGCTGTTATCTTCAATCTCTCCATTTCAATGTTTTCCTTCCCTTCAACCTATAACAACTAACTTTCCTTCCCTTCAACCATCATGCAATTATTCTTCAACAAACCCAAGATGAGTACCTACTAAGTGCCAGGTATGAGAAATAGAAATCAGGAAAACAAAATCTTCTGCCCTCAAACTGTTTATAACCAAGGAAAGGCGAATATGTGAGCAGTCAAGTGTTCTCTAGTATATCAGAAGCCAGGAAGAAGGGCTAAGTAATAGACCCTTTCTGAGGTAATTCTCACCATATTTCCCCATCCTCCAAACTTCAAATTACTGAGTTCAAATATCATTCCTATTATGAAAGTACTCCAAATTAACTTGGTTGGCTTTTCCTTCCTCCCTCCTCTCTATTCCCAGAGCTCTTGGTACACAAGTTCCTAAATTCTTTTTTTTTAAAGATTTATTTATTTATACAAGAACCAGGGTACAGCCCAGATGTGCACGAGGGTGAGAGGATTCACCAGAGACAGAGAAGGGAACAGAACAGGCAGACAGACAAAGTACACTGCTGAAGGGAGCAGCGGGCGAGACAGGAGAGGTCTGCCATGCCATGTGGGACCCTCGCCAGCCGGCCAGGATCGAACTGGCGCTCAACTGCCTACACCATCAGGGGAGGCCCAAGTTTCTAAGTGTTTACTTACATATCTGACTACCTCATGTTACTATGTGGGGAAATCATGGCTCATACTTCTTTAAATCTCAAGTATATAGGCCAAATCCACGTAGAGCTATACTAAATAAATGATTAGAGCAGCAGCCAGACCTGGCTGTTTCAACCAGGAAGGAAAAATCCATATCCCTAAATATATCAAGACTAATTATTTCTCAGGCACACATTTCTTAAAATTCAGTATACTTTCAGAATATGCAAATGACAATAAAACTTCCCTTCAGCACATTAGAGTGACAGTTACAAGAAACTGACATAAAACTGCTCCCTAAGGAACCAACTCAAGATAGCAACAGATACTCAGGCTTGTCACTAGGAAGGGCACCACCTAGGTGATGTTTTTCAGCTATAAAACAAAGATGGCACAGTTATCAGTCTATTTTCATTATTATCTCTGTCTCCAGAACTTTATTTGGCCTGGTCCTAGAAGCAGAAAAGTATTTAGTTAAGCATTTGACAACAGGGGACTAACAGGTTTGAAGCAGACAGGCAAGAGACATGTGGATATATGGGCGTAGGCTCCACCTTCTTCGGGGCAGCAAAGGAGATGCTCCATCTTGAGTGAGCTCTTGTTTTCGTCAGCCCTACCCAGTTCTTAAATCAGAATGAGCTACTCGCACCAAGACAGTCAGTCTGTACCAGTTGCTGGGCCTTTCAGAGCTTTTGGAGTCAACAAGGGCCCAGAAGCAGGAGGAAGAAAGCATCACACTCCCACATTATTAATATTCTTAAAGACCCCACAGGCATATAATAATGTAAGGAAGTTAGTCATGTAATTTTGGACTCTTTCAGGAGTAACCCCAAGCCAAATTAAAGCCACAGCAAAGCCATTGCCAGCTCTGTAGAGCAAAAAAAGCATTCATCATCTCTCATAAATTTTTTTCTACTTTCTGGCTCCTGCATGTATTCAGCTAGTCAAGTGTCAGGCCAGAGCCTGGAACTCATATGCTTTGCAGCTTTCACTGTGACAACTGCATTTCCAAGCCCGCAGTTGCAGGCAAGACAACATTTGTAATTGTCTTGTTGGCTAGTGGGGAAACAAATACACATTTAGATCACAACAGATAAGTGTTTGCTCTGAATTAATCACACATGGGAGGCCAGAAAACCCACTTCTCTACAGGAAATTGGATATCATAGAAGCAAACTCTCCAAAAAAAAAAAAAAAATCACTTAAAATATAGGAACATTTTGGGATAACCAGAATATCCTTGAAGCAGGAGCTCTTGTTATGAAACCAGCCCATAAAAAGGGCAGGTAAGGTAAGACTAGCTGAGAGGGCCTGAAGGAGAATGGCAGTCTCACAGGCTCAGATTTCTAGGGAATCCCTTTCACCTCGGCTAGTGAGATCACACTGATTAAAGATTTGATGCAATTCATTTCAAAATGTAGTGTTTGCAAGCCCACTGTATGCTGGCACAGAAGCCCATGAAACCTGCCTCCTGGCACTACTGACGCTCACAACAAAAGCCACAAGTAGACTATTCCTTTTTTCTTCTAATACTTGAATTTGGAAGGTGTGTTGCTCTGTTCAGAGCAGAACTAATAAGGCAGATAGATATGCTTGATGGGGAGTAGAGGGGGGAGTGAGAAAACAGATTTTGCAAAAAGTAGATTCTGTGCACAGAAATACTAGATAATACCAGTAACAGCCATGATAGTGGAAGGTGGGCAAAGCAACCCATTGTTATACAAACTTTGTACCTGGGCGAGTATAGCAAGGGAAGCCAAAGCATGCACAAAGAATCTTTCACTTCAGGCTGGAGACATATTGTCTACACTGTGTTGTCCTGGAGGTAAACAGGAAGGGGACCTTTAATACAGATGTCTTCGGTCTATATTCTACTCCTATGACAAAACTAAAGCAAAACAAAACAAGCCCTATAAATATGATGCAGAAATGAGGCTACTAGACAGGGAGGAGAGGTGGGATGGGAACAAAGTGGGGAGGCAGTGAAATAGTTATGGTAAAGGACTATGGGTGCTTTGGGGCTGGGTGTGGTGTGGTGACATACAACACTAAGTCATACAGTGTTGCAGACCAATGATACCTCAATCATAAATAAAAACAAGGGACTAGCTACGGATCTTGCCAGCAGTCCCCCATACTGCAGCCTCCATGAAGACTCTGCCCACCAATTAGAAACAGACAAACGAGCTTGAGAACCAATACAAAAGCTTCAGCACAACTGACCTAACCTCAGACCATCTCCCAGACGGATCTTTTAAAACTTCCCTAGGTATGGAGACACATACCTTGGTCATGGATCCAAATCATGATACTTACTCTCGATTTAATGCCTTTCCAGATATGTGTGATTATTTCTTGGTTGGAAGCTATAATTAAAAACTTAATTGTTCTCTATATATTTTACTGGTCTTACTCATCTTCCAATGTCACTGCAAACTCCTTAAAGATAGAAAACATGACCTGATTTTTTTTCCTCCTGAATACCTAGAAATGTGCACTTATTAATCAAAAAGAAAGCGCCTAATAAGCTACTAACCCAGATCTCCTGGGTCTTGGAATGAGAGGTCTTTTAAAATTTTGAGAAATTCTTAACTTTAGCAAACTTGAAACAATAAAGTAACAGTTTGGTGCTGAGGAAAGAGTCCACGATTACAAATAAGTTGGTTCCACTTTATTTCAACCCCTCCATGTACATGATCATCTTTTCTTTTTAAGATTTATTTATTTATGCATCAAGAACTGGGGTATAGGCCAGAGGTGCGGAAGGGTGAGAGGATTCACCAGAGACAGAATAGGGAGCAGAATGGGCAGAATGACTGAAAACAATGCTGAGGGGAGCAGTGGACGAGACAGGAGAGGTCTGCTGCACCACATGGGTATCTCCCTGGCCGGCAGGGGATCAAACTCGTGCTGCAGAGGCTGTGGACAGCTTCATATTGCTGTGCTTAACCCCTTGCACCAACAGGGAGGCCCTACATAAACAGCTTTGAGTCTGTTTTCTCACCTTTAGAAAAGGAATAATACCTTCCTGTGAGAATCAAAATAGGTCATGTAGCAGAGAGCCATTTTAATACCCACCTTTCTTTAAAGGATTTTTTTTTTTTGTATTGAATTAGGACAGAATCCAGTCACTCTTGTCAAAAAAAAATTCTAATAAGCATCCTAATGTTGACTAAAAAGGGATTACAACTCAAAACAAAACAGCTCTCCCTTCTAAATCCATACTTCTCCCAAAAGCAATTGACAAAATAAATGAAAGATGTGACACGGTTAACTCTGTGCCCTTTGCTTTTGCAACCTAATTCTGCAAACTGCTGAAAAGGCACTTCTCCTCTAATGGAAACAGAAGGCCAATGGCAAATTGTCTGGTCACAAGTCCAAGCTATGAACAATATGGAGGGGTGTCTCCTGTCATCACACTGCTCATTAATTGTCCCATATAAGGTGAGGTGTGGGGAGTGTGTGCTCTTCCAAGATGCGGCAGGAAGGCTGTAGCCGGCTGTAGGGGCTCTCTTGCTGCTCAATGAACAAGCTCCAGACTTTGCTGGGGACCCCAAACTCCCACTGAGAGCTTTATTTTTCTGTCAGTTGTGACTCCCCCTCCTCTCATTAATGTAAGTCCTGGGGTCTTCTTTTCAGGAGCTGAGGCAGCATTCTTCAAGAGGGCTCTCCTAATTGATGAAGGGCACTGGGAGGTACACATTCAAGCTGAAGCAAATGTTTGCACAGTTCCTTTCTTCACCCCCCTCTTCTCAGCAGTATTCACAAGACCCCTGGGGTACAATTGCTTTGAATGCAGTCAAAACAGGCTGCTTCCCTCATCCATATTAGCGTCTTCTTTTGTCTATACCTACTGCCTTCCTTTTTTATACCCACTATCTCCATGGTCTCTTATCACTACCAAGTAGATTAGTAGCAAAGGCTCCAGGGTCAGACAATCAGGGATTGAATCCTAGTTCTGTGTAAATCTGGTGAGTCACTTCATTATCTGCTTCCTAACCTGTGAAATAAAGGTAATAGCCTTTTTCAGATGGTTATTATGAGGATTAAATGGCATAACATATGTAAAGCATTTCCAAGCACAGCCATGCCACATGGTAAGTGCTCAATATCAATTGTTATCAACTGTCTTCTGCCCATCTATAATCTAGTTCCTGTTTGCATCACTCACGCAAAACCATTCTCTCAGAAAACAATTTAAAATCCTTCTCCCAACCAAACACAGGCATTTAACCTTTTCCTATTCTCTCTGCTACTTTAAACACGATGCACTGGTTTAGATGATACCAGAATAATAAACACTTCCTATAGATTAAGATTATACTTGGCTTGCTATAATCTGAAAGTATGAATTTGCGGAGAGAAAGGAAGAAATTCCTACCCTATCAATGATAAGGAGGAAAATGCTGCACGTGATTTCAGTCAAAATCAATTACTTCCATTGTTTCCCTTGCTCTAAAGCAACTCAAGAAGATGATACATTTTCATAAGCTCATTGTTTTAGCTTTTAGTAGAAAAGACATTTAAGGAAAAAAAATGTCTTTCTATATAGCAATTTAGCCATCCCAGATCCCCAAACCATTATAATTAGGATGATAACAGGATTTTCAGTTTTAAAATGGTGGATAACACCATCTTAAAAAAAACACCCTATTGCTCAAGGAAATGAAAATCAGAAATAGAAATTCAATCTTTGATCAGTCTAGGAAATGATTATAATTCTGACTTAAAACATGGTGGGAAGCAATAGAGAAATAAATGACTTGCCAGAGGGGAAGATAAGTAAATGCTTGCATAATAAGAAAATCACAAGCAAATCAAAAACACCTACAGAATCCAGACATGCTAGGAACATGGTGATAACCTCAGAAGGCGAGGTAAGCCTGGGTCTTATGACCTTACTTTAAGCGCTGCATGAGAAGGTAAATCACCCAGTTCCTACATGAGAGGTAGAGAGTAGAGTAGCAGTAAGGCATGCAAGTGAAAATATGAAGATTAAATGAAAGTATACAGAATAAACACAGAACTCCCAGAAGACTGAGGATAAACTCTCTGGAAAAAAATGGAACAATCTCTAGGCAAAATACTATAGATATTGACATTTGAATGCACAGAAGAAAAAAGCAGTGCCATCCTCATGGCCCCACAGTGAAGCCCACCAGTTGAAAATTTCAAGAAATAAACACAAAGTTTCTAATCAACTTTCTAAAAATTCTCTAATAAACATGAATGGACAGACAGGACAGCAGGCATTTGAGAAAAGTCTACAATATTAAAAGGAGATAAATAATGAGAAAATAAAAGGAACTCAAAGGAAATAAAAATATAGTAAGAAAAAGAAAACACTATTTAAGAGTCACAGGCTACAAAATTAATATATAAAAAATATTAAGTCTCTATATAAAAACAACAGAAAAAAGAAATCAGAAAAAACAATCACATTCACATTTGCAACAAAATGAATTATATACCTTGGAATAAATTTCACCAAGGAGGTAAAAGACCTGTACACTAAAAACTATAGGAAATAGAAGCCAGGGCCTCCTTGGTGGCCTAGGGGTTAATTTTCAGCACTACAACTCAAAGGCCCACTAAGCCAGCCTGAGTTCTATTCCTGGTGCAGCAGACCTCTACTGTTTTGCCTGCTTAGCCCCTCAGCAGTATATTTCAGTCAGTCTGCCTGTTCTGTTTCCCACTCTGTTCCTAGTGAATCCTCTCATTCCCTGCACCTCTGGCCTATACTCCAGTTCTTCTATACATACATAAATTAATAAATAGGAAGATAGTTTATCTTTAAAAGAAATAGAAGCCACAAAAAAATGGAAGTACTCCATGTTTATTGATTGGAAGAACTAACATTGTTAAGGTCATCACTTTATCTAAAACATTACACAGATTTAGTGCAATCCCTATTAAAAAAATGCAATGGAATTCTTCACAGAAATAGAACCAAAAAAAAATCATGAATTTGTAATTCTGAGAAAAATAGAACAAAAACCAAAGTATCAAGCTTCTCAATGTCTAACTATACTACAAAGCTGTGATAATCAAAACAGCATATTAGGATAAAACAGACACACAGATCAATGGAACAGAATTGAGAACCCAGAAATAAACCCCTACATATATGAACAACTAGTTTATGACAAAGAGATAAGAATACACAATGGAACAAGGAAAGTTTTTTCAGTAAATGGTGTTGAAAAAACTGGACAGCCATGTGCAAAGTTGAACTATCTAACACTATCTAACACCATACTCAAAAAATAATTCAAAGTTAGTTAAAGACTTGAACGTAAGAGCTGAATCCATAGCTATATTGACAAAAATATAGGTGATAAGCTTCTTGACATCTGTTTTAGATATACCTCTGATTATTTAACTTCAACAGCAAGGAAAACAAAAGCAAAACAAAGGAGACTGCATAAAACTAAAATGTTTCCACCCACCAATGACAGAAGCTGTCATCAAAATAAAAATGCATCCTACTGAAAGGGTAGAAGATATTTGTAAATTATACATCTGACTAGGGGTTAATATACAAAATAAGTAGGAGCTCATAACAACAACAAAAAGATAATTTTAAAAAATGGGCAAAGGATCTGAATAGACATTCCTCCAAAGAAGACATGTACATGAAATGAAGTTCATTATCACTTATTATGAGGAAAACATAAATCAAAAGAACAATGATCTATCTCCTCACACCTGTGAAAAGAGCTATGATAAAAAAAAAAGAAATAACAAGTGTTAAAAGTTAGAGAGAAGGAAACCTATATACAGTGTTGGTGAGAATATTAATTGGTGTAATGATTATGGAAACAGTATAGGGATTCCTCAAAAAATAAAGGTAGAAATTCTGTATTACCTAGTTATCCCATTTCTGGGTATTTCCTAAAAAATACTAAGGCACAAATTTAAAGACATATATATCACCCCATGTTCATTGCAGCATTACTTATAATAGCCAAGAGTTGGAAATAACCTAAGTGCCTGTTGAGCAAACAATTGGACAAAGAAGATGTGATATATACACAAAGGAATACTACTTAAAAAATTAAAATCTGCCACTTGCAACAACATAGATGGACATAAAGTCTATTATGCCAAGTGAAATAAGGCAGAGGGAAAAGACAAACACTGCAAAATTCCTATTCAGATGTGGAAGATAAAGAAACAAAGCTAAAGAACTAACAATAACAAACTCAGACTATAAAAACAAAATAGTGATTACCAGAAGGGAAGAGGAAAGTAGGGTGAATCAGTTGAGTAAAAGAGGTTAATTGTACAGTGAAAATTAATTGTATGTTGGAAGCTATACCTTTGGCAGTCAACACAATGAAGTATATAGATATTGATTTATAATGCTGTGCACCTGAAACCTATATTATGATATAGAGCAATATTGTTTCAGTAAAAAAAAAAAAACATTTTGAAAAGCACCTTATTCAATATTCTCAGGGATTCTGAAACTTTTCTTCCAATATGCCTATGACTTATGACATATTGTGGGTAAGAGGCTCAACAGTTCCTTCCTCTCTTCCAAGGGGGACATATTAGCATCTTTATTGGTAGGGAATAAAAATAGGTCACTTAAAAATAATTTTATATTAAAAATAGATCTACTATATTATCCAGCAATTACAAGCTTAGATATTCACACAAATAATATAAAAACAGTAATTTGAAGGGACATATGCACTCTCCTATGCTCCCTTCCCTACTACTTACAATGCCAAAGCTATGGAAACAACCAAAGTACCTAATAACTAATGAATGATCAGAGGAGTGGACAAAGAAAATGTGGTATATATGCATAATGGAAAATAAAAAAGATGAACTCTTGTCATTTGTGACAATATGGATAGGACTAGAGTAGATTATGCTAAGGGAAATAAAAGTAGAAACTCAAATATTGGATAATTTCAATCATATGTGGAATATAAAGAACAAGGCAAACAAACAGACCAAACCAAGACAAACTTTTGAAATCTAGCTGCAGAACTGAGGCTACCAGAGGGGAAAGTCAGGGGTGAAGAGCAAAGTACAGAGGGGGTCCAATGGACTACTGCGGAGGATGGTAGATGTTTAGGTCATGGATATGATGTGCTAACACACCTCTGAAGCAGTGTGAACCTATACACCTAAACCATATATAGTATTAAAAGCCAATGTTATCTCAATAAAAATTAACACAATTTTTATTGTGTTAATTCGGGGAACGAACCAGCGCTGCAGAGGCTGTGGGCAGCCTGGCAACCCAGAGCTCAACAGCTGCGCCACCAGGGGAGGCCCTAAAAATGAAAATTATTTTTATACATGATATATCAAGAAGCATAACGTAAAAATAAACATTGAAAAAATTCCCTTGAATATTAAAAATATTGCAAAAATTTAAAAATAAAAGACAGTAAAGAAGCAGCAAGTTTAGATCAAGGAAATCATCCAGAAAGTAGGACAAAAGAACAAAGAAATGGGGAGTAGACAAAGAAAAGAAAAACTTAAGGTTAGACATTCAATCCAACCAACAGGAGTTCCAGAAAGAGAGAACAGAGAAATCACTGATGAAGAAATTCTCAAAGAAGCAATTTGTTATAAATAATATACCAAAATAAATGAAAGAGGAACCCATATTGAGGATAGTATTGTAAAATTTGAGAAAAACTGAGATAGAGATCTTAAAGATTCCCAGCAAGAAAAAACAGATCAGAGGCAAAGGCCCAGAAATAACAAAAGCATGGTTCTCAAAAGCATTATTATAAGCTAGAAGTTAATCTTCTAAATCTAAAATAAAAAAAAAATGCAACCAGGGATTCTATGTTTAGCCAAACTATAAATTTAACTCTCATGGCTTTTCAGTAAAGTAAGAAGGATGAAGAAATAACTTGAGGAAATGACATGAATCCTGGAGTCATGAGAGAGAAGCAAAGTGAATTAGTCAAGGATGGCAGCTTTGCAGCAGGTCCAGCGTCAACTGGTCTAGGATGGAACAGAGTAACTGAGAACTGTAGGAGACATGTTTCAATAAAAGGAAGAACTGATAGATTGTTTCATAGGTTTGATGATGAGAAAATCTTAAGAAATACATTTTATAAATCTGTTGGCTAGAGGGTGTGGGAGGAGAGGGTCAGTAGCCAAAGGCAGTGGAAACAAATAAAAAACGATGAATGAAGCAATTATTAATTACAGAAAAAAATCAAAGGATGTAAAATAAAGAAATGTAATCATAGCCTACTACTTGACTCAGCAATAAATATTTACGCAGTAAATAAAAGCATTCGATATAGAATTAATCGAAATTTGTGGTGAAAAGGTCTATTAAAATATACAGCAAGTGAGAAAATAGGCTGAGACTAAAAATTCTGACTTCACAAGATAAGAAGTCAAAGACCAAGAAAAGAGTTGCAAGTTAAATGCCTGGAGAATGGTACTGAATGAGGAAGTAGATACTATTCTCTTACATACATCTCTTACATACATCATTTGACTTTTAAAACCATGTTGTGCAAATATTCATGTGATAAATTTTGAAAATTAAGTTAAAAAAATTGGATAAAATTATAATACAGTTAACTTATGCCCTTTCCTTTTAACACTTAAATATTCCTAATATACACTGGGGAAATTAAAACCCTTTTTCTTTAATAGAACCAACTCATACATTTATACTAAACATATTTTATTTAAAAGATTTGGTTATAAAGTATTAATCCCTTCCTGTCATCTTTATGGCCCACAAATTACCAAAATACAAAGTTCTTTGCAGTTATCCTTTTTTTCATATGATTATTACTCACTCATAACTGTAGGAGTTTAAAAAGTGACTCAGAACACTGTGAATGTCTTTATGACAGTTTCACAATAAACACATGCGAAACTTCCTCCCTTGTACTCCAGTTCGCATTGCCGAACACTTAAGAAATATGGAGATTTGTCCTGAACTGTCTGTCATATGAGCCCAAAACTTTTAGCAGTGATATTAATCATTACTATCATGCTATCATTAACTAGGATTATTAAGATTAATTATAATAAACACGAAGGGCAATAGCAAACAAATCCTGGGGGCTAGTGACATGAAATTAGAATAGCTTCTCTCCAGAATTTATGAGAAAGTCAAAGCCAAAGCAAAGGTTAGATCAGCAGCCCTGAACCACTTTTCTCACTCTTATGCCTAAGGGATAGAATATACTTTTGTGACTCAAGCTGACCAGGGAATCTCCTCTCTCGTAACAGGGCGTATTAACATTTCTACTAAAGGAAGAGGAGAAGTAAGTGATTAGAAAAATTCCATATGTAATTTTAGCAGGCCCCTGTGTCCTGCTACCTGTCACTCATCCTCTTCCGTTCTTTCCCTCTCCATTTCACTGCTCTCATCCAACTGAGATAACTAGTTTAGGGATCAAATTAAGAAAAAGTTTATAAGCATGACCACAGGGGGAAAAATAAGAGCTCAGAGCAACACAGAACAGAGCTTTTATAACTTGCTTCTACCACCTGGTTCCTAGTCATCTGCTGATTATCCAAGTTTAATATAAAGAGTGTGGAATAATTTCAAAAAGAGAGAATATGACAGAGAGACAACTTCTGACATTTCCATTATTAGTCCAGATCCGGGACTCCCATCCCATCCCCAGCCCCGATTCAAGCAGGGACTCCACACATCCTTTCCCCTTTTCTCCCTTTCCATTACTTGCTTATAAAATGTGCTTGTTTCTGTCCTTTGATACCAAATGAAATAATAAAAAGAATAGCTAACATTTACTGGACATGTTACTACCAACATTTAATGAAATAAAATTTCACATAAATTATGGGGATTCTTTTCAATACTGTGATTATCTGAAAAATATAACCACAAGGAAAAAGGGTCTCAGATGCTTTCAAAGATTCATGTTCCAGCCTAAGATAAGGCATACATGATTTCCTGTGACTTTTTGTCTTTTCCCATCGTAAACAAAAAGAGCTAAGGGAGGCCTCCAGGCCCCTTCCCTTCAAACTCCTCTGACTCCATTGCCTTCAATGACAACACTAACGCTGTTAGATCATTTTGCTTTCCATTGCAGGATTTTGTTTGAAACACCTTCAAAAATGGAGAAAGCTCCTTCCACCTCCAGCCTTCCCGCAGCATTGTAGCACAGACTCTGAGAGTCTCACTGGAACACTCCCTTGTCTATCCAGTCACATCCCTGTTCAATGTTTCCTCTATGCTGACCATGTGGTTTATCCACATTTATCTATGATGGAGATGGCTGCCAGGTTCAAATTAATTAGAATATATGGCCTTTCAATTTGACCCGAGTAAACCTTTCCTTCCTCCTAACATTCTATTACTCTAATTCTCTGAATTCCATCTCAATAACACCCCTTTGTTTTAGTTCCTAAAGCTCCTGTCATTCCCTAGTCATCCCATGTTCCTTCATGTCTTAAGACATTTGTGGATGTTTTTTTCTCTACCCAGCATGACTTCTATCTCACAACATCTATTTTGAAAACTCATATTCATCATTTAATGGTCAAACAAAATATCACCTCCTGTATGAAGACTGCTCCAGCAGGATTAATTGCTCTCTTTTTTGTGTTCCTTTATTAAAACCATAATTTATCAAATATTGTTCACTGTTTATACATCTATTTCTTGTGCTAGGTGGTGAGTTTTCAAAAAGATAGATGCTTATATTTGTATCTCTAGCATAGAACCTCACATTACAGGTATTTCCTGAATGACTGTATGAACTGGATAGAAGAGCAGTGAGGGCGGAGTCAGGACATTTGTCTTTGCATTCCTGGGGACAGCCCACAGTCCAGCATCACGTGCAATAAGGAATCTCACATAAGGCCAATGATAGTAACTGTAGTCGATTTATCTGGTACCTGAAAGACATTCTTTTGGACTCACCTCTGATTTTACTCATGGTTGAGTGGACATTTGTGAGAGTTAGACTTACAGTATAGTAGCCACCTGTCTCCCAGAAAAGATTCAACAATGAACTCATGATACCACATCCCACTGGTCCTATTGTACATGGCATCCCCCAGAAGGATCTGCCTGGTAGAATATTAAAATGGCCTCATATTGGCTCAAATATAACACCACTGAAATCTACAACCTGCAGCACTGGGATGCTATTCTCCAGGATGTATTATATGCACTAAAACCATAGCTATCACATAATGCTGTATATCCCAAAGCTAGAAGACAAAGATCTGGGCATCAAAGGGTACAAGCACTGGTGGGCTCATACCATCACTCCCAGTGACACAATTGCTGAACTTGGATTTGTTTCCACTATTGTAAATCTGGTTACAACAGCAGTCCTAGTCCCTGGAGGAAAGCACTTCCCCTGGAACACCAAACCTAAAGCTGTGACTCCATCTGATCACTTGGATGATTCATACCTGTGAACCACAGGCAGAGAACAGTGTTTCTATAGTGACAAAGAAACTGACTGTGATAATCCTGAGGTGGTAGGGTCACGACAACACGATGAGAGAAAGTAGTAAGTCTGGATCTCAAGAGATCCACAGAGGCTTCATTTGGTATTTCTAATCCCATTAGTCACAGGGAACAGGCAATTGCAAGCAATCAGTCAACCCATCATCAGACCCCACAGGTGTCAGAGTGAGGGTCACTTACTAACCAAGCAACCTAACAACTACTGGCTGAGGGTGAGGGAATATAGAATGGAAAGTGGAGGAGATAGATCATAGATTCAATTTGAACACTAGAATCAGCTGCAGCAGTGAGTACTATAGTTCATTGTATAATTCAATCTTTTCTTAGCAACAGACATCAGGTTTGTCTGCAGAATCAGTGACAGAATGGAATGAACAAAAAGGATCAATGGATCTGAAGAGTGGCAAGAAGATAGGATAACAGATACATCTTTTTGGCACCAAAGTAAATTAATGACTGATAGAGACACCAAAGGCCAGCCTTTCCATCTCAGGTGGGAATTCTCTACGGTATCATTCACACTCCAGAGTTACCCATGTGATTAGCCTGAGGCTAGACCTCAGGTGAAACATAACTGTGCTGATCATCTTCCCCTACCCTGCCCTGCTCCTTGAACTTTTTACAGGTTCTTTATTCAATAAATCACTTACACATCACTTTCAAAGTCATCTTAAGATAAGGTTAATGAGCACATCAAAGATGAAGTTTTTAAAAACTTCCAGATAAAATATGAGGACACAACATTCCAGAACTCATGGGATATAATAAAAGCAGTCTAAGAGGTATGCATATAGCAATACAGGCTCACTTCAAGAAATCAGAAATAACTCAAATAATCATATCTCTTAATTTAAGAAACTAGAAAAAGGAGAAACAAAACCGAAAACCAATATAAGGAAGGAAATAATACAAAATAGCGCAGAAATAAATGAAATAAAAATTAAAAAGACAACACAAAAGATTAATGAAACCAGAAGCTGGTTCTTTGAAAAAATAAACAAAACAGACAAACCTCTAGCTAATCTCACACACAAAAAAAAAGGGAGAAAACTCAAATACATAGAGTCAGAAATGAAACAGAAGTTAAAACAGACATCTCAGAAATTCATAAGACCATAAGAGATTGCCATAAATATTTGTGCTAGTAAGTGAGATGAATAACCTAAGACATGGACAAATTCTGGCAAATATATATGACCTGGGAAGGAAATCTGAACAGACCAATTATAAGTGAGGAAATTGAAACAGTACACAAAAGTCTCCAAGAAAAACAAAAATGCTGGACCAGATGGCTTCAATAGTGAGTTCTACCAAACTTTCACAGATGAGTTTATATGTATCCTCAAAATCATCCCAAAATTTAGAAATAGAGAATATTTCCAAATACATATTATGGAGCCAACATTATTCTAATACCAAAATCCAACAAACACAACACAAAGAAAGAAAACTACAGACCAAATTTCCCTAATGAACATAGATGCAAAAATACTCAACAAAACCCTAGCAAACCAAATTAAATGATGCATTAAAGGAATCTACACCATTACTAAGTGGGGACATAAAAATGGCTAAACATCCAAAAATCGATCAACATAATTCACCATATCAATAAAAGTGATGATAAAAATCAAACAATCCTTTAAGTAGATGCCAATAATCAATTGAAAGAGTCAACATCCATTTATAATGAAAACCTTTGAAAAAATGGGGTTAGACAGAACATACCTCAACATAATAAAGGTCATATATGACAAACCCACAGCTAACACTACTCTAAAGAAATGGAAATGTACTCTCATGACTAAAAAGAAGGATAATGGAGATATCACATGCCCAAACTTCAAACTATACTGCAAAGCCATAATAACTAAAAATGCATGGTACTAGAACAAAAACAGACACACAGACCAAATGGAATTGAACAGAAAATATATCAATAAAGTCACACAAATATGAACAACTAATCTTTGACAAAGGAGCAAATAATACACAATGGAACAAGGAGAATATGTTCAATAAATGGTGCTGGTAAATTTGGACTACCACATGCAAAAGAATGAAATTACTACCTCACACCATGCACAAAAACCAACTAAAGTGGATAAAACAATTGAACATAAGACCTGAAACCATAAAATATATAAGAAAATATAGGCAAAATACTACATGACATACTACTCAATAATATCTTTATAAGCTCATCCCCCAAAGCAAAGAAAATGAAGGAAAAGAAAACAGCTGGGACTACATCAAACTAAAAAGCTTCTGTACAGCTATAGAGACATTAACCAAAACAAAGAGACACCCTTGTGATAGGGAGAAAATTTTTGTACTCCATACAACTGATAAGGGACTGCTCACAAAGATCTATAGAGAGCGCATACAACTCAACAAAAACAAAGTAAACAACACAGACAAAAAATGGGCAAAAGAGCTAAAAAGACACTTTTCCAAAGAGGAAATGCAAATGGCCAACAGGCATATGAAAAAATGTTCAAGATCACTTGTAATCAGGGAAATGCAAATCAAAACCACAATGAGATATCACCTCACACCAGTGAGAATGGCATATATTAAAAAAAAAACTAGCAACAACAAATGTTAGCAAGAATGTGGAGACAAAGGAACTCTCCTACACTGCTGGTGGAAATGCAAACTGGTCCAACCACTATGAAAAGCTATGTGGTGGTTCCTCAAATTACTAAAATGGAGTTTCCATACAACCCAGCAATTCCACGCCTAGGAATCTACCCAAAAGACACAAGACATTAATTCAAAAGGATACCTGCAGCCCTATGTTTATTGCAGCACTGTTTACAATAGGTAAGATATGGAAACAACCCAAATACGCAAAAATAAATGACTGGATCAAGAAGATGTGGTATATATACACAATGGAATACTATTCAGCAATCAAAAAAGATAAACTCATGCCATTTACAGCAACATGGATGGAGCTGAAAGGGATTACACTCAGTGAAATAAGTCAGAAGGAAAAAGAAAAGTATCTGATGGTTTCACTTATAGGAGGAATATAGGGGAACCAAATAAGGGATCAGAAAAAAATAGTAACACAATAAATAAACAAAATTCACAAACAACTATAAATCAGACATTGTGTAGGGGAGGAGGAGGGAGAGGGATCAAACAGAGGAGGGAGAAGCACAAGGGATTATGGTGATGGTGCACAGGTGAATTGGTGACAGAAATTCTATGGGAACTACACCTGAGAGGAAAAAGCAAACATTGTACAAAAATGAACAATGATGTATATTTAAATAAATAAAAATAAATAGTTTTTGTTTAAAAGAAAAAAAAAAGAAATGGAAATATATCCTTCGCTTATGGATTGGAAGATTAACATAATCAAATGTTCATCTTGACAGCAATCCTACCAAAAGAAAGAATCACATGTCCACTTTTTTGCAAACATAATGGATCATTCCATTGGCAATCATCCCTGAGATATGATTACTGTATCTGTCAAGATCTAAGTAGGAAATAGAAACCACCACTTTACATACCAAAAACAAGGGATTTAGTAACAGAATTGGTGGCACAGACTGGGGAAGACGCAAAGAGGAAAGCAAAGCAGTCCAGAAATAGCAATAGCTCAAAGTCACTACCAGCCCCAGCTAAAGGGCTCACGCCAGGAGGCTGCAGCTGGGGTCACCAGGAGGAGCTGGTGCCTTGGCTTCTTCCACCTTTCAACTCTCCAGTTCCTCCTTAACCCTCCACTAACTGAGCCCTGCTGAGACCAGCTGACAAGGAGGAGACTGAGAATCCATCCAAACTGCTTGAGAGCAAAGCAGAGGAAGGGCAGGGTAGCACATTCAAGGAAACAGGACCATCACATCCACACATTACACATAACAAAGATCTCCCAAAACAATCAAAGGCCCCCATGTGAGAAGCAGCACATCAGGACTGGTGCTGAGAATTCTAACAACAGAGAGCAGAACAAAGGGAATCCAGTCTTGATTTTGCAGCTAAGGAAATTATAAATCAAAACCTTGGGGAAAGTCTTCTGACTCAGGTTTGTAGCAGTACTTACACGTATTTTCAAAAACCCTCTCACTAGCATCCTTAGGAACAGACTAGACAGCTTTGCAAAAATCTGTGTTTCCAGACAGGTGGAAGAAAAATGTATCCAATTTTACTGTTGTTGTTTAGTCACCTAATCTCCAAACTTTCCATAAAACGTAAATTGTGCTGCCTGTCTCCAACGTAGATTTAAGCTAAAGAAATTAAATTTAAAAATATGTTGCTACATTTTAGGTGCAAGCCATAGTTTGAACACTAGAAAGATTATAATTAATGATTGCAATGATACTCATCATTAAAATAAAAGAAAAAATTGATTCAAGTATGAAATCTTTGAAGCAAGAAATTAAATTTAGCAGAGAAAAGTCTATTGTACAAACTGAACAAGCACTTAATGTAACAAATCCAATGATTTCTTTGAATCATTATTCTTCCCTTTTTAATTTCAAAAGTAAAATAACAATAAAGTGTAACTGCAATATTGTGATTTACAAGAAATATGTAATTTGGTCTTCATGCACAGTTCCTGACTCATAGATTCCCCAAACCATGCCATTTTCTAAGTATTGAGAATATTTAAAAAGTTTTTTGATATGTTAATGAGGTGACTTTTGGGGAAACACCTAAGAACGGAGGCTGGTTGCCAGGGAAACGAGTCTTTTTACTTAGAGGGCTGGAACATTCAGTTCTATCCCCAAACCACCAAGGAGAGAAGAGAGACAAGAGGTTGAGTTCAATTGCCAATGGCCACTGATTTAATCAATCATGCCTATATAATGAAGCCTTCATAAAAGACTGAAAGGAAGGACTTCAGAGAGTTTCCACTTTGGTGACCACATGTAGATTTTGGAGAGAATAACATGCCTGAAGAGAGTATGGAAGCTCTGTGCCTTTTCAGACTTTGCTCTATCTCTTCTCTTTGACTGTTGATTTGTATTCTTTTAATAAATCAATGATCTAGTGAGTAAACAGGTTTCCTGAGATCTGGGGACCATTCTACCCAATCAATGGAATGTAAGGGGGTTGTTCTGATAACTCCTGAGTTAGAGCCAGTGAGTCAGAAGTACAAACAATAACCTGGGCTGTGACAGGCTGAAGTCTGAGGAGGGGGTCCTGGGAATCACTATTCTATAACCAGTTGGTCAGGATCACAGGTGGCCTGGGCTTGGGGCCAGTATGAAGTAGACATTGGTCTTGGATGACTGAGCCCTTAACCCATGGAATATAATCTGTCTCCAGGTAAACAGTGTCAAAATTGAATTGAATCCTCAGACAATCTGCTGGTATCTTAGAACTGCTTATTAGTTAGAAGAGGCATCCACACACTCACTCTCACAATGGAAATGAGTCCAGATACCCAAAGCAAAAGTGCCATTGCAACTCTGCTTTGAATGATTAGGAGTTATAGAAAGCAGAATATTTGGAAAACACTCAAAATGTCATAATCCCACTAGTACAACTACTATTAGCATATTTGAGTTCTAGTCATGAATCATTTACTGAGAACCCAAAATGGGAACCAGTATGAGAATTCAGTGCTAACAATGGGCAGAACCAGTCTAATTTTAAATCTAAATCATGACCACTACTCTCATTTTTTAACAACATGTGGGAAGAGAAGTAGAAAAAATAAGGCATTTGCTTGTTTCCTGCCTTATTTCAGTGACTCAGGCTTATGGGGCTATGGAAAGCTACCACTTTTTAGGATCCATGGACTGTAAACCCATACAAATCCATTGTACTCTCAACAGAGTTTCTTGTCTATAATTAGAATAATATTTCACACATCCCATAAATAGCTCTTAAGAAAAAAAAACAACTCCTACAGGAATAAAACTAAAGTTCCATTAAAAAATATTTCCCAACTTCTTGTTTTAGTTCTGCTGCCATAGCCATTAAAAATGTCTGGATTTAGGGCCTCCCCTGGTGGCACAGCAGTTGAGCACTGGGCTGCAAAGCTGCCCACAGCCTCTGCAGCGCCAGTTCAATCCCCGGCCACCAGCGAGGGTCCCACATGGCGTGACAGACGTCTCCTGCCGTGCCCGCTGCTCCCTCCAGCAGTGTATTTCAGTCAGTCTGCCTGTTCTGTTCCTGTTCTGGTGAATTCTCTCACCCTCCCGTGCTTCTGACTGTACCCAGTGCTTGTATAAATAAATAAATCTTTTAAAAAAAGTCTGAATTTAGCAAAATTAGACTTTTACTTCTGAAGATATAAGATCCACGGGATCCCCAAAACCTACAACTATGCTATACAATTTAGCAACAAATAATTCTAAATTATTTTACCATTTGATATATTTTTGTGTGTTTTTCTCAGCTCCCACTGAGGTTGTAAACAAGTTGCCAAGATCAGATCTCCTATCTGCCTGATCCAACAGCCTTCCCTACCAAGCACCTTATACATGCTTGATAAGTACTTTTGATACAATTAGCTCTGATTTTTTTGGCCTTCACTGGTGGCACACCAGTTGAGTGCTGGGCTGCGAAGCTGCCCACAGCCTCTGCAGTGCTGGTTCGATCTCCAGCCGCCGGATAAGGGTCCCACATGGCGTGACAGACCTCTCCTGTCTCGCCTGCTGCTCCCCTCAGCAGTGTATTTCATCACTCTGCCTGTTCTGCTCCCTGCTCTAGCTCTGGTAAATTCTCTCACCCTCCTGCGCTTCTGACTATACCCAGTGCTTGTATAAATAAATAAATATTTTTTAAAAAATTAACTCTGATTTTAAAATAAAATCTAAACTATTGCATAAAAATTAAAAGATATACTCTGGAAACATTTCATCAGAGAATCACGACATTCTCCCTTATTTCACTCAGAGTAATGCTCACAAAATAGCATCAGAGACCCCTATTTGACTATGTAATGGAGAACTCTTACCACTCTATCACCATGTCTTGCTTTCCATCTCATTTCAAAACTATGGCTGCTTGAGATAGAGTTAAAAATATTCCCCAGTAGAATATAATCTCCAGGGTCTTTTTTTATTCCCCATCATATCTTTAGGGCCTCGAACAGAACCAGTTCATAGTGAAACTGAATGAGAAAGTGTGGAACTAATCAATGTTAATTAATATCAAGGAAAATAAACAAGAACATAAGCAACTGAGAATACATCAAACTAAAAAAGCTTATGCACAGGGAAAAAAACCGTAACTAAAATGAAAAGACGCCCTACTGAATGGGAGAAAATATCTGCATACCATGTATCAGACAAAGGACTGATATCAGAGATACATAAAGAACTCATATACAAAAACTCTACAAAAACAAAACAAATAACGCAGTCAAAACATGGGCAGAAGAACTAAAGAGACACTTCTCCAAAGACAGTCAGATTGAAAATAGGCACATGATAAAATGTTCACCATCACTTATCATTAGAGAAATGTAAATCAAGGCCACAGTGAGATACCATATCACACCTGCGAAAATGTCCCATATTGAAAAGAGCAGAAACAACAAGGTCTGGGGAGGATGTGGAGAAAAGGCAATCCTCCCTCACTGCTGGTGAGAAAGCAAACTGGTTCAGCCTTTATGTAAAGCAGCATGGACATGTCTCAAAACATTAAGAATTAATCAGCCATTCGACCCAGTAATTTCACTCCTAGCCATCTACCTAAAAAATTCAAAAACACAAATTCAAAAGGAAACTTGCATTCCATGTTTACTGAACTGCTATTTACTATAGCTAAATTATAGGAAAAGCCTACGTGCCCAAAACAGATGAGTGGGTTGAGATTGTAGTATAAAATAGATATACACAAGGGAATATTACTCATCAATCAAAAAAGATAAACTCATGCCATTTGTGGCAACATGAAGGAGTTGGAAGGGATAATGAAGTAAGTCGGAGGAGAAAGACAAATACCAGATGGTGTTGCTAATATATGAAATAAAAAGTAACTAAACAAAGAGTCAGATAATGACAAGCTTAAAAACTAACCCTTGATAGACAGCTGTGGAACTGAAGCACCAACGGGGAAGGGAGGGAAGGTTGGGTAAGAACAAAGAGCGAAGGAAGCAAAGGGATTATGGTGGTAGACGATGGGTGGCAGGGTGGTAGTTCCACTACAGCGGTTATACCTGATGGGGATATCTAAATATTACCTCAATTAATTAATTCATTAATATTTAAAAATAAATACAAGCAGTTAGCGTAGAGAAGGTTTAAACTAAAATTATTATTTTTTTTTTTTGGTAATCTAATGCTTATAAAGATTGTTTACTCAAAATAATCTGTGCAATTGTGCTACCACACAAGGATAAACAGAAGTGGCCTTGGTAAAAATGGCAGTTTATTTATATAATAAAAAGAACAAGAGTCCAAAAATACCCCCAGATTTATAAAACCTATCTGTTTTTGCAGTTTAAGTTACATTCCAAATGGCCACTGTTTGTGCCTTTCATACAAGTTATTTTTAAATCCCTGTAAAATCAACAAGGCATCTCAAGTTTTTTAATTTTTCATTTAGATTTTACATATGAAGGCCAATTTGATTCCACTGAAGGGTCACTATTAGAAGTTCAAATGCTACAAATACCTAAAGCAAACCATTAGGCCACTCTGAATCAGCCATCTAGTAGATTCTGGGTTTCTAGGCTGAAAACGTTTCTCTCTATACATACAAGCACATAAATGAGTATTAAAATGAGTTAAAAGTTACAAACATCTAATTCTTTTAAATGTAATCCATTGAAATTTAATCATTTGTGAACAAAATGATTCTTAGAACAAAAATCCTTTTCTCAAAATCACTAGACTTTAAATATTTACTCTCAATTATTGCAGATCTCCCATCTGTAAAATAGAGATAACTAACCTGTAGGATTGGTACGTGATGTAAATGACAAAAATCTTACAATGGAATAGCACTCAGCTATAAAAAAAAAAGGGAAGAGGAAGGCAGCTATAAAAAAAAGGGGGGAGGGAGGGAGGGAGGGAGGGAGGGAGGGAGGGAGGGAGGGAGGGAGGGAGGGAGGGAGGAGGGAGGAAGGAAGGAAGGAAGGAAGGAAGGAAGGAAGGAAGGAAGGAAAGGAAGGAAGGAAGGAAGGAAGGAAGGAAGGAAGGAAGGAAGGAAGGAAGGAAGGAAGGAAGGAAGGAAGGAAGGAAGGAAGGAAGGAAGGAAGGGAGCACGGGAAGGAAGCAAGCACAGGAAGGAAGGAAGCACGGGAAGGAGGGGAGGAAGATAAACTCTTGCCATTTGTGGCAACATGGCTGGAACTCGAGAGGATGATGCTAAGTGAAACAAGTCAGAAGGAGAAAGACATATACCAGATGGTTTCACATATATGTGATTATAGAAAAACAAAACAAAGGGTCAGACAAAACCAAACCAATTTCATACTTATGACATTTGACTGCAAAGCTAAGGCAACCAGAAAGGGAGGGTAGTGGGCTGGGATCAGGGGATGAAGGGGACCCCAGTGGAGCATGGTGGAGGGTTACCGGGAATGTGATGGTAGATGTGGTATGAAAACATACATTTGTAGAGGTTTGCGCTTATAACCCTTAAAACCAACACAATAATACAAGCCAACTTTACTTCAATAAACATATATGAGAAAATAAAATAAAATTCTTGTTACCTAAAAAAAAAAAAAAAACAAAATAAATCATACTTAGCATAGTGTCAGCACATTAAAAACACAAAATAGGTGTTAGATAAAAGGTAAGTTCAGGGACCAGTGAAAACCCAGTAGGACCTACACATGAGAGTGGAGATCAAAAGAAAATGCTAGGAAATGATGGTGCTTGAGATATGAAAGGTGACCAGGGATCAGTCAAATGTGCGGACTGGAGGTTGAAAGTTATTTTGGGCTAAAGGAAGAGCATATTCTTCACATATGAATTTTAGTATCTCTCAGTCTTAAGTGAAGGACTCATGTTTGGGGAAAACATCTTGAAGGGCTACTTTGCAAAGGGGAGGTGAAGCCAAAAGGCAAGGAGACTTCAAAACAAGATAAATGCTTAGCATGGTATATAAAACAAAAACTGCATGTTATTGAGAGCAGAGAGAGGATAGAAGAGTGGGAAAATAGAAGCCATGAAAATCCTTTTTATAATGAGCGCAGTATAAAAGAATCAAGCTCCATTTTACATATCGTCACAAATTATTTGATGATGCCATAAAATTTTTAGGAAGTTATTATAGAAATCTTAACTATTGAACTTTAGCAGTTTGGAATTTTCTAAGAATATTTTTATCTCCATTACATTAGTTTCCTTTTGCTGCTAAAGATATCACCACAAACTTAGTGGCTTAAAACAACACATACTTGTTCTATTAAAATTTCAGAGGTCATAAGTCTGAAATGAGTCAGCAAGGCTGTGATCCTACTGAAGACTTTGGGGAAAATCCCTTTTCTTGCTTTTTCCAGCTGCAAGAGGTTTCCCATACCCATTGGCTCACAGGCCTGTGTGTCTCCACCCTCTTCTTATTGTCATATTCTCTCTGACTTTAACACTCCTGTCTCTTCTTTATAAGGACTCTTGTGATTATATTGGAACTAACCTAATAATCTCTTCATCTCAAGATCCATAATTTAATCACTTCTGCAAAATACCTTATGCCATCTAAGGCAACACAGAGTTCCCAGAAATTGGGGTATGGGCATCCTGAAGAAGTCATTATTCTGCTTACCTCAGTAACCATTTTGGGAATCATGTCACTGGCTGTAACTTCCTCATGGTTTTTGAGTGGTTAATATAAAATACCTGTTTCAACTGCATTATTCACTATCCCATTCTCAACGATTCTAATAAGAGGTGCACCATGGAATATTACTCAGCATTCAAAAAAAATAAGCACATGCAATTTGTAGCAACATGGATGGAGCTGGAAGGATCATGCTCAGTGAAATAAGCCAGAAAGGAAAAGAAAAATACCGGATGGTCTCACTCATAGCAGGAATCTAGAAAACTTAAATAAGGAACCAGGAAAAAGAATAACTGTAAGAAAGAAAATATCAAAATCAACAAACAACTATGAATCAGAGACACTCTATGGGGGATGGGGGTTGGGGAAAGGAGGGATTGGGGTCAAAATAAGGGGGTCGTAATTGTATGAGGAATATAAAAATAAAATTTAAATAAAAAATAAAATGAATGAAGAGAGATACAAATCAGAAAGAAAAGATTGTAAAAGTCAAGAGTGGGATTATAATGCTCATATAAACACAGCATATGGATACAAAAAAAAAAAAAAAAGTGAAATGGACTCTCTTTCCTCCATATAGACCTGGTGTGGCAGTGGGACTATGCTTCCGACAGTAACACCAGAATTCCATCATAGCATTTTAATGTCTAGTTTTTTCTTGCTATGCCTTCCTTTTGGACTTATTTCTCCCTCCTATGTTGTCACTCTATTAGTTGTTTTGTAATTGGGTTATTGATATTTAAGAATACTCTTTGTTTGAAAAATCTATGTTTGCAATAATGTCTGGACTTGAATCAATGTTGGAAGCTAGCATATTCATGTACTAGACACCTATTTTAAGCTTCATTTAAGAGAAAATAAATCTTAGCTTAAATAAATGCAGAACTGCTATTTTGTTAGTGAAGGATCTGATAGGATATGTAAGACTCATGGAACTGAATTGTTATTTACAAAAGAATTATTAAATACCATAATACATTAGACAAAAGTAAGTCTAAACCAAAGAACATTTAAAGTAATTCTTGGCTGAATCCTGGTATGTTACTAAGAAAACACGAATCCTAATTAATGGATTTGCTAAATAGGATGTGTTTACAAGACAGCCCAGGGTTGACCTCAGGTAAAATAACCATGTAAGGACTTAGAAATCCTCAAGGATGGAAGTATCATCATATTTCAAAGAACAGAGGTCAAAAATTCAAATACCTGTAAGGGCCAGGAAAACAGTGGAAAAAAAGTTGGAGGATGTCAGGAAGACAATGCAGAAAAGTGAGGAAGATGGTAAGCTGAGGGGTGCATTCTCCTGTTCAGAGGGGGCAGTGGGCCCTTAGCTACAGTTGATTATTGTTATGTGGAAACCCACACTGACATCCCAGATATTCAAATTTTCAGGACAAGCCCCAAACTAGGTATTCGTATGAAAACATGATATTTTAAAGCACTGGATCAGTATTTTGTAAACTCACTGAATTGGGCAAAACAAAACATGAGGGATCTGTGAATTTCCAATCTCTGCATAGAGAGTCATCTTTATTGTAAGAAAAAAAAGGGAAAAGATATACTTTTATTCTTCTGAATCCTATATAATCCTATATAGAAATTAATTTTTGCAAATCACAATTATTTTAATCTAAAATAAAGGGCCACTTAAAGAAAGCATGGACACAAAATAAAAGTTTTGACTTCAGAACAGTCTTGGTACAAGGGTTCCTAGCCCAATTTTTCCAAATTGAAGTGTTATGAATTTTTCAGAGTTAGCATTCCTCGCAGTTAAGAGAAGAAATTGCACTGCTTAGTTACAAAGTAAAGAAATTTATGGGCCTCCCCTGGTGGCGCAGCTGTTGAGTGCTGGGCTGCAAGGCTGCCAGCAGTCTGCAGCACCAGTTCGATTCCCGGCCGCCAGGCGAGGGTCCCACATGGCGCTCAGACCTCTCCTGCTGCCTGCTGCTCCCCTCAGCTGTGTGTTTCGTCAGTATACCTGTTCTGTTCCCCGCTCTGGTGAATTCTCTCACCCTCCCGCGCTTCTGACTGTACCCAGTGCTTGTATAAATAAATAAATCTTTAAAAAAAAAAAAAAAAAAAAACAAAGTAAAGAAATTTAGATTGCTTTACAGACCTTGTGATGCATCCCAACAAAGCCACACCTAGTCTCCATCTATATTAAATGTAAACCCACTATTCTCCTTGTAGTTATTATCATTCTGCAACACAAGTTTAACTCGTAGGCTAGAAAAGACTATTAGAGCACCAGTTCAAAGTGACCTACTGAAACCCAGAGACTCATAGGAGAATTGAGCAGTGACCATATATAATATTTTACAAGAAAAGTGGTACTCAGAGGCATTATTTTTCCTTTGCTCCAGAAATAGAGTAGATGCTTTGAGCAATCCAGTTCAGGCCTTGCCTCATATGGCATTTGTACGTCTAAAGACATCTGCCCTTTGATGAAAGACTTAAAACCTAGCCTACACCATCCTTGAAATACTCTTTTGAGTTTGAGGTCCTACGCTATACCTTAAGCAAAGTCTGAGCATGCATTATGTCTCTGAACGTCTCGGGATATTAGAAAATTTAGGGAGAAAAGACAGGAATGAAGAAGACCCTTAACCTGAGCCAAGGGGGAATGAGACATGAAGGGACCACAATCTCTGGTAATTAAGTAGCTCTCCATCAAGGGGAGGGAGAAGAAAGTAGATACGATGAGAAGCAAAATAACTCTAATGCTATCTAACAAATGCCATTATAGTAAAAGTCCACAATACTGTCCCAAAGTCTCAGCATTAGGCTCAAGTTTTGCAAACAATATTCAATAAGCACAAATTCAAGAGGAAGACAAAAGCATTGAAGAGTCACTTCCTTGGACTCCTGGCAGCAGAATTTGACCTTCATTGCTATCATGCCCAGTTTGTCCTTCTGGGCTTTCATAGCTAAAATTCAGAAAAGAGAGAACTGTAAAAGTCAGTATTAATGTGTCTAACACACAGTCTTTGAACCTTTGAGTAATATTTGTCTCAAAAAAATCCATCTTCCTAGAAAAATAAAAGTATTTATTAAAAACCAAAATATAAAAATGTTAATTCAGATTTTTTTCCTGGAAAAAAATAGTGGGCTCTCCTAGAAACCCTAAAGTTTTGAGTGTATTGAGATAATCTTCCTCTCTTTTAAATTCATCTTGTGGGTTTTGTCCTTTTTTATTAAGGCTGCATCTTTCAGAAAGCCATGGACATCCTTCATAGGCCATAAAAAAGAACATGGACAAAAGGTAACGTGAACTCCATCCACGTCAGGGAGTATGATCTCCTTTCCATCTCCTGTCAAGCCCTTCAAGGGCACTTGTCCCTACCAAAAGGCAATGACTTGTAATTTCCCTTGAGCTAGAATCTGTGTTCAGATCCTCACAGTCATATAAAAGGCCCAGGCGACTCTTTCTAATGCCAGTTGGAAATGCACAAGTGAACAGAATTTAACTTTTGTGCTATAAACTAATCTGGTTTTCATTTCTCACCTTGCCCAAGTCTAGTTGCCACATTAAACACTGCTTTCCACTGTTCTTATATAGTGTTTCTTTCCTTACAATCCTCCATGTGGGGCATAAGTCATTCTTGGAGACCCTGCAGGTTCAATGCAAGAAATGCATGAACAACAATAGGAAGTGTCTGTGGAAAAACATGCAATTTGGAGCATATGCTTGAGCACATTAAGTAAAGGTTGTAAGTCATTTGTGGGAAGAATATGAAACAATAATGAATCCAACAAACACACTCATCCAAATGAATGCAAAACTTATATTCACACCTGCACTTGAATGTTTGTAGCAACTTTATTCACAATTGCCACAACTGGGAAGCCACCAAGATGTCATTAAGTGAATGGATAAATAAATACTAGTACATCCAGGCAATAAAATATTGTTCAGTAAGCTACCAAGCCATGAAAAGACATGGAAGAATTTCAAATGTAAATTAGTAAGTAAAAGGAGCCAGGCTGAAATGGTTACATACTGTATGATCCCAAATATTTGACATTCTGGAAAAGGCAAAACAACGGAGAATAAAAAGACCAGTGGCTGCCAGAGGTTGTGGTTGGAGGCATGAACAGGCAGAGCACAGAGGGTTTTTAGGTCAGTGAAATACTCTGTATGATACTATAATAGTGGACACATGTCATACATTTGTCAAAACCCACAGAATATACAACACCAAGAGTGAATCCTAATGTAAACTAAGGACTCTGGGTGATAATGAGGCATCAATTTAGCTTCATCAATCATAACACATGTAACACTGTGGTGTGGGATGTAGATAGTGGGGAAGAGTGTTGTTCTGAAAAGTTAAAAACAGAAAGGAGGGATCCTTATACAAAAAGGATGTGAGGATGAAATTAGAAAAATGAAAATAATGCCACAGGAAATGACCAAAAGCCTTTTTAAGTCTTTAGCATGAAAAACTAGAAGTTATTTCTCCAGGGAGCTGAGACTAAGAGTGGGCTCCACATGCATGAGGAATGGTTTGCATGGGTATAAAGGAGGGGAGGGGGCGTGTTTTTTTAATGCATCTACCAACACTTAGGAAGTTTGAAGATAGTTGGCGCCAAGAGACGGGGGTAGAATAAAGGAACAATACTAACAAAACACAATTTCAATTTGGAGAAGAACTCAGAGTTCTGTGGAAAAGAAGGATGTTATACTTATAAACAAAGAGGTTGGCGGGAATGCAAGTGGGAGGAAGAGGTGATCCTGGGCTGAACAGAAAATTGGCAGCTTCAGAGTTCAAATTTGAATAATGGCTCCCTACCACCTCTACACATTTGTGACCTTAGGTCAGTGAAATACTCTGTATGATACTATAATAGTGGACACATGTCATACCTTTGTCAAAACCCATGGAATATACAACACCAAAAGTGAACCTTTAGGGTATCTAAGCAATTAATGTTTCCTTCTACTCCGATATTACAGGCAAGCTATGTAATTTTAGGAGCCAGGATAAGATCTTTCTACCAATCAAAAACTGTTTCCTGCTTGCTAATGCCAGAAATCCTGCCCTTCAACTCAATTTCATTGGCTTTTGTCACTTATTAAAACGCAAATACCCATAAGGAGAGATTAGATTTCAAACCTACAATTCAAGTGTAATTTACTGTGAATTCATTTATCAGATCTGAGAATATGGTTTTGATAGAAGAAAGCATGTAGTAAGCTCAAGATCAGTGAACACCAGAGAAAAGTTTGGGCAGGAGACTGAGAATATTTGTAACACTGTGAACTATAAGCTTTGGCAAAAATTCAATTTTCTTTCTGATTATGGAATCACTGAATGTTTGCAAGGTAACCAGACCAATGATTGTCTGTTATTTTTACTATTATCATTAATCTTGAAATGGGTAGTAGAGAGTGGATTTTATGGACGGAAAGGAGTTTTCTATGCATTTCAGCGTAGCTCACTGAAGTGCTACACTGGGGCGACAGAGGAGTCATTTGCCAGCCTTTGTCCTTTGTCTACTTATTTTCCTGATTCCCTTGAGCTCTCTTGTGAGCTTCTTGGATGCCACTGCTACCATGCTAGCCTCCCACCTCCAGGGTTCTGAGGCCCTGCCTGTCCCAGGCTCTGTCTCCCAATCTCTTGCCCATGTGACAGCAAAATGACCTAGCAGCAACACAGCACCCAGTTTGGAGACCCTAAACCTCACAGCCCTGCACACAAACATCTTACAACTTACATGACTGATTTCGAGAACAGCCTCCCAGCCTTTACCATTCCTTCCCTCTTTGGTTTGGAGACTTGTCTGTTCCTGAGATAATGAATAATTATCTTTCAAGAGAGGCAGCTGCCCTTCCCTCACACCTTTCTATGCCCATACATTCTCCCTTGGATATTGGTGAACTCTGCTGTAAGCCAAATAGATATTGTACCCAAACGATAATATTATACCTATGTAACAAGAAACAGAAATATAGGCATGTCCAATGATGTTACACAAACTCTTCCCATTAGAAAGAATAGTCTCTAGTGAAGGGTCCCTACATCTATTTATATCACCCTGATGCATGGCATAGTGTCTCATGCAATTAGGTATCCAATAAATAATTGTTGCATTCAAGAATGGATGAATAAATTCAATAATTATCCCCCGCTGATTAAAATCTAAAGGGAAAGACTAACTCAGTGCTCTGATGCAGTCCTAGATAAATTCTGATTTTAAGGACATTATCAATAAAGCCTCCATTGCTCAAGCTCCAGCATGTGAATTCTCACTGCTATTCACTTTCTAGCACAAGCACTTTAAATGCACTAATCTAGAGAGATTAATCAACTAACAACACACTGGTGATGGTATCACCCCATGTTAAGGAAATACTTTCAAAACTAAATATACAGTCTCTGAGAAAAAATTAGGTTACTATAATCAAAACAAGAAAAATGTCATAACTAGAAAGAGCTAGTATTTACTGAGTACCTACTATGTGCCTGGAAATATGATAGGTGCATCATTCATATTATTTTAGGTAACCTTTAGAACAACCCTACAAATAAGGAAAATCCCCATTGTGAAAATTTTATTTTTTTCTAAAATGACCCATTGTTAGATATCCCCACACAAATGTCTATATAGATATTAAAATAATATTCTCACTAAAAATTATATGCACAAGAGCTATTTCACTTGTACATTAATAGCTCTAGAGGAATATACATGAGACAACCACTAATGACTTAACACAGTCTTCATGACACCAAAATAGGGCCATGGTACCAAGAAATAAAAAGTCCACAGGGTAGAGCCTCTGCCCCATATTCAGTCAGGGAGACTCCCTGGTGTCATAGGCAATAAATGTCCAGATACCATTCCAGACAACTTTCTGAATTGGAGTGTTCTTCAAAGTTTCTCGTGTTGCTCCTCCCAAGTAGCAACATTTCTGCCTTCAGAGTCATCAGCCTGAATCAGTCATTCTCACCATTCACTCTCAGTGTTTCTTCATCATGCTATGTTCAAATTCAGTGCCACCATTCTACAATATCCACGGCCCCCTACCCACTAGGCTTCTCGCTTTTCCACATAGTAAAGGCTTTGTCCTTTGCACCTTTGTCAGCAAACAAGAATTTCTTTTTGGGAAAGGTGTGGGACCTTGAGTCCCCCCAGCCAGCTTCTGAGCATACAGTTTGTGTGGGGTGGCCCAGTGCTCAAAGATCTTCCCATTTTTGCACATTTTTAAAATAAGGCTCAGAAGTGTTTTGGTACAAGGTCACTTGTTCAAGAAGTTAATTGCACAGACTTTGGAGCTAGGTTGACTAGGTTTAAATTTGGACCAGCCTCTTCCTAGAAATGTGCATTAGTCCACCTGAGCTACTAAAGCAAAACACCACAGACTGGGTAGTTTATGAACAACAGAAATTTATTCCTCTCAGTTCTGGAGGTTGAAAACCTGAGAACAGTTGCCAGCATGGTCAGCTGAAGCATCTGTTTCATGTCACAGGATTACCTTCTGTCCTTAAATGGTGGAAGAGACTAGGGAGCTTTGTGGGGTTTATTTTATAATAGCATTAATCCCATTCTCAAAGCCTCCATCCTCATGAAGAAAGAACCTCCCAAAGTCCCCGCTCCTGATACCATCACTTTTGAGGGCTAGAATATGAACATATAAATTTCAGATGGGGGTTGGAGAACACAAATATTCAGACCATAGTACTGAACAAAGTTTAACACTTCTGTACCTCAGTTTTCTCATCTACAAAATTGTATCAGTTACTAAATTATTGTCTCCTTCTCCTAACCCATCTTTCTATAATCTGCTTTGCAACGCTAAGCCGAGAACAACACAAAAACACATTTCCAACTGAATCAGGAGCTTCTGGTCAGCTCTACCAGCAGGGGGCTCTCTGAGGGCAGCTGAGCAGGAGGAGCAAAGGAAACTTGATTCATTTCTTGTGGCTTCCTTTGAGCCCCACTCCGCAGTAAAGCCTTCTCTCCTTCCTGCAGTCACTAAATTCAGCTTGCACTTTTCTCAGTACATAGTTCCTCACTTAACAGCAAAGATAGTACAGGTTCTAGAATTCCACAACTTTAAGCAAATATAACAAAACCATGTCCTCCAATAACATCATTTAGTTCAACAGTGGAGAGAAATTTTTTCACAATCAACCGTAACAAAAGGTCTTTGAACAAAACATTATTCTAGGACCCAGCCTACTTGTAGAATCAGCCTTAGATTGTGTCACCTGACACCCTCTTCATAGAGGTTTGAATTTCAATTCTGTGTGCACCCTCCTTAACTATCTAAGAAAATTTAGTAATCCCAACTCTTTCCTTTGTTCCCTCAGTCCTAAGTGCTGATTCCTGAAATTGCTAACACCCCCACCATACCTGACATCACCTAATTAATAACTTTACCACCAGTTAACAGTTCCTCATATGAAATTCTCGCCATTGAAATTATTGGAGTGATTTCATTCTCCTGACAGACCCTGGGGGATACAAGAACACCTACTTCACAGAGGTGTTAAGAGTAATAAATGAGTGACCCTTGATCCTTGTGAAGTACTCATAACCCCGTACCATAACAGGGCTTGCTGTATCCATGTCAGCTATCATTATCTGGCAAGGGTTGAAGCTGGGTTGGAAACTCAGGTCTGTTCATCTTCTTACCAATCTAATTCCATTAGAGAAACATGATGCTTCTCTAAAAAAAAAAAAAAAAAAAAAGCTACTATCCGCTCAGGCACAGGGCTAAGTGCTTTCACAGCTGTTACCTCTTTCAATCTTCTTAAGCACCTCTTAGATGCTTTGCATCCTTGAAGTGTTTTTTCCCTCCAACAACTGACATCAAAAAGGTATTCTGGGTTAATATGCCCATTATTTTAAAAGGTTAGGCAAGTACACCAAAGAGTTCAAACATCTATATTAGAATGATTTTTTAACATGAGCTTCTCCAAATACTAATGAATCTATATATATCACGCCACTGTCATTTCACCAGGAAATGACAAAATTTAAATAGATGTGTGTGGGGGGGATCAAGATTCTGGAATTTCAAGTTTTCTGCTGTTTTGAATATCTAAAGTATAAATTAAATATTGAAGAATTGAAAAACTTTAGTGTCTAATTTGTGGCACCAGAATATAAATGCTTTCATGTGTATTATTTCACTTTATCTTTGAACTATACTATACTATACTGTACTATAGGTACCATCATCTTCGTATAAATATGGCCAAGGATTCATAGCTAGCAAAGTGCCAGAACCAGGAATTGAAAGCAATTCTTTCTGACTCATGGTGCTCATGTTTTAGCCAATTCACCACAGGTCATAGGTGAGGGCTAATCTTCCTAGCAGTTGCTGAGAGAATGAAGTTTAGCAAAAACATGGACTGAGATAGGAAAAAATGTCTTCACCATGAAGGGCTTAGAGAATAAAAGAGTTGAATCTTACACAGAGTATCTTTGACCTTGCTTGCAGAATCACTTGTAAGTCATGAGAAATTATCAGATTCTGTCACTGGGTTTCCAGAATATCTCTCACTTGACTTCATGTTAAGAAACTCTCCGGGCCTCCCCGGTGGCACAGTGGTTAAGCACTGGGTTGCGAAGCTGCCCGCAGCCTCTGCAGCACCGGTTCGATCCCCGGCTGCTCCCCGGCCACCGGAGGAGGGTCCCACATGGCGCGCAGACCTCTCCTGCCGCCCGCTGCTCCCCTCAGCAGTGTATTTCGTCACTCTGCCTGTTCTGCTCTCCTCTCTGGCTCTGGTGAATCCTCTCACCCTCCCACGCTTCTGACTGTAACCAGTGCTTGTATAAATAAATAAGTCAATCTTAAAAAAAAAAAACTCTCCAATTTTAGTTTTACTATTACAAAGGCAAACTAAGTAAAAATCCCCAAATACTTTATTTCTGGATGCATCCTTACCTTCCCAGAATAAAAAAGCACCCTCATAATAAACATTTCTCAAAAGAACAATGCAGAAGGGGCGAAAAACATACCTTTTGCTTGGTGCTTGATTTTAGGCCAACTCGAGAGTGACTTTTGGACTAGAGAAAAAATGAGAAAGAAATAGTATGAAGAACACAGTACAGTAGTAGGACTGTAGGGGGGCAGGAGGGACACAGAGCAGGATCTCTATGACCTGATCTCTATGACGGAGTAAGGATGAGTCCTAGAGAGTCTCCAGTGGCTTTTCAGGCTTTTATTGGGATTTACCAGGTACACGGTAGGCAGGGGTGCTGGGCCTCCCAGCCCCCAGCAAGTCTTCACTCTATCTGGGCTCTCCAGCATCCGCTGGTGGTCTCTGCTCTGTTTCCCTGCTTCTGCCCATTCGTTTTGCTCTCGTGGTTCTGCTTCTGCTAGCGTCCCCATGATGCTGCCCTTATAAGCCCAGTCTCAGCCCAGGTGAATCCCATCTACATAGGCCCACACCCCACTCCAGGTGCCCGCCATCAGGCATGTATTCAGGACCGCAGGGATCCATCATCAATCCTAATGGCGGGAGGGCAGAAAAGCCTGATATCATTCACTTACCCTACAAGGACTTATTCTGAAATCCTTTCTTTTTTCCAAAGTTATTTCTTTAGAAGATAAAATTTTAAGACAAAATAATTTCTCTTAACCTTCCTTCACCATCTCTAGAAATTCTAGCATAGACTCCACAGTTGAATTTTATATACCGAATGGAAGATGATTTAAGTCTTGGAGCTGAGAATGCAAAGAGGCCCCTACATATACTTTGTCAATGACTTGCTCACATTTACCAACTCAGCATCTTTCTTAGAGGACACGAGCTAAAACCAAAAATTGCCAACACATGAGAAAATTCTCCTAACTATAATAAGGCAGAGGGAAAAAATGTAGCACTGAATAATAGAAGAATAAGGAAGAAAGAAGGAGAGGAGAAAAGCAAATACACTATAAACTGGAAAAAGAGAAAATGGGTAAATTAAGAAAAGGGCACATTTACGGCAAGTTTTCCAAGCGCATTTCTATAAGGTAGAATTTAAGCTCTGCTAATTTAAATGCATTTTTACTAGATTGAAACAAAGTTCTCAAAAATATTAGTTCCCACAGAGAGCTTTTTATTTTCTAGCTAACCTACTCCAAATTATCTAACCTTATTTGGAATTAGGAAAGGAAAAACAAGCATTAATCTAGGCATGAGAATATTTTGATATAAAATACCAAAGGTTTTTTCTTCCAATGAGAAAAAAGCAAAAGTCAGGCTGACTATGATTAGTGTTCAGATCATGAATATATTTGGCTTTTGTTGTAATATTAATCAAAGTTAACTCCAAAACAGTTACTACAACATAGCTAGAAAAAAGTCTACCTAAGTCACCAGTCCTCAAACTCTTTGGTCTCAGGTTTCCTTTATACTCCTAAAAGTTATTGGGGCCATCAAACAGCTTTTATGTTGGTTACATCCACCAATATTCACTGTATGCGAAGTTAGAACTGATAATTTTTAAATGTGTATTGATTCACTTAAAATAACAACAATAAACCCATTTCATGCATTTATATATATTCCTAAACAGAAAAAAAATAGTAAGAAAATGTCATCTTTCTCACATTTTTGCATATCTCTAATTTGAGCTAGCCAAAGACAGCTAAATCCTCATAACTGTCTCTTCACTTTATCTGTTTTTTGTTTTGTTTTGTTTTTTTTTTTTTGTGGGCCCCTCGCTGGTGGCTGGGGATCGAACCAGTGCTGCAGAGGCTGCGGGCAGCCTCGCCACCCAGCGTTCAACAGCTGTGCCACCAGGGGAAGCCCTTCACTTTATCTATTTTGATATGATATGGTTGGCCAAAGTAAATGAAGAAATGCCATTCTCATTCAGATATGTAGCTGGAAAAGTAAAAAATATTTATAATAATATGTTCAAATAATTATGAAAATTCTTTGGTAATGATATGCCAAAAATTGACAATTGGTAGTTTTAAAGGTTGGTTGCAATGTACAATCTGAAATCATATAAATGAAACTTTTATGTTACATAACAATTTTAGGCCTATCCTGTACTTTGAATGGATATTTTACCACTGCATGATTTTGTAGTATCATGAATTGGTCATTTGAAAAACAGTGGTCCAATGAATATTTGGAGGTTTTCCAAATATTGACATTTTAGTATATAACATCAAAAAGATTTAATTTACTTATGACCAGCCTCAGCAGAAAAGAATCACTACTAGTAAGCTATAAAGCTTACATTAACATACAAGTTTTCTAAAATTCTAATTTTCACTTGAAAGTTTGAATTTTATTAGGGGCAACAAATACTGTTTCTTTTCTTGAAGCAGTAGTCTCATTTCATTTATTCTGCTCATGTCTGCCAGCTACATGACTCAGAATGTTAGTAGTTCATCTATCACTTGTTCTTTGAAGTTAAAATGGTGTTCCATGATTTTTAAAAAAGGAGAATTTGGCCCACAATTGGCTGGCATATAAGCTTTTCTTCAGACTAACCACAAAACATTTAAATGCAGAAGTGCTTTAATTCACATTTCTCATTTTATCAAATAGAATAACTAAAAAGTTGTGTGTTCAAAGGGTTGTGATTTAGCAAACTTTATATTTTTTTATTACTTCATCAAGGATATATTTAAGTGAAACTGGCATTTTTCCTGCAATGCAAATGCACAGTTGAAAATTATAATGACTACTAGTACAGCTCGGTGGTATCACTGCCTTTAATTCATGCTAAAGCACCAGCAGTTTTAGCCACCATTGCTCTTGCATAATCAGTTCAGATAAACAGCAAAAAATATCTTAATATTAATTATGAAAAGTGCTTTGGCTTCACAGATTCCTTTTGTGAATCTCACTCTGATTCATTTAAAGCATGTAAGTCAAGGGGAACTAGACTCTCCTACATGAAAAGAAATGGAACTTAGGAGAAACAGAGCAAGTTGTCGCTGTCCCTACCTCCTCTTAATGGCTTAGATGAGCAAATCCAAGGGACCAAAGAGGAGTAGGTTTCCTATGATGGACATAAGCTGCGATGAGGAAAGGAACTTTCTAAGAAAAAATCCACAGTGTTCATGTTTCACTTATTTATACAGTGTTTTGTGGCTCGTATAGATTATCAGTGCAACTCTTTATCCCAGAATTCATTTGCTGAAGATCTAACTCCGAGTGCCTTAGCATGTGACTGTATTTGGAGAGAGGGCCTTTAAAGAAGTTAAGAAGGTAAAATGAATTTATATAGGTGGGCCCTAATCTAATATGACTGCTGTCATAAGAACAAGAGATTAAGACATAAACGACATAGACACACACACACACACACACACACACACGCACGCACACACACACGGAAGACCATGTAAAGACAAAGAGTCAGCCATCTAAAAGCCACAGAGTGGACCTCCCTGGTGGCGCAGCGGTTGAGCGCTGGGTTGTGAAGCTACCCGCAGCCTCTGCAGCGCCGGTTCGATCCCCGGCTGCTCCCCGGCCACCGGAGGAGGGTCCCACATGGCACGCAGACCTCTCCTGCCGCCTGCTGCTCCCCTCAGCAGTGTACTTCGTCCTTCTGCCTGCTCAGGCTCTGGTGAATTCTCTCGCCCTCCAGCGCTTCTGACTGTACCCAGTGATTGTATGTATAAATAAATAAATCTTTTTTAAAAATAAATAAATAAATAAATAAAAGCCACGGAGTGAGGTCTCACCAGAAACTGACCCTGTTGACATCTTGATCTTGGATTCTAGCCTCTAGAACTGTGAAAAAATAAATGGGCATTGTTTAAGACACCTAGTCTATGTATTTTGTTATGTAGTTCTAGCAAACTGACATTATAGACCCTGACAAATTCGCCCCGGAAAAGTCAAGATCCAAAAAGCAGAGGTCCAGCAAAATGAAGTTGAATCAAAAGGAGTCATATTCATCATCAACCACATGCTTCCTAAGGAATAATGTCTGGGTCAGTAGCTCTCAAGCTCTGGAGTTCCTAAAGATCCTGTAAGGGGCTATCAACCATATCATTTATCAAACCCAACTCTAGAAATCCAAGGTAGGAGTCCTGAGGTGGCTACATGTGTCAATGAGCACCCCAGGGGATTAAAATATATATATAGTTCACAAAGTACTATTTGCCTGCCAAGGAGAATAACTTGAGATGAAATTAAGAAAGCAAGGAAAATGATGCTAATTCTCTTTCTTTCTCTTTGAAGAATCCAAATAAATAAACCACTTTTCCCTTATCCTTTCCCTTTTAAATGCCTGGTATTAAAATTCTTAATTTGGTTGAACTCGTGGGAGAGCCAAGATAACTGAAATCAGCTAAATGTTGGTAAATTACTGAAACTAGACCCAAAGTAGGTCTGCAACAGTTCTTTAACCTCTCCAATTTAAAAACAAGCACACAAATTCAGTGTTTATGTATACTTTTGGAAATGTGTTTCTATACCATATTAAATGCCATAAACATTGATGGATAATACCTTCGTACTCACTCAGTCATGATAGCAAATATGACCTAAAGGATAAGAATGCCATTTATAAAAGAGATTAATAGTTGTGATGGCTCATTTATATATTATGTGTGTGTATATATATATATGTATATATATATATATATATATATATCCCATTGGTTCTATTTCTCTGGACAATACTGACTAATGCACAAGTCAATATTTTCTTTAAAAATAACATTCTATTTGACATTAAATGAGTTCTTGTATTTCTCCTGTTAAATCTTATGTAGATACAATAGAGGTTGAAACTAGTAATTAAAAAAAAAATCCCCTACATTGCACATATCACCCTATCCACTCAGTTCCCTGCTTATAAACTAGTGACCATCTAAAAATTTTTTCTTTAGTTAGGTGTTAAGGACTGAGAGCTTATTCTCCCCATAGAAATAATTTTACAGGCTACAACATGAAAGCCCCCTTGACCTATGATAGGAATTCTATGAAATTTCAAAAAAAAAAAAAAAAGTGGCACATTATCATAATACAAATGAGTATACAAAGCAGAAAATAATAAAATGAATTAAAATACCATAATGTTTTTCCACATAATCTTGAACAAATGTGTGAATCAAAAAGCATATTTAATTTGAAGAAGGTGGAAAATAAGGTAGAAATTCTGGGATTCTAAAGAAGCCTTATAGAAATTTCAAGATGTGGTCTTCACTGCCTATGAATGATGGCTTATAAATGATCCCCACTCCCCCATCACTATGGCTTCCCAAGTTGATGGCTTTACTTTCCTTGATTTCCAAGTACATCAGCAGCCTTACTCTGATCTTTAACAGTTAGAATAGAGTCACTAAGGACTATAATACTGAGTGGGGAAGAATTGAAGGAGAGCAAAGAAGGTTGTAAGCCACTCCCTATGGCAGGACACAAGTCACCCAGGCAGCTCTGAATAGGGTCTGACTATTTCTTTATTATGAAATTGGTACCACATACACAAGAAACATTTAGAAATCAGGGGTACCTAACTTGGGAAATGGGTGTATGATGATATTTTATGGTAGACTTCAATACATTTCAATAATTCTCAATATACCCCCCCAATGCCAACGTATATGCACATATACTCAAAAAAGAGGCAGCAGCAGAAGAAAACACTATAAAATAAATTTACAATTTCTTCTCTAGTCAAATTGTGCCAATTTGTCCTGGAATTTTGACCTCAACTCTTACAAGTCAGTGTCAAAACAGCGTGTTCTGTAAAGTTGTGCCAAAGTCCAAAAGAGAAAGTGGTTAATGTGATTATATTTTAAAACATACTTATGAAAATGAGCATTCTGATATCTAAGTCTGCACTTGTGATTGAATACAATGCATGAAGGGTTTTAATGGAAACCAAAAGGAATTTCACTGTATTCCAAAAGGAATTTCTCCCAGCATATACCTATTTTTCCCCCCACTGATCCTGCCCACACTGGAAAAGGGGCTCCATCTATTATTCCTCTATTACTTTTAGCAGAATTAGAAAATGTTTCAGTTTGCTCTACCAACATTAAGAATTCAATTTAAACCAGGATGAAATTGACAAGGGAGAGCTCTTAAATATGGACTCTTGTCTGAGTTCCCTTAATTGGAGCTTCGGGGTAATTTAATGGGATCACTCTGCAAATGGGGTGATTAGCAACCCAATAACTCATGGGAGCACCAGCCTGCTCTCGCAGACTGTACTCATAAGTATCACCCTGTATTCAGAGGCTGGAACAAGGGACACTTCCGAGCTGACATTAAGAAAGCCTCCCACTACATGCCCTCACCTGTGCTTACTTTCCAGATCAGCACAAGAAGAAATGGTTGAAATCGAGAGACTCCATAAACAAGAATATCAGCTACTTAATAATTTGTCAATGTTAACAGTTAAGACTGCACATTGTTGGGGCCTCCCCTGGTGGCACAGGTGATTGAGCGCCATCCTGTGAAGCTGTCCACAGCCTCTGCAGTGCCAGTTCGATCCCGGCCAGCTGGCGAGGGTCCCACATGACGCAGCAGACTTCTCCTGCCACACCCGCTGCTCCCCTCAGCAGTGTATTTCATCAGTCTGCCTGTTCTGTTCCCAGCTCTGTCTCTGGTGAATCCTCTTGCCCTCCCACACATCTGGCCTGTACC